>NC_048580.1:67908697-68216197 GCF_013265735.2 Oncorhynchus mykiss | reverse complement strand
CTCAGTCTGCTGCTCTCTCCCTCTGCTGAGACGGACCCTCAGTCTGCTGCTCTCTCCCTCCGCTGAGACTGACCATCAGATGCAGACACCAACAGCCCAGTAAAATGTAAAGATGAGATAATATAAAAGTATGCTTCCTCAGCTGTGCCTCACAAGTAATACAACAACTGACCTATTACTAGTGTGATCATTTAGCCTCAAATGTTGAAGATGGTCTGACCACCGATGTAAAGGATAATTAACAACACTCTGTCCAGAACCTTGTAATCTCAAATGTATGACAACTGCCTGATTTGACTAGTGATGTGTACGTGGGAGAGGATGATGTTATCTGGGCCAGATGTGAGTCCCCCCTCCATCTGTCCTTGGGTCTGTTCTCCACAGAGCCCCACAGCTGGGCCATAAAGGAAGGATCGTGACGAGGTCTCTCCTCTCCACAGGTCTTGTAACAGTTATCTGTGTTTTAACGCACCCCACTGCCTCTTCACTCTAGCCCAGGGGTGTCAAATTAATTTTGCTCCGGGGGCCGCATTCAGTCTTCAATGAGGTCTGGAAGGCCTCATTCAGTCTTCAACGAGATCCGGAGGGCCTCATTCAGTCTTCAACAAGGTCTGGAAGGCCTCATTCAGTCTTCAACGAGGTTTGGAAGGCCTCATTCAGTCTTCAACGAGATCCGGAGGGCCTCATTCAGTCTTCAACGAGGTCTGGAAGGCCTCATTCAGTCTTCAACGAGGTCTGGAAGGCCTCATTCAGTCTTCAACGAGGTATGGAAGGCCTCATTCAGTCTTCAACGAGGTTTGGAAGGCCTCATTCAGTCTTCAACGAGATCCGGAGGGCCTCATTCAGTCTTCAACGAGGTCTGGAAGGCCTCATTCAGTCTTCAACGAGGTCTGGAAGGCCTCATTCAGTCTTCAACGAGGTATGGAAGGCCTCATTCAGTCTTCAACGAGATCTGGAAGGCCTCATTCAGTCTTCAACGAGATCCGGAGGGCCTCATTCAGTCTTCAACGAGGTCTGGAAGGCCTCATTCAGTCTTCAACGAGGTCTGGAAGGCCTCATTCAGTCTTCAACGAGGTATGGAAGGCCTCATTCAGTCTTCAACGAGATCTGGAAGGCCTCATTCAGTCTTCAACGAGATCCGGAAGGCCTCATTCAGTCTTCAACAACGTCTGGAAGGCCTCATTCAGTCTTCAACAAGATCCGAAGGGCCTCATTCAGTCTTCAACGAGGTCTGGAAGGCCTCATTCAGTCTTCAACGAGGTCTGGAAGGCCTCATTCAGTCTTCAACGAGATCTGGAAGGCCTCATTCAGTCTTCAACGAGATCCGGAAGGCCTCATTCAGTCTTCAACGAGGTCTGGAAGGCCTCATTCAGTCTTCAACGAGATCCGGAGGGCCTCATTCAGTCTTCAACGAGGTCTGGAAGGCCTCATTCAGTCTTCAACGAGATCCGGAGGGCCTCATTCAGTCTTCAACGAGGTCTGGAAGGCCTCATTCAGTCTTCAACGAGATCCGGAGGGCCTCATTCAGTCTTCAACGAGGTCTGGAAGGCCTCATTCAGTCTTCAACGAGATCCGGAGGGCCTCATTCAGTCTTCAACGAGGTCTGGAAGGCCTAATTCAGTCTTCAACGAGATCCGGAGGGCCTCATTCAGTCTTCAACGAGATCTGGAAGGCCTCATTCAGTCTTCAACGAGATCCGGAGGGCCTCATTCAGTCTTCAACGAGATCTGGAAGGCCTCATTCAGTCTTCAACGAGGTCTGGAAGGCCTCATTCAGTCTTCAACGAGGTCTGGAAGGCCTCATTCAGTCTTCAACGAGATCCAGAGGGCCTCATTCAGTCTTCAACGAGGTCCGGAGGGCCTCATTCAGTCTTCAATGAGGTCCGGAGCGGCTCATTCAGTCTTCAATGAGGTCCGGAGGGCCTCATTCAGTCTTCAACGAGGTCTGGAAGGCCTCATTCAGTCTTCAATGAGGTCCGGAGGGGCTCATTCAGTCTTCAACGAGGACCGTTAGTGTGTTATATTTCCTCGTCGTCAAAATGTGCTAAAAATAGTTTTCTGTCCATCGTTTTTTTGAATTTTCTAGAGTTCTTTTCAGTGATTATTAGTGAACTGGACCCAGTCAATAAACTGTATGAATGTAGTGATTATTAGTGAACTGGACCCAGTCAATAAACTGTATGAATGTAGTGATTATTAGTGAGCTGGACCCAGTCAATAAACTGTATGAATGTAGTGATTATTAGTGAGCTGGACCCAGTCAATAAACTGTATGAATGTAGTGATTATTAGTGAGCTGGACCCAGTCAATAAACTGTATGAATGTAGTGATTATTAGTGAGCTGGACCCAGTCAATAAACTGTATGAATGTAGGTCCATGATCATTTATACACCATTTATATTTGGTTTTAGTTATTTCAAAGTATATTGAGTTTGTCGCCCCCCCCCCCCCCCCCCCCATTCAGTCTTCAACGAGGTCTGGAAGGCCTCATTCAGTCTTCAATGAGGTCCGGAGGGGCTCATTCAGTCTTCAACGAGGACCGTTAGTGTGTTATATTTCCTCGTCGTCAAAATGTGCTAAAAATAGTTTTCTGTCCATCGTTTTTTTGAATTTTCTAGAGTTCTTTTCAGTGATTATTAGTGAACTGGACCCAGTCAATAAACTGTATGAATGTAGTGATTATTAGTGAACTGGACCCAGTCAATAAACTGTATGAATGTAGTGATTATTAGTGAGCTGGACCCAGTCAATAAACTGTATGAATGTAGTGATTATTAGTGAGCTGGACCCAGTCAATAAACTGTATGAATGTAGTGATTATTAGTGAGCTGGACCCAGTCAATAAACTGTATGAATGTAGTGATTATTAGTGAGCTGGACCCAGTCAATAAACTGTATGAATGTAGGTCCATGATCATTTATACACCATTTATATTTGGTTTTAGTTATTTCAAAGTATATTGAGTTTGTCGCCCCCCCCCCCCCCCCCCCCCCCAAATAAAAATGTTGGGCCCCCATATATTTGACACCCCTGCCCAAGCCACGTCACGCACAAGCTCCTACAGAAAACATCTTGTGCATTCAGACTGAACAATGCCCAATGCTTTTACACAAAACCTTTTCACTGTGAGAGTTTACAATTTTGTGGTACCATGTCACCATCTCTACAATCTGATATCTCTACAGCTCTACAGTAGCGAATTAAGACACTCTCAAGAGAGATGACGATTCTCGAGGTAAAACATATAGAGAAAGGATAATATCTCCTAGAAAGTGTGTTGAAATGCACAGTAAAGGGAGGAGGAATTTAGAGAAGGTTTTACTGGGACATTGACAGATCATTGCTGGGCCGTTAGGAGGTATTTACCAAAACAACAGGAAACACACAAACAACTAACACATCCATAGACCCACCATAAGGGAAATGGTCTATCCCCTCACCCACTGCCTCACCCACGGCCTCACCCACCCCTCCTCCTGACTCCCTTCTTCCATGGCTGTGGGAAATGGTCTATCCCCTCACCCACTGCCTCACCCACTGCCTCACCCACCCCTCCTCCTGACTCCCTTCTTCCATGGCTGTGGGAAATGGTCTATCCCCTCACCCACTGCCTCACCCACCCCTCCTCCTGTCTCCCTTCTTCCATGGCTGTGGGAAATGGTCTATCCCCTCACCCACTGCCTCACCCACCCCTCCTCCTGTCTCCCTTCTTCCATGGCTGTGGGAAATTGTCTATCCCCTCACCCACTGCCTCGCCCACTGCCTCACCCACCCCTCCTCCTGTCTCCCTTCTTCCATGGCTGTGGGAAATTGTCTATTCCCTCACCCACCCCTCCTCCTGACTCCCTTCTTCCATGGCTTTGGGAAATGGTCTATCCCCTCACCCACTGCCTCGCCCACTGCCTCACCCACCCCTCCTCCTGTCTCCCTTCTTCCATGGCTTTGGGAAATGGTCTATCCCCTCACCCACTGCCTCACCCACTGCCTCACCCACCCCTCCTCCTGTCTCCCTTCTTCCATGGCTGTGGGAAATGGAGGTTTTCCAGCATACAGCTCCAGTACAGATTTCTGGAATTCTGCTGGTGGCCTTGACATATTCATTGGTGCCAGATGGCTCAGTCTCAGCCTATACACCTTCACTGCTATAGTCATGCCCATAGTCAGGCAATAGCAGGTCTCTCCCTCTCTGCTGTGCCTTGCCTGCTGTCTCTCCGGGCTCATTTTCTGTATTGTGAAGGACCGGCAGAGGCCCCCCAGCCTCCTCCAAGGGCCTCTGAATGCTTACACTCCACAGTACAATGAGGGGAGTTTAGGTCCACAACTTTCCCAGCATTGTAATGGTAAGAGCTTCTCGGAGGGAGGAAAAACCGCCCCATTTTGCATTTGAAGGAGTTCCCAACATCTGAGGAAGAAGGAGTTCAGAGACAGAAACACACACAGAGGAATGAGCGGGGTCCCACTTTCTCTTCTGTCTCTTCCTTCTTTCACTCACTCGTACTTGCCAACTCTTTCACTCACTCACTGTAATTCTTTACCCCTTCTTCTCTTTCTCTCTCACCCTCTTGTCTGTTTCTTGTTGTTTTGGAGGCTTTGCCATCTGTTGAGTGCCCTGCATTGGGCCCAGAGGAGCAGGGAAATGAAAGAAAGAAGTGTTTTTTTAGAGGGAACATTGAAGTGTCTTAAACTTGATTTTTTTTAAAGTGTTCCCAGCTGCACCCCTGATAACCGTGGACATTTATGGTTAAACTAATTGGTTAATTATTGGCTGTTTAACTAATACTAATACTCAAATACTGATAAATCAAGCCACTTAAATTAATGTTAAAAGTGACAGCCAGCAAAGCACATATGTGTGAGCTACAAACAGTACATTTATTTAACCTGGCAAGTCAGTTAAGAACAAACTCTTATTTTCAATGACGGCCTAGGAACAGTGGGTTAACTGTCTTGTTCAGGGGCAGAACGACAGATTTTTTTTTTACCTTGGCAGCTCGGGGATTTGATCGAGCAACCTTTCGGTTACTGGCCCAACACTCTAACCACTAGGCTACCTGCCACCCCTAAGTATAATGTATACATGAGCACATATATCCTTATATAAGGTTGGAGCACTAGGCTACTAAACAGGTAGCCTAGTGGTTAGAGTGTTGGACTAGTAACCGAAAGGTTGGAAGATTGAATCCCCGAAGTGCCAAGGTAAAAATCTGTCGTTCTGCCCCTGAACAAGACAGTTAAAACACTGTTCCTAGGCCGTCTTTGAAAATAAGAGTTTGTTCTTAACTGACTTGCCTAATTAAATCAAGGTAAAAAAATAATAAAATATATAGACATAAACAATGTAAAGGGTCAGATAACTAATGTAACCTGTTTACATGACTCCATCAAGCCCAGCTAGTCTTATCCGTCAACCGTACACTAGGATGGATTTTCTCCACAGAGACCTTAACCCAGGTCCATTTCATTTATTATAGCTGAGGAGAGAGAAAAGGCCTCTCACATAGCATGTAGCTACATAACAGCCATAGTCACAACATGGAGGGTTCATAACAGCCATAGTCACAACATGGAGGGTTCATAACAGCCATAGTCACAACATGGAGGGTTCATAACAGCCATAGTCACAACACGGAGGGTTCATAACAGCCATAGTCACAACATGGAGGGTTCATAACAGCCATAGTCACAACATGGAGGGTTCATAACAGCCATAGTCACAACATGGAGGGTTCATAACAGCCATAGTCACAACACGGAGGGTTCATAACAGCCATAGTCACAACATGGAGGGTTCATTACAGCCATAGTCACAACACGGAGGGTTCATAACAGCCATAGTCACAACACGGAGGGTTCATAACAGCCATAGTCACAACACAGAGGGTTCATAACAGCCATAGTCACAACATGGAGGGAGATTATGGAGGGTTCATAACAGCCCTAGTCACAACATGGAGGGGGTTTATGGAGGGTTTATAACAGCCATAGTCACAACATGGAGGGAGATTATGGAGGGTTCATAACAGCCATAGTCACAACATGGAGGGGGTTTATGGAGGGTTTATAACAGCCATAGTCACAACATGGAGGGAGATTATGGAGGGTTTATAACAGCCATAGTCACAACATGGAGGGAGATTATGGAGGGTTCATAACATCCATAGTCACAACATGGAGGGGGTTTATGGAGGGTTTATAACAGCCATAGTCACAACATGGAGGGGGTTTATGGAGGGTTTATAACAGCCATAGTCACAACATGGAGGGGGTTTATGGAGGGTTTAAACAGCCATGGCAGTAGCAGACCAGTGAAGTGAAATCTCTGCTGTTTTATTTTGTGTTATTCCAGACCAGTGAAATCTCTGCTATTTTATTTTGTGTTATTCCAGACCAGTGAAATCTCTGCTATTTTATTTTGTGTTATTCCAGACCAGTGAAATCTCTGCTGTTTTATTTTGTGTTATTCCAGACCAGTGAAATCTCTGCTATTTTATTTTGTGTTATTCCAGACCAGTGAAATATCTGCTATTTTATTTTGTGTTATTCCAGACCAGTGAAATCTCTGCTATTTTATTTTGTGTTATTCCAGACCAGTGAAATCTCTGCTATTTTATTTTGTGTTATTCCAGACCAGTGAAATCTCTGCTATTTTATTTTGTGTTATTCCAGACCAGTGAAATCTCTGCTATTTTATTTTGTGTTATTCCAGACCAGTGAAATCTCTGCTATTTTATTTTGTGTTATTCCAGACCAGTGAAATCTCTGCTATGTTATTTTGTGTTATTCCAGACCAGTGAAATCTCTGCTATGTTATTTTGTGTTATTTATATTTTGTCACCAGACTTGGTTGTTGTTGTGACACAGTAAAAGTGAAAGCTCTCCCTCCTCTCATCTCGTTCCCATACACCCTCTTTAGCATAGAGAGCAGCTAGCTCGTCAGGGAGCCACAGTCAGACAGGCTGCCGTCTCCAGCATAAGGAGCATACAGAAGCACCCTTTATAGCCCATAATGAGGCCTCATCAGTGGCCTTCACACACACCTGACTGCCGGCTGTACTGCAGCGCTGCCTGTGTTAACTACGGCCTGTAACTGACACCAGCCTGTCACCTTTTACTGAGCACTTCCACTCCCTAGTTCCCCCAAGTTTACTCGTTCAACATAGCAGGGTTCCCCTCCCTCTCCTTGTTAGAGACGTTATAATAGCCAACCACAGGTTTAAGGACTGGAGTGAGACCTGCGGGCTGCCCTGGGCTCTAGACACGAACACTACATGTGTTCCCGAGTGGTGCAGCGATCTAAGGCACTGCACCTCAGTGCTAGAGGCGTCACTACAGACACCCTGGTTCGAATCCAGGCTGTATCACAATCGACCGTGGTTGTGAGTCCCATAGGGCGGCGCACAATTGGCCCTGCATCGTCAGGGTTTGGCCGGGGGTAGGCCGTCATTGTAAATAAGAATTTGTTCTTAACTGACTTGCCTAGTTAAATAAATGAGGTGTACACCCCTTCAAATGAGTGGATTTGGCTATTTCAGCCACATAAAATGGAGCCCATAGACAAGAAGTAGCATGGCCTTACTAAAGAGCTCATTGACTTTCAATGTGTCACCATCATAGGATGCCACCTATCCAACAAGTCAGTTAGTCAAATTTCTGTCCTGCTAGAGCTGCCCTGTCCTGCTAGAGCTGTGCTGTTATTGTGAAGTGAAAATGTGTGGAAGCAGCAACAGTGAATTGGTAGGCCACATAAGCTCACAGAACATGAGTGAAGCTGAAGCGTGTAAACATTTACTGTCTTCGGTTGCAACACTCAGCTGCCTCTGGAAGCAACGTCAGCACAAGAACTGTTCGTCGGGAGCTTCATGAAATGGGTTTCCGTGGCTGAACAGCTGCACACAAGCCTAAGATCACCGTGCGCAATGCCAAGCATCGGCTGGAGGGGGGTAAAGTTCACCACCATTGGATTTGGGAGCAGTGGAAACGTGTTCTCTGGAGGGATGAATCAGGCTTCATCACCTGGCAGATCGACGGATTAATCTGGGTTTGGCGGATGTCAGGAGAACGCTTACCTACCCCAATGCATTGTGCCAGCTGTAAAGTTTGGTGGAGGAGGAATAATGGTCTGGGGCTGTTTTTCACGGTTCAGGCCAGCACTATCTTAACGCTACAGCATACAATGACATGCTACACGATTCTGTGCTTCCAACTTTGTGACAACAGTTTGGGGAAGGCCCTTTCCTGTTTCAGCATGACAATGCACAAAGCGAGGTCCATACAGAAATGGTTTGTCGAGATTGGTGTGGAAGAACTTGACTGGCCTACACAGAGCCCTGACCTCAACCCCATCAAACAACTTTGTGATGAATTGGAATGCCGACTGCGATCCATACCTAATCGCCAAAAATTTGCACCTGATCTCACTAATACTCTTGTGGCTGAATGGAAGCAAGTCCCTGCAGCAATGTTCCAACATCTAGTGGAAAGCCTTCCCAGAAGAGTGGAGGCTATTATAGGGGAGGACCAACTCCATATTAATGCCCATCATTTTGGAATGAGATGTTTGACGAGCAGGTGTCCACATACTTTTGGTGATGTAGTGTATATACACAGTATATATCAATAATACATTTCATTTAGCAGAATATTTTATCCAAAGCTACTAATGTGTACCTACATTTTACTGGTGGTCCCGGGAATCGAACCCATCACCCTGACATTGCTCGGGCCAACTGAGCTACAGAGGACTTGTAAGACTTGTTGGATAATATAGACAACTTTAATAATGGTAATACAATAAAATACAATATTAGGCATGTTGTGCGTTCTGAAGTAACATGAGAGGTCCAGTCCTGAGCATAATGACTGAATAATGCTGAACGGAGAATTGGTTTGACTGATATACGCTATTCTGTTAAGAGTATTAAAATGTGAATTAGAATAAGTGATGTGTAACATATGTCCTGTGCTAATGTCAAGGAAGACAACCGACAGAGGGAGAAACATTATACTGAGTGTGGGTAGGCAGGGTCGTAGAGTATTGCTTCATCATAGGAAATGTGTAATGCTACAACAATGTCCTTCATTCACCAGGGGCAGGAAGTGATCCTAGCGGAGAGAACAGGACATCTAAGTGTATTTGTGTGATACAGGTGGTTTCTACTCAAGTTTAACTAATTTTAACACACACTCATACACGTCTCTCCACCTCTACGGCTTTACACACACGTCAAGAAGACATTTTCTGAGGTAGTTTATGAGAGTGCTGAGGCAAATCCTTTAAAAAAGGTTGTAACGAATAACAGCATGCCCATGCAGACAACTGATGGTAGCACCTGCTTTAGACTGGAGGCTGTTTTGGACAGGACAAAAGACAGGGGGGGTGGGGGGGGGCTGTCCCAGACTGATGGAAACAGAGCAAAACAATGCCAGCGTCATCAATCCAGACAAGAACGCTAATCTGGCCAAGAGAGCAGACTGTCCCCATGAGGAATACCAGTTTACCCTGACCACTGCACCAAATGCCCCAGGTGCCTCTCATTTGGAGAAAAAAGTGCAGGATAGCTCAGTGGGATTTCAGGAGTCTTTCTGAGAAATCACATAACAGGAGGAGTGTAGTCGGATGTGAAGACTGGCCTCTTTGTGTGAGTCACACTTCAGCTCATATGATGGATGGAGATCAGCTGATCGTGCCCTGCAGGGAAGCCCAGGGGTCGATATAGATATAGTAAAGAGAGGAAGGTACTGGTACAGGGTTTTACGACTAAGAATGGTTGTAAACATTAATCATGAACAGGAAGCCTGTATGGCAATATGGGACAGTTGAAAGTGCCTATTGTAGGCATACTGGCTGAAGTGTTTTGGACTTGTTCGCAGCTGCCTTGCGACATAGCTGGGAAGCCCCAAATGTTCCAGTAGTTAAGAGCCAGATGAAAGTAATCTTTTTGTGTATTATGTTCAGCATTCAGCATTGCGCAATGAGAGTAATGCCGGTAACTCACTGCATGTGGCTCTATCTTTTTGGATTCCAAAATCCCCCTGGGGTTTGTTTTTCACGAGGTACATAAAGGACAAAACAAAAGCTTTCTAGATTCATGAGCAAGCCAGCATAAAGCATTGTATGGGCTGAGCATTCTGGGCCTGTCAACAGTGTGACGTTGGTCCCTTTGATATCTGATGCTGTTAGGTCCGTCTATTGGTATCCATAGCAACGAGAAGAGCAAGGCACGGTGTCCCCAGCGGAATTCTGGTTCACCAATAATCTCGGTTAACCCCAGAACTAAATCTGGCGTAATTTGGTCAGATACGTAGTCTGTCCGTGAGAGATTAGGTTCAACCATAGGTACCACCTGCAAGGGCATACGTGACATCATGGAATAGTGGCTGTCTGGCACAGCAGAAATAACAAGAGATATCTAATGCGATGTCCTCTGAGCTGAGCTGATAAACACAAAGTTATCACCAATGGCCCAGATGTTGTTGCTGTTGACTCATCTTGCTACTTGCTAATTTGCCTGTTGCCTTGGCAAACGTGTGTGTGTGTTTTGCCTCTGTCCTGTTACGACACAACACCTGGTTTTGGCTCAGCCTCTTCTCGTCGTCGGCTGGTGTTGCTGAGGGCTGTGTGCCTCATGGCCCAAGGCCAGTCCTCTGGCCAGGGCTCTCCTCTCCTCTCCTCTCCTCTCCTCTCAGCCAGGACCTGTAACCCTCCACAGATAGCGTCACTAAGGACCTCTGGGTTGCTCTGCTGCTGGCTGATAAACAATGCATTATGCAGAGAGTCATTGGGAATATGTGTTCAGCTGTGCTCTTATTAATAGTCAAAGAGAGAGAGAGAGAGATTAAAGAAAGAACTTGCTCTATTTTCGGGCAGTGTGTCAGCATGTACTGTACGATCTCTGATTCTTGAAGTGTCTTGGACATCCTGTCAAAGCTCTTGCTCAACGTTGCCAAAAATACACACAGCCAACAATAGCATCAGCAGCACGTGATGTTGTGATGGCTTCTCACGGTAACTATTTCTTAGGTTTGACTGAATATTTCTTAGGTTTGACTGAATATTTCTTAGGTTTGACTGAATATTTATTAGGTTTGACTGAATATTCCTTAGGTTTGACTGAATATTCCTTAGGTTTGACTGAATATTTATTAGGTTTGACTGAATATTCCTTAGGTTTGACTGAATATTCCTTGGGTTTGACTGAATATTCCTTAGGGTTGACTGAATATTTCTTAGGTTTGACTGAATATTTATTAGGTTTGACTGAATATTCCTTAGGTTTGACTGAATATTCCTTGGGTTTGACTGAATATTCCTTAGGGTTGACTAAATAATTATTAGGTTTGACTGAATATTCCTTAGTGTTGACTAAATAATTATTAGGTTTGACTGAATATTTCTTAGGTTTGACTGAATATTCCTTAGGTTTGACTGAATATTCCTTAGTGTTGACTAAATAATTATTAGGTTTGACTGAATATTTCTTAGGGTTGACTAAATAATCATTAGGTTTGGTTGAATATTTCTTAGGGTTGACTAAATAATTATTAGGTTTGACTGAATATTCCTTAGGGTTGACTGAATATTCCTTAGGGTTGACTAAATAATAATTAGGTTTGACTGAATATTTCTGAGGTTTGACTGAATCTGTCTGTCTGTCTGTCTGTCTGTCTGTCTGTCTGTCTGTCTGTCTGTCTGTCTGTCTGTCTGTCTGTCTGTCTGTCTGTAGCCTTGCACTCGGGTGCCAAGCAGCTGGCATGCTCTCGGGTGCCAAGCAGTTGACATACCAAGCGATGATACAGTTCATCAAGATGCTCTCAATGGTGCAGCTGTATAACGTTTTGAGGACCTGAGGATCCATGCCGAGCCTTTTCAGCCTCCTGAGGGGGAAGAGGCATTGTCATGCCTTCTTCACGACTGTGTTGGTGTGTTTGGAACATCATAGATCCTTAGTGATCTGGACACAGAGGAACTTGAAGCTCTCGACTCGCTCCACTACAGCCCTGTCGATGTGGATGTGGGCGTGCTCAGCCCTCCGTTTCCTGTAGTCCACTATCAGCTCCTTTGTCTTGCTGATGTTGAGGGAGAGGTTGTTGTCCTGGCAGTGTGTCACTGAACTCCTCCCTACAGGCTGATGGTGTTGGAGTCATTAGGAGGGGACTAAGCATGCATCCCTGAGGGGCCCCAGGTCAGTGTGGTGGATGTGTTGTTGCCTACCGGTATATATATGCAGGTATATGGTCTTTGCAGAAGTAAATAAAACTCCTGCGTTGTTCATTGTAGAGCGATATTGTGGTTTGATGTGTGCCAAGCCTTGTCTTGCTCTGTATGACCAATAGAAGAAAACCACTAGATTACTAGAGGGTTAATTGGGCAACAATTGCCGCTGGTATGGAGCCAGGTTTACAGGCGGTCGGTTCTTGAGAGCAGCTGGTGTGTGTGTGTGTGTGTGTGTGTGTGTGTGTGTGTGTGTGTGTGTGTGTGTGTGTGTGTGTGTGTGTGTGTGTGTGTGTGTGCGTGCGTGTGTGTGTGTGTGTGTGTGTGTGTATATGTGTGTATATGTGTGTGTGTATATGTGTGTGTGTGTGTGTGTGTGTGTGTGTGTGTGTGTGTGTGTGTGTGTGTGTGTATATGTGTGTGTGTGTGTGTGTGTGTGTGTGTGTGTGTGTATGTATGTATGTGTGTGTGTGTGTGTGTGTGTGTGTGTGTGTGTGTGTGTGTGTGTGTGTGTGTGCGTGCGTGCGTGCGTGCGTGCGTGCGTGCGTTCGCTATGTGAGGGAACGCAGCTTGGTTTATTATCAGTGTGTGTAACATGATGTTGGAGCAGGTTCAGGGGAAGGGTAGAAACCCTTGACCTCTTTAACGTCCTGTTGACAGTTTTCTGTTAGCTGGGATCAGTCATGCACTGCGCCATATACATACTGTATATTTTCAAACAAATGTACAGTTCAACAACCAGCTATGTTGTTTGGGAAGGGGAACAGGTATACTGTATAAGTAACAGGGTTAAGGATGGAATAGAGTGTTTACTTCCAAAAAGGAACAAAATCTAACTAATGTAACAATCAAAACAATCCCATGACAGCCAGCCAGCCAGCTAGCCAGCCAGCCAGCCAGCCAGCCAGCCAGCAAGACAGACAGACAGACAGACATACAGACAGACAGATCTGAGGTGCTGTAGAGGGGCTGGTGGTTCACGTTAAGCAGGCAGCAGGCTGTACCCCACCAGGAGGCTGTGTTGATCGCTGATCATCCACCCTCCACTCTGTGTGGTCATCAGCAGTTGCTAAGACACTGGGACTTGGGACGTTTTGCCGCTCTTTCTTTGATCTCAATGGTAAAGGGAGGCCACGGCTTCACTATGGAAAGGTCCATGATCCCTCCTCCCCATCAGTCCAGACAGAGAGGGAGCAGAGGCACATGGGCAGCAACACAGTGTCACTATGAGGCAGGGGGTGGGTGTAGGGTTTGGAGGGGGGGGTGTAAGAATGATAGGTTTTCTCTCTCTCCCCTCACAGTTCCCAGAATTCACATGATAATTAAGCCATTCCTCTTTACTCTCTGTGGGGCTACAGCTGGGCTGAAGTGCGTTTGATCGTCCCCGCAGCCTTCAGGCCGCAGCCTTCGGGCCAGCTCTACCGCTGGCCACAGCAGCTTGCCGGCCAGGCGCAAACCACCTGTTTGATTTTCCCAGGGTGAAAAAAGGCGGGAGAAGTACTTCAATAGGGCAGAGGCAGGAATTGTTGTATGTCTTTCCCGATACCCTCCTGTCCGTGCCTCCCTCTGGGCTTTATATCCACCCCTAAGTCCTGCTCTTCTATAATAGAGCACACAAATAAGGCATATTTTCTCACAAAGGAATGGCAAAATAATAATTTCTATATGACACAGGGGTTCAAACTCACAAAGATGCACTGCGCCTTCAGAGAGAGGGGCCGGGGAGGGGGGGGGGGGGGGGGGGGGGGGGGGGGGGGGGGTAGAAGGACACAGACCAACAGACCAGAGGGTAGTAATGCCTTTATTATCAGATTGCAAGGGACGGTGCACATTGTAACGCTGAGCGGGAAACACACTGGGACAGACGACTCTTTTCTTGTTGCCAGTGGATACTGTGTGTCCTGGTAGTCAAACACCAGGTCTGGTGTTGACATCATCGTAGATGTGTTTTGACATACAGCAGCAGTACGGATGCAGACCTTCTTGCTAGAATGGAACGTCGCCGCTGTTCAATTGTCATCGAATGGTCACTCTTTAATATCCACATTCTTTCTAGCTCTCTGTTCCTCTCCTGCCGACTATGGGCGGTGTCGCTCTCACTGGCCCTGCCCTCTCTACCTTCTCTCCACTGTACCTCTACCTCTCTCTACCTCCCTGTACCTCTACCTCTCTCTGTACCCTGTACCTCTACCTCTCTCTACCTCCCTGTACCTCTACCTCTCTCTACCTCCCTGTACCTCTACCTCTCTCTACCTCCCTGTACCTCTACCTCTCTCTACCTCCCTGTACCTCTACCTCTCTCTACCTCCCTGTACCTCTACCTCTCTCTACCTCCCTGTACCTCTACCTCTCTCTACCTCCCTGTACCTCTACCTCTATCTACCTCCCTGTACCTCTACCTCTCTCTACCTCCCTGTACCTCCCTTCCTCCATCCCTCTATGTGCTGTGTACCCATGATGCAGGCGGCTGGCCAGGACTGAACACCTGTTCCCTGTTATCAGGGTTTGTGTGGCGGGTGGGGCTTTGTGCATGTTGTATTGGTCCAGTCACCTCACAAAGCAGCCCATACAGCAGCTGGACAGGTGGCCCTGCACCAGCCTACAAAAAGCATAGCATTTTCCCATGACCTCATTATTAGAGGGTTTCAGCTTTGTTTTTGTGTGGTGGCAGTTTTAACTCTGCACAGCCAGGTCATGTTAAAAAAAACAGGGAAATCAACAGCAGTGACACTCCGAATAACAAACATGTCCAATGTGGGTCTGTTGTCAGAGAACTGCAGCATGCCCAACCCACTCACACCTGCAGCCTCACCACATCCTGGGACACACCCCAGTGTACCTGCGGCTGGTTTCACTCTTTTTGTTAGGAGGAATGTATGTGTGTGTGTGTCTGTGTGTGTGTGTGTGTGTGTGTGTGTGTGTGTGTGTGTGTGTGTGTGTGTGTGTGTGTGTGTGTGTGTGTGTGTGTGTGTGTGTGTGTGTGTGTGTGTGTGTGTGTGTGTGTGTGTGTGCGTGCGTGCGTGGGTGCGTGGGTGCGTGTGTGTGTGTGTGAGAGAGAGAGAGAGAGAGAGAGAGGCCGTCCCGGCAACAGGAAGGTCAGAGTGCATGCTAGATCACAGAGTGTGATCTGTATGGCTGCCAGAGCACCTGAGACCACAGAGAGACCACAGCACACAGAGAGACTACAGTACACAGATAGACTACAGTACACAGAGAGACTACAGTAAACAGATAGACCACAGTACACAGAGAGACCACAGTAAACAGATAGACCACAGTACACAGAGAGACCACAGTACACAGAGAGACCACAGTACACAGAGAGACTACAGTACATCGAGAGAGAGACTACAGTACACAGAGAGACTACAGTATACAGAGAGAGAGACTACAGTACACAGAGAGACTACAGTACACAGATAGACCACAGTACACAGAGAGACTACAGTACGCAAATAGACTACAGTACACAGAGAGAGAGACTACAGTACACAGAGAGACCACAGTACACAGAGAGACAACAGTACACAGAGAGACCACAGAGAGACCATAGAGAGACGACAGTACACAGAAAGAAGACAGTACACAGATAGACTACAGTACACAGCGAGACTACAGTACACAGAGAGACCACAGTACACAGAGAGATCACAGTACACAGAGAGACCACAGTTCACAGAGAGACCACAGAGAGACCACACTACACAGAGAGACCACAGAGAGACCACAGAGAGACCACAGAGAGACCACAGAGAGACCACAGAAACACCACAATACACAGAGAGACCACAGTACACAGAGAGACCACAGAGAGACCATAGAGAGACGACAGTACACAGAAAGATGACAGTACACAGATAGACTACAGTACACAGAGAGACTACAGTACACAGAGAGACCACAGTACACAGATAGACTACAGTACACAGAGAGACCACAGTACACAGAGAGACCACAGTACACAGAGAGACCACAGTACACGGAGAGACCACAGAGAGACCATAGAAAGACGACAGTACACAGAGAGACCACAGTACACAGAGAGACCACAGTACACAGAGAGACCACAGTACACAGAGAGTCAACTGACTACCTATCAGCCTTCAGCAAATTGATTGTCAAAGTCTTTTCTCAAGGTCTTTTTTGTGGCTAAAACATTGACACACCTGTTCTACGGCCTAACTAAACACTGGGGGTCATCTCCTTCATAAACTGGTATTGGGACCATTGATTCCCATCCCAGATGCGGTACATAGTGCTCTTTTTAGAGGCGAGGTCATCTGAATTTCCTTAGTGCATGTGCCCAGCTGTGTAAAAATGTAAGCTACGTAGATCGGCCTGGATGAAGGTTTTTTGCTCAGCGTGGGTTTGAGCAGATCAACTATTTGCTCAAAGGTTTCCCAGGTCCCTCTCATCTGAACATCAAAATACAATAGTGTTGGGAACAGAATGCAGAGACAGTTCTAGCTTATTGGTGTTGTCCACATGGACAGAGGAGGACTTTAGTGTTTATGTGATGAGAGGATGAGCTCTAGCTCTCTCTCTCTCTCTCTCTCTCTCTCTGTCTTTCTCCATCTTCCCCTCCCCGTCTCTTTAGGGAATGACAGCTGCTCACTGGCTGTTTAGGAGGGAGCACTGTGGTGCCGTTGGCCAGCTGTGAACAGCTGGTACCGCTAAAGGGAACCCCCTGCACCCCCCCCCCCCCCCCCCCCCCCCCCCCCCCCCCCCCCCCCCCCCCCCCCCCCCCCCCGGGGACTTTCTATGGGTGCAGCAGAAAGACACAGCCTCATTGTGGAGCTCATCTGGGGGTGTTTGAGGGAAACAGTTGTTTAAGAGGGGGCTTGTTAGACCAGTGTCATTGTCTCACTGTAAATGAGTTGCCATGTCTCCAGAGTCACTTAGCCCCGACAAATCTGATGTCCCATTGCCTGACGAGGGGTCACTTTCGGAAGCCAAGACTAGAATGGTTTTGGAAGCCATTTTTTTAAATTTAAAGCTGAATTTGGTTTGAGTTTTTCTTCTTACCTAATAAAAAGAAGAAGGACTTGAAGCTTCTTGAGTAGGTTTTGTGCAAATGTCGAGCTAATCTCTGAGCTCTATGTGATTGTCAAAACTGATTTTAAAACCTCTCCTCTCCCACTTCACATCTTTGGATATTGAAAAGGATATTGAAAAGGATATTGAAAAGGGGGATTCAAAGCAGCAGTGGATGAAAAGGAGAATTTTGAGAAAAGGATTCTATTCTTTACCTCAATGGCGGTAGAAATTAGCATTTTCAGCAGTAGGGTTTAATAATGGACTGCAAGCATCAATGGAGGGGTACCCCTTTCCAACTCACCCACATATCTAATATATAATAATATAAGTCATTTAGCAGACACTTTTATCCAAAGCAACGTACAGTCGTGCGTGCATATAGTGGCAAGAAAAAAGTATGTGAACCCTTTGGAAATACCTGGATTTCTGCATAAATTGGTCGTACAATTTGATCTGATCTTCATCTAGGTCACAACAATAGACAAACACAGTCTGCTTAAACTAATAACACACACACACAATTATACGTTTTCATGTAACACACCATTCAAACATTCACAGTGCAGGGTGGGAAAAGTATGGGAACCCTTGGATTTAGTAACTGGTTGACCCAGTTAGTTTTGGCAGCAATAACCTCAACCAAACGTTTTCTGTAGTTGCGGATCAGACATGCACAACGCTCAGGAGGAATGTTGGACTATTCCTCTTTACTAAACTGTTTCAGTTCAGTAATATTCTTGGGATGTCTGGTGTCAACTGTTCTCTTGAGGTCATGCCACAGCATCTCATTTGGTTTGAGGTCAGGACTCTGACTGGGCCACTCCAGAAGGTCAGGACTGACTGGGCCACTCCAGAAGGTCAGGACTCTGACTGGGCAACTCCATAAGGTCAGGACTCTGACTGGGCCACTCCAGAAGGTCAGGACTCTGACTGGGCCACTCCAGAAGGTCAGGACTCTGACTGGGCCACTCCAGAAGGTCAGGACTCTGACTGGGCCACTCCAGAAGGTCAGGACTCTGACTGGGCCACTCCAGAAGGTCAGGACTCTGACTGGGCCACTCCAGAAGGTCAGGACTCTGACTGGGCCACTCCAGAAGGTCAGGACTCTGACTGGGTCACTCCAGAAGGCGTGTTGATTTACTTCTGTGTTTTTGGTCGTTGTCCTGTTGCATCACTCAACTTCTGTTGAGCTTCAATTAGTGGACAGATAGCCTAACATTCTCCTGCAAAATGTCTTGAAAACTTTGAAAATCATAATTCAATTGATGAAAGCAAGCTGTCCAGGCCCTGAGGCAGCAAAGCAGCCCCAAACCATGATGCTCCCTCCACCATATTTTACAGTTGGGATGTTTTGATGTTGGTGTGCTGTGCCTCTTTTTCTCCACACATAGTGTTGTGTGTTCCTTCCAAACAACCAACTGTAGTTTCATCTGTCCACAGAATATTTTGCCAGTAGTGCTGTGGAACATCCAGGTGTACTTTTGCAAACTTCAGACATGCAGCAATGTTTTTTTTGGACAGCAGTGGCTTCTTCCGTGGTGTCCTCCCATGAACACGGTTCTTGTTTAGTGTTTTACGTATCGCAGACTCATCAACAGAGATGTTAGCATGTTCCAGAGATTTATGTTAGTCTTTAGTTGACACACTAGGATTCTTCTTAACCTCATTGAGCATTCTGCTCTGTGCTATTGCAATCATCTTTGCAGGACGGACACTCCTAGGGAGAGTAGCAACAGTGCTGAATGTTCACATGTATAGACACTTTGTCTTACAATTCAAGGCTTTTAGAGGTACTTTTGTAACCCTTTCCAGCTTTATGCAAGTCAACTATTCTTAATCTTGGGGCTTCTGAGATCTCTTTTGTTCAAGGCATGGCTCACATCAGGCAATACTTATTGTGAATAGCAAACTCAAATTTTGATAGTGTTTTTTAATAGGGCTGGGCAGCTCTAACCCTCATCTCCAATCTCATCTCATTCATTGGACTCCAGGTTAGCTGACTCCTGACTCCAATTAGCTATTGGAGAAGTCCTTAGCCTAGGGGGTTCACATACTTTTTTACAACCTACACTGTGAATGTTTAAATGATGTATTCAATATAGACAAGAAAAATAAAATCATTTGTGTGTTATTAGTTTAAGCAGACCATGTTTGTCTATTGTTGTGACTTTGATGAAGATCAGATCAAATTTGATGACCAATTTATGCAGAAATCCACGTCATTCCAAAGGGCTTCACTTCACTTTTTCCTACCACAGTACATTTTCTACATGGGTAGACTGAGCGGGAATCAATACCTACCACCCTGTTGTTGCAAGTGCCATGCTCTACCAACTGAGTCACAGATGACCATCACTACACCGACAGCTACCTGCTCGTAAGACAACTCCCATACACTAAGTTAGACCTGTTGATTCAAACTCCTTTATCCACCAGTTGCTCTTTAGCGACTGGAACGAGCTGCAAGAAACCCTCAACCTGGACTGTTTTATCTCCATCTCTTCATTCAAAGCCTCAACCTGGACTGTTTTATCTCCATCTCTTCATTCAAAGCCTCAACCTGGACTGTTTTATCTCCATCTCTTCATTCAAAGCCTCAACCTGGACTGTTTTATCTCCATCTCTTCATTCAAACCCTCAACCTGGACTGTTTTATCTCCATCTCTTCATTCAAACCCTCAACCTGGACTGTTTTAGCTCCATCTCTTCATTCAAACCCTCAACCTGGACAGTTTTATCTCCATCTCTTCATTCAAACCCTCAACCTGGACTGTTTTATCTCCATCTCTTCATTCAAACCCTCAACCTGGACTGTTTTATCTCCATCTCTTCATTCAAAGCCTCAATCATGGACTGTTTTATCTCCATCTCTTCATTCAAAGCCTCAATCATGGACACTCTTACTGACAGTTGTGGCTGCTTCGCATTGTTGTCTCTACCTTTTTGCCTTATGTGCTGTTGTCTGTGCCCAATAATGTTTGTACCATGTTTTGTGCTGCTACCATGTTGTGTTGCTACCATGTTGTTGTCATGTTGCGTTGCTACCATGTTGTATTGTCATGTGTTGCTGCCATGCTATGTTGTCATGTTGTGTTGCTACAATGCTATGTTGTCATGTTGTGTTGCTACCATGCTGTGTTGTCATGTTGTGTTGCTACAATGCTATGTTGTCATGTTGTGTTGCTACCATGCTATGTTGTCATGTTGTGTTGCTACCATGCTGTGTTGTCATGTTGTGTTGCTACCATGCTGTGTTGTCATGTTGTGTTGCTACCATGCTGTGTTGTCATGTTGTGTTGCTACCATGCTGTGTTGCATGTTGTGTTCCTACAATGCTATGTTGTCATGTTGTGTTGCTACCATGCTGTGTTGTCATGTTGTGTTGCTACCATGCTGTGTTGTCATGTTGTGTTGCTACCATGCTGTGTTGTCATGTTGTGTTGCTACCATGCTGTGTTGTCATGTTGTGTTGCTACCATGCTGTGTTGTCATGTTGTGTTGCTACCATGCTGTGTTGTCATGTTGTGTTGCTACCATGCTATGTTGTCATGTTGTGTTGCTACCATGCTGTGTTGCATGTTGTGTTGCTACCATGCTGTGTTGTCATGTTGTGTTGCTACCATGCTGTGTTGTCATGTTGTGTTGCTACCATGCTGTGTTGTCATGTTGTGTTGCTACCATGCTATGTTGTCATGTTGTGTTGCTACCATGCAGTGTTGTCATGTTGTGTTGCTACCATGCTGTGTTGTCATGTTGTGTTGCTACCATGCAGTGTTGTTGTCTCTCTTTAGGTAGTGTTGTGGTGTCTCTCTTGCCGTGATGTGTGTTTTGTTCTATATTTTTATAAAAATATATATATTGAATCCCAGCCCCCATCCCCGCAATAGGCCTTTTGCCTTTTGGTAGGCCGTCATTGTAAATAAGAATTGTTCTTAACTGACTTGCCTAGTTAAATAAAAGTTTATTTTTTAAATTGTAAAAGCACAATATTACCAATGGATTTGAAGTGCTATCTGATCCATTCTCTGCAGTGGAGGAACTGGTTACAACTTCTCAACATGCAGATGGGGTCAAAGGGCAGGTCTGCCTGACACATTCCACTGCATATAATGTGGTATACACTAACTGAAGGAAGAGTCAGTGCTTTAGCTAATGCTGGGGTGATGGAGGAGGGGGTCAGAGAGGAGTAGCAGGGGGTTGGCTTGAGCATGGTTGTCCTGAGCACTGTAAAGGCTCCAGGCTATAACAGTGTCTCCTATTGTGTGGACCTCCCCCTTAGAAAAGGCCCTGAATGGGCCACAGGTCCTAGGCTTCTCCAAGCATTCACCATTGAAGTGGAAAGGATCCCACCGCACAATGTCTATGCTCTCAATAGATCTTTGCGTGCCATTGGTGCACTGGCACTAGCAGATGACGAGCTAATTAGAAGCTATTATGTGTGAGAACCAGGCTGGTTGTAGGAGCCTGGTATTCAGGGCCCTCAATTGCCAGACATGCTGTTGCCTCTGCCTCAACCAAAGTCTCGTCCTTGCTGGGTGTGGGAGAGAGGGGCAGCCCAGTGGAATCAGGCATCATGGGGAGAAAGGGGGCACCATGGGGAGAGAGGGAACGCCCTAGGAAGACCAGGGGACACTGTTAAAGGACAATGTATGATTGAGTGAGTGCCATAGTGTTGGCAGGAAAGCCAGGGAGGGGCACACTAATTCAAATGCTGGGACAAGCAACAGTAGTCTACATTGGGTGGGGGTTAAAGTTGTGCCCGCATACTTTCACATAATACACCCTCCAACATGCAGCTCTCAGGGGGTGGGGGCGAGGCGCTGTGTGGGTATCTACCGGGCTTGACCCGCTAACACAGCGTCAGTGAGATTGGTGGCAGGGGTCAAAGGTCAGAGCACAGCCACAGGAGGATGCTCATTAGCTGCCTGTCAGAGGGCTGCGATCTGCCTGCATGGTGATCCTCAGGGCTCAGTGGGAACCTATCAGCTATCAGCTGGCAAACGGCATTAGCCTGAAATCCAGAACTTGTTTTGATAACATTCCACTCTGTATTACAGATGTAGGACCTTAATTTGATACAGCAGGAAAACAATCCCACAGCTAAAGGAAATATTAATTATTATGTGGATTCTAGTTAATGGACATTTTTTTTTGTGGTTCATCTTTTTTTTGTAAGGGAAAGTCATGTTTGAAACATCAAATTGGAAATTGCAAACTTCAGAAGCCTTTTAAAACCTCAAATATACTACACGTTTTAAGGAAAGTTCTCCTGCTACAGGGTGATCAAAATTAAGTTCCTACATCTGTAGGTTCATATCCTGTCCTATACTTGCAGGGTTTAACTGTTATCTTTCTCTATTAAAAAGAAAAGAGAGCCCATCACTAAATTCAGCCTATTTGAGATCTTTAAAGCCCTTATAATCTGCTGACCCTGACCTAAATTACCATCACAATGTGTTTCTGACACCAGAGGTCAATGATTGGTGACCATTTTAGCTTGTTCTGTGGAACATAGACCCCCCGGGATGACACAGTCCCGCTCTTTTTTCCCTTCCATCCCCTTCCCTTGAGCTCCAGTGACACACCCCATCCACAATGAGACATCTGAAACACAACCCATCTACAATGGGACATCTGAAATCAAAACCTATGTGGAATTTAAAAAATTATTTTTTTTTTTTCATCACATGGGCTACATGAAAAAATGTTTAGCCATATGGGCCAAATGTCAGAGTAATATGATAAAAGTGAAGAGCATAAAACCAAGGTCATTTTCACAGGGCCTACGTTAGGCCATGAACCCGCCCCCTCAGAACACTCAGCACACCTGCTCACAGGTGATGTTAATCAGTCAAACAGGAATGGTGATGTTAGAAGTCAAGCAGGAATGGTGACAAAATGGAAAACACAATGAATCCTTCAGCTAAATGGGACAGGCCTAAAAAAATGCCTATTCATGCCTACAGCTCTGTCACTGGCTGTTGAGGCGACTAAAATGTTGATATGCTGTATACAGAGAAGTTCAACTGTGGTAACGTCTCAGCTTGTGTTGAACTTTGACCAACAAACAGTATGGATGGCAAGAGAGACAGCAGTCCACTCACTGGGCTCTACCCAGACACTCACTGGACTCTACCCACACACTCACTGGGCTCTACCCACACACTCACTGGGCTCTACCCAGACTCTCACTGGGCTCTACCCACACACTCACTGGGCTCTACCCAGACACTCACTGGGCTCTACCCACACACTCACTGGACTCTACCCAGACACTCACTGGACTCTACCCAGACACTCACTAGACTCTACCCAGACACTAACTGGACTCTACCCAGACACTAACTGGACTCTACCCAGACACTCACTGGACTCTACCCAGACACTAACTGGACTCTACCCAGACACTAACTGGACTCTACCCAGACACTAACTGGACTCTACCCAGACACTCACTAGACTCTACCCAGACACTAACTGGACTCTACCCAGACACTAACTGGTCTCTACCCAGACACTAACTGGACTCTACCCAGACACTAACTGGACTCTACCCAGACACTAACTGGACTCTACCCAGACACTCACTGGACTCTACCCAGACACTAACAGGACTCTACCCAGACACTAACTGGACTCTACCCAGACACTAACTGGACTCTACCCAGACACTAACTGGACTCTACCCAGACACTAACTGGACTCTACCCAGACACTCACTGGACTCTACACAGACACTAACTGGACTCTACCCAGACACTAACTGGACTCTACCCAGACACTAACTGGACTCTACCCAGACACTAACTGGACTCTACCCAGACACTCACTGGACTCTACCCAGACACTAACTGGACTCTACCCAGACACTAACTGGACTCTACCCAGACACTAACTGGACTCTACCCAGACACTAACTGGACTCTACCCAGACACTAACTGGACTCTACCCAGACACTCTCTGGACTCTACCCAGACACTAACTGGACTCTACCCAGACACTAACTGGACTCTACCCAGACACTAACTGGACTCTACCCACACACTCACTGGACTCTACCCAGACACTCACTGGACTCTACCCAGACACTAACTGGACTCTACCCAGACACTAACTGGACTCTACCCAGACACTAACTGGACTCTACCCAGACACTAACTGGACTCTACCCAGACACTAACTGGACTCTACCCAGACACTAACTGGACTCTACCCAGACACTCACTGGACTCTATCCAGACACTCACACATACTACACTGACACTTCAACACACACATATACAGACACACACACTTTCACACACTTTCACAGACGCTGCTGCTACTCTGTGTATGATCTATCCTGACTGCATAGTCACTTTTACCCCTACCTACATGTACATATTACCCCAACTACCTCGTACCTCTGCACATTGACTCTGTACCGGTACTCCTTGTATATAGATATTCTTGTTATTGCTATTTAATTGTGTTACTATTTTTTAGTCTGAAATTGTTCTCACTTTTTAACTCTGCATTGTTGGTCCATTCCTGGACCATGCCTGGGCCACCAGCACAATACTCCTTACATGTCACTCATAAGGAGCAGGATTAGTCTATGGAACAGCATAGACCTCTTCTGAGATTCCGTCCACCATCAAAGCATCACTAGTTTACAGTAGACTACAGCAGAAAGAAAATAAATCATTTCAGAATTCTGTGGAAAAAAAAGCTTTAATTCCAGTGAAAAGTAATACAATGCAATGTAGAGATAGGGCCAACAAAACACTGCTGTAGTGGGATAGGGCCAACAGAACACTGCTGTAGTGGGATAGGGCCAACAGAACACTGCTGTGGTGGGATAGGGCCAACAGAACACTGCTGTAGTGGGATAGGGCCAACAAAACACTGCTGTGGTGGGATAGGGCCAACAAAACACTGCTGTAGTGGGATAGGGCCAACAGAACACTGCTGTAGTGGGATAGGGCCAACAGAACACTGCTGTGGTGGGATAGGGCCAACAGAACACTGCTGTGGTGGGATAGGGCCAACAGAACACTGCTGTAGTGGGATAGGGCCAACAAAACACTGCTGTGGTGGGATAGGGCCAACAGAACACTGCTGTAGTGGGATAGGGCCAACAGAACACTGCTGTGGTGGGATAGGGCCAACAGAACACTGCTGTAGTGGGATAGGGCCAACAGAACACTGCTGTGGTGGGATAGGGCCAACAAAACACTGCTGTAGTGGGATAGGGCCAACAAAACACTGCTGTAGTGGGATAGGGCCAACAAAACACTGCTGTGGTGGGATAGGGCCAACAGAACACTGCTGTAGTGGGATAGGGCCAACAAAACACTACTGTGGTGGGATAGAGCCAACAGAACACTGCTGTGGTGGGATAGGGCCAACAAAACACTGCTGTGGTGGGATAGGGCCAACAAAACACTGCTGTGGTGGGATAGGGCCAACAGAACACTGCTGTGGTGGGATAGGGCCAACAAAACACTGCTGTGGTGGGATAGGGCCAACAGAACACTGCTGTGGTGGGATAGGGCCAACAAAACACTGCTGTGTTGGGATAGGGCCAACAGAACACTGCTGTAGTGGGATAGGGCCAACAAAACACTGCTGTGGTGGGATAGGGCCAACAGAACACTGCTGTGGTGGGATAGGGCCAACAGAACACTGCTGTAGTGGGATAGGGCCAACAGAACACTGCTGTGGTGGGATAGGGCCAACAGAACACTGCTGTGGTGGGATAGGGCCAACAAAACACTGCTGTGGTGGGATAGGGCCAACAAAACACTGCTGTAGTGGGATAGGGCCAACAGAACACTGCTGTGGTGGGATAGGGCCAACAGAACACTGCTGTGGTGGGATAGGGCCAACAGAACACTGCTGTGGTGGGATAGGGCCAACAGAACGCTGCTGTAGTGGGATAGGGCCAACAAAACACTGCTGTGGTGGGATAGGGCCAACAGAACACTGCTGTGGTGGGATAGGGCCAACAGAACACTGCTGTAGTGGGATAGGGCCAACAGAACACTGCTGTGGTGGGATAGGGCCAACAGAACACTGCTGTAGTGGGATAGAGACAACAAAACACAGCTGTGGTGGGATAGGGCCAACAGAACACTGCTGTGGTGGGATAGGGCCAACAAAACACTGCTGTGGTGGGATAGGGCCAACAGAACACTGCTGTAGTGGGATAGGGCCAACAGAACACTGCTGTAGTGGGATAGGGCCAACAGAACACTGCTGTAGTGGGATAGGGCCAACAGAACACTGCTGTGGTGGGATAGGGCCAACAGAACACTGCTGTAGTGGGATAGGGCCAACAGAACACTGCTGTAGTGGGATAGGGCCAACAGAACACTGCTGTAGTGGGATAGGGCCAACAGAACACTGCTGTGGTGGGATAGGGCCAACAGAACACTGCTGTGGTGGGATAGGGCCAACAAAACACTGCTGTGTTGGGATAGGGCCAACAGAACACTGCTGTGGTGGGATAGGGCCAACAGAACAATGCTGTAGTGGGAGAAGATGACAACGGGATAGGGCCAACAAAACACTGCTGTAGTGGGATAGGGCCAACAAAACACTGCTGTGGTGGGATAGGGCCAACAGAACACTGCTGTGGTGGGATAGGGCCAACAGAACACTGCTGTGGTGGGATAGAGCCAACAAAACACTGCTGTGGTGAGAGAAGATGACAACGGGATAGGGCCAACAAAACACTGCTGTGGTGAGAGAAGATGACAACGGGATAGGGCCAACAAAACACTGCTGTGGTGGGAGAAGATGACAACGGGATAGAGCCAACAGAACACTGCTGTGGTGGGATAGGGCCAACAGAACACTACTGTAGTGGGATAGGGCCAACAGAACACTGCTGTAGTGGGATAGGGCCAACAGAACACTGCTGTGGTGGGATAGGGCCAACAGAACACTGCTGTGGTGGGATAGGGCCAACAGAACACTGCTGTGGTGGGATAGGGCCAACAAAACACTGCTGTGGTGACAGAAGATGACAACGGGATAGGGCCAACAGAACACTGCTGTGGTGGGATAGGGCCAACAAAACACTGCTGTGGTGGGATAGGGCCAACAAAACACTGCTGTAGTGGGATAGGGCCAACAGAACACTGCTGTAGTGGGATAGGGCCAACAGAACACTGCTGTGGTGGGATAGGGCCAACAAAACACTGCTGTGGTGGGATAGAGCCAACAGAACACTGCTGTGGTGGGATAGGGCCAACAAAACACTGCTGTGTTGGGATAGGGCCAACAGAACACTGCTGTAGTGGGATAGGGCCAACAGAACACTGCTGTGGTGGGATAGGGCCAACAGAACACTGCTGTAGTGGGATAGGGCCAACAGAACACTGCTGTAGTGGGATAGGGCCAACAGAACACTGCTGTAGTGGGATAGGGCCAACAGAACACTGCTGTGGTGGGATAGGGCCAACAGAACACTGCTGTGGTGGGATAGGGCCAACAAAACACTGCTGTGTTGGGATAGGGCCAACAGAACACTGCTGTGGTGGGATAGGGCCAACAGAACAATGCTGTAGTGGGAGAAGATGACAACGGGATAGGGCCAACAAAACACTGCTGTAGTGGGATAGGGCCAACAAAACACTGCTGTGGTGGGATAGGGCCAACAGAACACTGCTGTGGTGGGATAGGGCCAACAGAACACTGCTGTGGTGGGATAGAGCCAACAAAACACTGCTGTGGTGAGAGAAGATGACAACGGGATAGGGCCAACAAAACACTGCTGTGGTGAGAGAAGATGACAACGGGATAGGGCCAACAAAACACTGCTGTGGTGGGAGAAGATGACAACGGGATAGAGCCAACAGAACACTGCTGTGGTGGGATAGGGCCAACAGAACACTACTGTAGTGGGATAGGGCCAACAGAACACTGCTGTAGTGGGATAGGGCCAACAGAACACTGCTGTGGTGGGATAGGGCCAACAGAACACTGCTGTGGTGGGATAGGGCCAACAGAACACTGCTGTGGTGGGATAGGGCCAACAAAACACTGCTGTGGTGACAGAAGATGACAACGGGATAGGGCCAACAGAACACTGCTGTGGTGGGATAGGGCCAACAAAACACTGCTGTGGTGGGATAGGGCCAACAAAACACTGCTGTAGTGGGATAGGGCCAACAGAACACTGCTGTAGTGGGATAGGGCCAACAGAACACTGCTGTGGTGGGATAGGGCCAACAAAACACTGCTGTGGTGGGATAGAGCCAACAGAACACTGCTGTGGTGGGATAGGGCCAACAAAACACTGCTGTGGTGGGATAGGGCCAACAGAACACTGCTGTGGTGGGATAGGGCCAACAAAACACTGCTGTAGTGGGATAGGGCCAACAAAACACTGCTGTGGTGAGAGAAGATGACAACGGGATAGGGCCAACAGAACACTGCTGTGGTAGGATAGGGCCAACAAAACACTGCTGTAGTGGGATAGGGCCAACAAAACACTGCTGTGGTGGGATAGGGCCAACAGAACACTGCTGTGGTGGGATAGGGCCAACAGAACACTGCTGTGGTGGGATAGGGCCAACAAAACACTGCTGTGGTGGGATAGAGCCAATAAAACACTGCTGTAGTGGGATAGGGCCAACAGAACACTGCTGTGGTGGGATAGGGCCAACAGAACACTGCTGTAGTGGGATAGGGCCAACAGAACACTGCTGTAGTGGGATAGGGCCAACAAAACACTGCTGTGGTGGGATAGGGCCAACAAAACACTGCTGTAGTGGGATAGGGCCAACAGAACATTACAGTGTTGGATAGGGCCAACAGAACACTGCTGTGTTGGGATAGGGCCAACAGAACACTGCTGTGGTGGGATAGGGCCAACAGAACATTACAGTGTTGGATAGGGCCAACAGAACACTGCTGTGTTGGGATAGGGCCAACAGAACACTGCTGTGGTGGGATAGGGCCAACAGAACACTGCTGTGTTCCTGGAATGTTCTTCCTTCCTCCTTATCATCAACCCGTCGTTCAGCGTCTCCCTCTCTGTTTCCTGTCCACAGTCTGCAGCAGTGTCGGGATAAGATTACAATTAAAAATAAAATGTTTAAACCAAATTCATTTCTTGAAAAACAAAAACATGAGTTGCAGAGGTTGAGTGAACAAAAGGTCCCACATTCTCTACCACTTCATGGCATTCAACCAACAACCAACTGCCTTCAAACCAGCGTGTGTGGTGTCACTGTCACAACTCAGGGAGGATCTAACAACAAGGGAGGGGGACAGAGCGAGAAAACATTTTTACACCTCAGTTAGTAGCTAGTTGTAACAAACCACAACAGAAAGAACCTCCTCTCGGTCTTAAAATCAGGAGCTAATGTGTTTCACTTTCCTCCGTCCCCCTCCCCTGCCCCTCCCCTCTCCTTGATGTTGCCGTAAACAGAATTAAAAGGGCCCAGCTGTGTGGGGTTATTGTTGGTGTCAGTAGGAAGTGCTGATAGCTTCTGCAACTGAACAAAAGCTGGATGAGAGAGCAGAGGGGCGCTCCAGACTCACTGGCTCCAGACAAGATTTTCTCCCACAATACTTGCTCTGCACTCCCATTGTTTCAGACCACTGGCTCTCCCCATCCCCAACATGACCTGTGAAAGAGGATGTCACTCTCCTCACACAGCAACAACTCTCTAGAGGCTGGAGAAGAAGATGAGTTTTGCTTAGCAAGTATAAGTAAAATGCAGGGATTTTTTTTTTTTTAAAGAGGGTTAATTGTCCAGTTAAGAAATGCTGATTTAATTACATTTGCATAATCAATTCCATGCACTTAATTATGATACATGCTTTGATCAAAAATGAAAGTTCCACATGCCGTATTTCCAGTGCATTATTTGAGCATGTCACATAGACCAACTGAATTACTCATTCAAACCACATATATTTTTGGGTGGGAAATACCAGATGCTAACAATTACATTCTTCTCCGTTTTCACTTTGTGCTTTCATGCCTTCTCTTGTTTGGTTCTCTGTCTCCAAATGAATTGCAAGTTTGTGGAAAACTCAGCACAATTATACAAGTTGCGAAATTTATTTGAATCTATTTACTAAGTAAAAAGAAAAACGAATTAAAATCTAATTCTGGTGGACTACAGCCAGATAGACAGGCACTGAAACTGCAACATTGTAAGTTATTTTATATCAGTGTAAAATATACAATTTTTTGAGGAATTTCCTTGTGAAAAAAGAAGGGGAGTACCTAACTGAAGGAATTCAGGAACTGTCATTTTACATTCAAAGCCCTCTGTCTTTTTTTCTTTACAAGCCTTTTGGAGCTTGAGTGAGCAAGCTAGAGACAATGGCAGTTTGCAGGTGTGTGGGGCAGTAATCTCTTCACTGAGTGGTTTAACGTGATAAATGAATAACGATTTTGGGCAGACAGTTTGTTCTCAGGGTTTGTGCTGTGCAGGTGAATGGGGGGATTGTGAGCCCCGTTGTTTGAGGTCTCCATGGACACCGCCCGCGCGGCGCCGAGCTGACAGCCGTCAGGGACTACATGAATGGGTGACGTCGCGGAACTGGCGCCTGGCGGTCTGCGTCAGCTTGTTTGGACGATCCGGGGAAGATTCAAAACAGAGCAATTCACATACCGCCCGGCGCTCAGAGGGAACATGTGAACGAATCTGTGAAACTATTCATTGGAAGATTTAAGGCTTAATGTGTGTAAACTATTGAGATTTGTAAATTGAAAGAGATTTATTGCATAGGATATGTGAATCCACGAGATTCGTCTACTAATGAAATGCTATTTTAAATACATTTTAAGTTTTTAGCTTATACTTTAAATCATATTTTTGCATACCATAATGCAAAATGTATAGCTGCTAAATAACTGCCAAATTAGTTGATGCTATTAAAACATTAATTTGGATAAGATTTGTTGAATGGTCAAATGCAGAATGATGTATTTAATTTATAATAAAATGCGATATTATGCACTTTTCAGTTGATTAAAACTTAATACTTATAAACAAAAACATGTATTTTGAGGGTAGGATTCTGCAGAGCTGGGATGTGCAGAATGCTTGTTCGTCTTCTCTATTTTATCGAAATTATAAATAGACTGGCTTTTTTTCAGTAGGCTATAGACATCCCCAATAAAAACCTATATTGATGTGACAGGTCAGGTTATTTACCGTAAGATTGAATTCCAATAGGTCTACAATTAAACGCCTATTAATCTAGTTATAGCAGCATTCTTCATGACTAAACTCCACACCCACGTCTCCGGGCGGTCTCTACACCTGCAGAGTCCACGGTCAAAGGACAGCTGGGAAATTTGTTTCCATTTGTAACACCATCATTTAGCAGATTGTAAAGATTGATAAACACCCTGTCTCTAATGGTAGCGAGGACTGGAGGACCGCCCCTCCGATGCATGCAGGAGTTTCTCATTGGTCCAACGCTTCAAAATGTACCCGCTTTAGTCACTCCCCGAATCCTGCTGGAGAGATAAATGCAGCGTGAGTTCCCTTCAGAGCCACAAACTGTCAAAATTCGCTTGACTGTAACAGTCTGAAAATTCTCACCAGGATACCATAACTCGCATTTACTTTACCTCTTTTTCGTATATTGCTCTTCACTCTTCAAGACGTCAGAACAAGAGAAAATGAAAGTTGTCGGATCTACCTGCACTCTCAAGAACACCGAGGACATGGTCCGGTGTCTCTCCGAACAGAGTATGGCCATCTCCAAGTGCAAGATCCCAATGCTGGACGAGCAGATGAGTGTATTTCTGCAGGACATGAACAGTTGCTACAGCAAGCTGAAGGAGCTGGTGCCCACTCTGCCAGCCAACAAGAAAGCCAGTAAGATGGAGATTCTGCAGCATGTCATCGACTATATCTGGGACCTACAGGTCGAGCTGGACGCACCCGGCAAACAGCAGGCCACAGATGCACCCCGGACCCCCCTGACAACCCTCAATGCAGAAATCGCCAGCATCTCTGTGGAGGTATGTGTACAGAACAATTCCATCAACGCAATTTCAGGAAAATATATTATTGCCATGAATGACATATTCAAGTGTAACAAGGACACCACTGCATAATCCTGTGCTAAAACCAAGTTGTTATCTCTGTGTTAAAATGTATCATTACCCCTCTTCCTTTTCACAGAACGGATGCTCCGATGACAGAATTCTCTGCCGCTGATCAAGCAACAGATATAACCGTTAACCGAAGCAACATGAAGAACGATGTTGGCCAGCCATGGATGACATTTCGTCGCATCTTATGTCTTGCATCAAGCAGTGAAGCGACGTGAAAATCCATGATATGCGTAGATAAACATTCTGAGTTGAAACTACGAAGTGTCAGGTCAGGAGAGCTGTCCCCACGCAGCCACAGGTGTCGTGCTGTCACCATGAAGAGCGGCGCGCTCGGTGAAGACGCGTGCTGGTCGAGCTGAGACTGAGGATGGTCATCAACAACATAGCATCCTAACCCAACGAGCTCTCTTAGATGTTGATACATGTTGGACTTTATGCGAAATAATCTTTCATTCCTTATTATCTTTTCTGTATTTTGAGCAATTTATATGTAGAAAATATTTATATTTTAAAATGTCAATTTCTCAGATTGCTGAGCTATAATTGTATTGTATATTACAATGATTCAGATGTGATCCCCAATATTGTTTTTATAACAATGTACTTCTGGTGTTTTTATTAAAACAATATGTTAGGTGAGAATAATGCCTTCACTTTTCTTTATTCTTTGAATCTGGCTTGTTTTATTCACAACACGTGAATAATAATTATAATAATTATAATAATAATAATTCTCTGTAGACCTACTACCTTGGTTTGAACTGCAGGTCAGACATTCACGGTTAGATTTCCAGACAGAACATAGTCTTGGCAGGCATGGAAAACTACAATTAGTTAAATCAATGTACAGAGAAGCATGTCTTTGGATCTACTAAGTAACCAAACCATGACAACTACAGTATTTTGTTGAACAATCACGACAATAAGGTGATCACAATACTTGTAATGATATTCTATGACAAGTGACAATTCACTGCCATATTGAATAGATGGATGTTTACTTCCACTCACTCAGCATGAAAACATCAATGGGGTTAATATATAGTTAGTAACTTACACAGCTACTACACTAGAATGTTATCCAAACTATTTAATTAATACGAGCGCATTCAACAGGCTAGTCTAGTGATGTTTTCATAATAGACCTTTACCATTTGTGTAATTTAAATATAAAACCCCTCCTAATTGAAATAACCTATACACTTGGAAAAAAAGGTGATATCTAGAATCTAAAAGGGTTCTTTGGCTGTCCTCATAGGATAACCCTTTTAGGTTCCATGTAGAACCCTTTTAGGTTCCATGTAGAACCCTTTCCACAGAGGGTTCTACAAGAAATCCTAAAGGGTTCTACCTGGAACCAAAAAGTGTTGTTCTACAGGGAGAGCAGAATAACCCTTTTTTTAAGAGTACCAAGGCATTCATCACAGACCTAAAAGAGGTTAATGAATATTCATGAATATTCATAAACTAAATTATTTTGGTTGAGAGAATATATGAGAATTATTGATTTAGGATTTATTTTCTCATATTCACAGTTTCAAAGTTGTTCTAACTTTCCCTACTATTCTCTCTCTCTGTCACACACACAGACTCACACACACAGCGAGTCTATTTTCTTGGCTGCGATGCCGGGCCATCTGCAGCCTGGCTCGCGGATTTCTGTTTGTTAATGTTTCAATCAGCTGTGCGTCGAGGAATGTGAGGCTATTTAACCTGAACTTCGCCAGGTGTGCGGCGGCGCCACTCAGTCTGGGCCCGCCTGCCCTTGGCACGATGCTATCACACAAACACAATCCCACACTGACTCGGCTTTAAAACATTAGCGCCGCAGCTGTGCGTACTGCACTGCAGGGGATTTAGAGCCGCGTCACATCTGGGAATGGAAATAAATACAACTGTTGAATAGAGGGCTACTATCTATCATAGCTTTGTCCTGCACTCTCCCGGTTTATGTTGAGCTATTTTAACTTCTGTTGGAATTCCATTGTTGAGCCATGCACATTAAACTAATGGTTATAACGCGCTGAGGTCATGTGAAACAGAGACAAAGAAACCGTAGCACTTGTCACATCTTGTATAATAGTAGGCTATAATGGTCAGGCGAGTGACACGATTACAAGAGTTCACTTTGCTCATAAACTGGTCTAATCAAGATAGGTAATTCCTTTCAAATTTGGAAATTAATGTTAATTTTATAGTTGGCACAACTCTTTACTCTTTGTAGACTATAATACTATTACTCTGTTGGATAAGAACATAACTATGAAATGTAGCCAATTATCAAAATAATATATAAAGCAATGTGCCATTAAAACGTTATACATGACAATATATGATTCAATGCATCTGAAAGAGGCAACGAAGATGGTAAAACAAGGAATCCATGCAAATCTTCTGTTCAATAATCATTTTATTTCATAGCCTACTTTATCATGACGAGTAGTGTCAATTCAATAGTGTCAATTCCATTGTATTTCATTCTACTGCACTAAACATAGGCCTCCTGAAGCAAGCAGACACAGGGTCGTATAGCGCCCTCTTGTGGTGGCACACGGATAGTACAGACAGCCCTTTACATTATTTTCATAGCCAGTCATTTGGCGATGAAGTGACAGAACGTTTTTCATGATTGTAGACTCTAGACTGGACACAGGGCAACAATGTAACCCCAAGCAGTGACATGGGGCTAGACACCTAGACACGCCCTCTGTCCACCGTTAATGCATGAGGAGGGCCACCAAAATGGAATGCCCTGCTTAAATGTATCCTCGTGTATCCATGTCACAGATATACAATACATTTTCTTCAGTTTGTGTGCCTACAATAGATGCAATGAAAAAATAACTATGTTATTTTAGCCTATCAAAGTAGGATGGCTAGCAATCCTTTCTGAATGAAAGAGCATCCCAGTTGGCTAACAATATGACCAGAGTGATAGGGGTGCTGTTCTCTGTTTGGCTGGGCTGTTTGAAGCACATATAGAACAAGGAGCCAGATGTTTCACCTGAATCATTAATCTGAAGCACCCAGTTGGAATTTCCACTCTAAACAGCTTTAGTGGGGGCAGCTGCTGAGGCTATACCAAAGAGTTCAGGGAGGAGGAGGAAAGCAGTCCCATTGTGGAAGGAGGAGTGTGGGGAAATAGTGAGGAGTAGGAACAGAGCATTTAGAGTACTGAAAGAGACACATAACTTCAAACATCTGATTCAGTATAAGCAGGTCCAGGCCCCGGTGAGGAGAACTATCTGTCAAAGAGGTTGTGTTGGCGTCGGTTCTGTGACACCATTGGACGACACCTGTGGGAGAAGTGTGGGGGATGATCAGAAGGGACTGGGATTCTCCAGTGTTGATGAGTGGGGAGGATATGGCAGTAACAGATGAGGAGAAGGCAGAGATGATGGCCAAAGCGTTTGTCCAAGTGCACAACTCTGAACATTTTTCAGAGGACGGGCAGAGCGGGAGAGAGACAACGAGAGACGTAGGCGGGAGGATGTAAAGGATGCGTTGAATACACAATTTACCATGGCAGAGATGAAATGGACGATAGGTAAAGGCTGGGTCATTGGTGTTGTACAACAGAGTTTAGGAGGAGGGGAAACAGCCAGGCAGCTGGAAGGAGGCAGTAGTGGGACCAATCCGGAAGACAGGGAAAGACCCGATGAGGCCAACTAACTATCAGCCAATAGCTTTAACATAACATGTATGTAAGATTATGGAAAGTATGATTACGGAGAGGTTAACTTACTTTCTGGAGAGCAGGGGGCTAGTATGGCCACATCAGAGTGGGTTCATGAAGGGGAGGGGAACTATGGACCCAGTGCTCTGCTTAGAAGCAGAGGTCAGGAAGGGGAGGGGAACTATGGTCCCAGTGCTCTGCTTAGAAGCAGAGGTGAGGAATGGGAGGGGAACTATGGACCCAGTGCTCTGCTTAGAAGCAGAGGTGAGGAAGGGGAGGGTAACTATGGACCCAGTGCTCTGCTTAGAAGCAGAGGTGAGGAAGGGGAGGGGAATTATGGACCCAGTGCTCTGCTTAGAAGCAGAGGTGAGGAAGGCTCGGGTGAACAAGGAGACTGTTGTAGCTGTCTTTTTTGATGTGGAGAAGGTGTATGATATGATGTGGAAGGAGGGGTTGTTAACCAAGATTGATATTATGGGGGTAGGAGGAAGAACGTACAACTGGATAAAGGACTTCCTGTTTGGAAGGTCTATCCAGGTGAGGGTGGGGAAGTCTCTCTCAGGCAGCTACCTGGTGTATGATGGTACACAGCAGGGGAGCCTGATTAGTCCTCTGTTGTTCTCAACCATGATCAGTGATGTTTACTCTCAGGTACGGACGGATATTGGGAGGTCGTTATTTACAGATGATGGGGCCTTATGGAAGAGGTGAAGAAATGTGCCATACGTAGTCAGGAAGGTACTGGAAGCAATTGATGAGGAAGAGCGGTGGGCATTAATGTGGGGATTCAGGTTCTCTGTAGAGAAAACTCAGACTGTGTTCTTTACCAGGAGGAAGGTGGGAGATGAGGCATGCTTGAGGTTATATGAGAGACGCTTGGAGAGGGTGGGGGCCTTTCAGGTTCCTTGAACACATTGAGAGAGTGGTGGGAAAGTGTTAGTAGGTGCTAAATGTGATGCTCTGTCTGACGGGGAAGGAGTGGGGGGGGGGTGTTCCTCATTGAGGACTATGTATGTTGCATTGATCTGACCTGTAATAGACTATGGCAGTATGGTTCAGCAGCGCGGACCTCATATGTAATAGACTATGGCAGTATACTGTATGGTTCGGCAGCGCGGACCTCATATGTAATAGACTATGGCAGTATACTGTATGGTTCGGCAGCGCGGACCTCATATGTAATAGACTATGGCAGTATACTGTATGGTTCGGCAGCCCGGACCTCATATGTAATAGACTATGGCAGTATACTGTATGGTTCGGCAGCGCGGACCTCATATGTAATAGACTATGGCAGTATACTGTATGGTTCGGCAGCGCGGACCTCATATGTAATAGACTATGGCAGTATACTGTATGGTTCGGCAGCGCGGACCTCATATGTAATAGACTATGGCAGTATACTGTATGGTTCGGCAGCCCGGACCTCATATGTAATAGACTATGGCAGTATACTGTATGGTTCGGCAGCGCGGACCTCATATGTAATAGACTATGGCAGTATACTGTATGGTTCGGCAGCGCGGACCTCATATGTAATAGACTATGGCAGTATACTGTATGGTTCGGCAGCGCGGACCTCATATGTAATAGACTATGGCAGTATACTGTATGGTTCGGCAGCGATGACCTCATATGTAATAGACTATGGCAGTATACTGTATGGTTCAGCAGCGCGGACCTCATATGTAATAGACTATGGCAGTATACTGTATGGTTCGGCAGCGATGACCTCATATGTAATAGACTATGGCAGTATACTGTATGGTTCGGCAGCGCGGACCTCATATGTAATAGACTATGGCAGTATACTGTATGGTTCGGCAGCGATGACCTCATATGTAATAGACTATGGCAGTATACTGTATGGTTCGGCAGCGATGACCTCATATGTAATAGACTATGGCAGTATACTGTATGGTTCGGCAGCGATGACCTCATATGTAATAGACTATGGCAGTATACTGTATGGTTCGGCAGCGATGACCTCATATGTAATAGACTATGGCAGTATACTGTATGGTTCGGCAGCGATGACCTCATATGTAATAGACTATGGCAGTATACTGTATGGTTCGGCAGCGCGGACCTCATATGTAATAGACTATGGCAGTATACTGTATGGTTCGGCAGCGATGACCTCATATGTAATAGACTATGGCAGTATACTGTATGGTTCGGCAGCGATGACCTCATATGTAATAGACTATGGCAGTATACTGTATGGTTCGGCAGCGATGACCTCATATGTAATAGACTATGGCAGTATACTGTATGGTTCGGCAGCCTGGACATCATTGGAAAGGCTAGATGTCATACAGGGGCAAGGACTCAGAATATGTAGTGGGGCGTTTCAGACCTCCCCTGTGTCTGCATTACAGGTGGAGATGGGGGATATGTCATTGCATATTAGGAGATAGCAGATGGCAAATCATTAATGGGTCAACCTACATGAGGTGTCTCATCCTGCAAAATAAATTTTGCAGGCATGCTGGGAACATGAGCGAGGACAGCACTCGAGGTTTGGGTGGGAGGGTGGGAAATACCCAGGCGAAGGAGACGGGACTGTATGAAAGAGAGTTTAGTCCAACGGTAGATATTCCTTTGAACCCATCATGGCCACTCCCGCCTCCAGTAGTTAACCTCAAAGTGTTGGAGAGACCTTGAAAGGAAGGGAGGGTGTTGATCCATCTGATTGGTTTAAGAGACGTCTGGATACTGTGTATCAGGATGTTGTGGCCATTTACACAGATGGTTCAAGAGATCCAAGGACAGGATGTACTGGGTCAGCATTTGTAGTGCAGGAATGTGGGTGGGGGGGGGGGGGGGGGGGGGGGGGGGAGTCAGGGAAACGTATTACAGATCATCTGGCTGTATATACAGGGGAGCTGATGGCCACACTGTTGGCCTTGCAGTGGATGGAGGAAGTCAAGCCTGACAGAGCAGTTATTTGCTCTGATTCATGTGCAGTGTGGATGAGTCTGCAGTCCTTTAGCTCACGTAGCAGACAAGACCTGCTTTATGAGGTGCTCCAAACCCCATGGTAGGATTAGACAGATGGGAATACAGATAAGATTTACTTGGGTCCCAGCCCATGTGGGGTTGGAGGGGAACGAGGCAGTTGATGTACTGGCTAAACAAGCACTTAGTAGTGGGGATGTTGATGTAGTTTCAATGAGCAAGGCAGAGGCAAAGAGCCTGATATGAACAGTGGTGGTTCAGAAACTGCAGGAGCAGTGGAATAGAGATACTAAGGGCGGTTATTTATTTAAAGTACAGAGGAAAGTCAGGGAGGGGAGGATGGCAGGAAGAGACAGAAGTGAGGAGTCTAATTTTACAAGATTAAGGGTGGGACACTAGCTAGTTGAATAAGACTTTAAATGTGATAGGAAAGCATTCAATAGGAAAGCATTCAATAGGAAAGCATCCAATAGGAAAGCATTCAATAGGAAAGCATCCAATAGGAAAGCATCCAATAGGAAAGCATCCAATAGGAAAGCATTCAATAGGAAAGCATCCAATAGGAAAGCATCCAATAGGAAAGCATTCAATAGGAAAGCATCCAATAGGAAAGCATCCAATAGGAAAGCATCCAATAGGAAAGTGTGAATATTGCCAGGAAATGGAGACAGTGGTGCAGGTAGCCCTCACACAAAATAGATGTTGTGTTGGCAGCTGCAGAGAAGTACTTGGGGCTACGATATTTTACTTCAGAAGAGTCACAGGGTGTGTTGAGTGGTCGGTCACGCTCTGTCCTCTCAGGCCGTTGGTCTGGGGTAGGGTCAGATAGGGTTAAAGTATTGGAATAAGGTGGTGGGTTGTAATGCGTGTAGCGTTAGATTGTAGGTTAATATATAAATATTTTTTTATTATATATATTTTTTATTTTTCCCGGTTCCCCCTTCCAATTTCTGTATCACAAAGTGTAATGGATCTATACTATAATTCAGTAGGGGGCGGTAATGCAACATATTGGATTCCCCCCGCCATTAACGTAATCGAAGAATAAGACAGCCTGCTGTGGTGTTTCTTGTGTTCATTTGGGTCAGTTGTTCTAATCTTTGATTTCAGTGTTTTGCTATTGGAGAAGGACAACAGGCATGGGGGAAGCCGAGCTTGTTCCAGCTGACGGTAAACAAGCAGAGTCGGGCATCAGTACCGTCGAAGACTCGGTCGTATGGAGTCAAGAAGTCGAGGTGTGCCTGTTCCATGCGATGCTAGGTCACAAACCCGTAGGTAAGAATAAAACCGCTAACCAGCTAGTGTGTTAATCGTGTAGGCCTGAAAATCCCCGGGCTGTAGTGGAGACCCGACGCGGAGGACGAAAGCCTGCCAACCATAACAAGTTAACAAGTCAGCTATTCATATATAGTCAGACCATTACACATATCAATGAACTCCCACAGTTGTTGACCATTTTAGCGGTGGGTATAATTTGTGGAACGAATCTGTTACAAAAACTTGGTAAATAACAAGGTTGCCAATAAACAATGCATACAAAGTTGTATCGCGGCAGAAATAAGATACCGGGTAGGGGATGGGCTATTTCATTTAAGTTTTCTCTCGCTACGTTTTTATTCCGAAACATGTCTGTCCCGACTCTGGTTAGCCTATGGACAAACATTAAGAAGTAACTACGTGGTTATTCTTGGTGAATAAATCATGCTACTTTTTGGGAACGTTACACAAATGATACCCACCCCTCATTTCAGCTTGTTGTCCAACGGTGCAGGTTTGTTTTTTTGTCTTAAAAGTGTTGGCCAAATGTATTCAAGGAGGTATCTAGTTAAGTTTATTCCTGAGCTGACATACATCTGGAAATCCTAACACAAGCAGCTTCTTGTGACACATTCAAGTGTATGTCTTTATTTTTGTATGTTGCATGCTGTTAACTACTGTAGTATTAGTCAAGGACACAGTTTACTGCAGGTTTAAAAGGTGCAGTGAAATCTTTTGCTAACTCCATCAACATTGCGGTAGAATAATCAATAATGGAGTAAAAAAAACAAAAACAACATTTAATAGAATAAGTATCCAAATGGTAATAGCGTGATGTGCGTCATTATAACAAATAAACTAGCTGGCTAGCTTGCTACTCTATATCTACTTTTGTGCACATAACGTTCGCTAATAATGTAGCATCATTATCCGTTGTCAGATCGTCATCCTAAATCAAAATGTATTTTATCACATGCGCCGAATACCGTGAAATGCTTAGTTACAAGCCCTTATTAACCGACTGAGCAGTTCAGTAAAGAGTTAAGAAAATATTTACCAGATAAACTAAAGTAGAATAAAAAGTAACATAACAATAACGAGGCTATATACAGGGGGTACCGGTACCGAGTCAGTGTGTGGGAGTACAGGTTAGAGGTAATGTGTACATGTAGGTAGGGGTGAATTGACTATGCATAGATAATAAACAGCGAGTAGCAGCAGTGTACAAAACAAATGAAGGAAGGGGGGGTTCAATGTAATAGTCTGGTGGCCATTTGATTAGTTCAGCAGTCTTATAGCTTTGGGGGGTAGAAGCTGTTAAGGAGCTTTGTGGTCCTAGACTTGGTGCTCTGGTACTGCATGCTGTGCGGTAGCAGAGAGAACAGTCTGTGACTTGGGTGACTGGAGTCTTTGACAAATGTAATTTCTTTTGTATTACATTTTTTTTCCCCCTCCTACTTTTTGAAGACGTTGCTTTACATACTTATTTTCCCTGCAGGGGTAAATCGCCACTTTCACATGATCTGCATCCGGGATAAATTCAGTCAGAATATTGGGAGGCAAGTGTCATCAAAGGTGATCTGGGACCACCTGGGAACTATGTATGACATGTCGGCCTTGGTGAGTAGAGCTTCTTAATCTTTCTCTGGCCGTTTTTGAAATAGAATGTTCTAGAGTCAGTCAGCCGCTATCTTTCCTCTGTAATTTAACACTGAATACTGTCACACATTCTGTCCACTGCAGCACGAGTCAGAAATATTGCCATTTCCCAACTCAGAGAAGAGCTTCAATCTTCCAGAGGAGATGATTCAAAAAGTAAAAGAAGGTAAACCCCCTCTCTCCTTTCTCTCCTCTCCTCTCCTCTCTCCTCTCTCCTTCTCTTTTCTCTCCTCTCCTCTCTCCTCTCTCCTTCTCTTTTCTCTCCTCTCCTCTCTCCTTCTCTTTTCTCTCCTCTCCTCTCTCCTCTCTCCTTTCTCTCCTCTCCTCTCCTCTCCTCTCTCCTTTCTCTCCTCTCCTCTCCTCTCTCCTTCTCTTTTCTCTCCTCTCTCCTTCTCTTTTCTCTCCTCTCCTCTCTCCTTCTCTTTTCTCTCCTCTCCTCTCTCCTTCTCTTTTCTCTCCTCTCTCCTCTCTCCTTTCTCTCCTCTCCTCTCTCCTTTCTCTCCTCTCCTCTCCTCTCTCCTCTCTCCTTCTCTTTTCTCTCCTCTCCTCTCTCCTTCTCTTTTCTCTCCTCTCCTCTCTCCTCTCTCCTTCTCTTTTCTCTCCTCTCCTCTCTCCTTCTCTTTTCTCTCCTCTCTCCTCTCTCCTTCTCTTTTCTCTCCTCTCCTCTCTCCTTCTCTTTTCTCTCCTCTCTCCTCTCTCCTCTCTAATTCTCTTTTCTCTCCTCTCCTCTCTCCTTCTCTTTTCTCTCCTCTCCTCTCTAATTCTCTTTTCTCTCCTCTCCTCTCTCCTTCTCTTTTCTCTCCTCTCCTCTCTCCTCTCTCCTTCTCTTTTCTCTCCTCTCCTCTCTTCACTCTCTTCACTCTCTTCACTCTCTTCACTCTCTTCTCCTCTCTTCTCTTCTCTCCTCTCCTCTCCTCTCCTCTCCTCTCCTCTCCTCTCCTCTCTTCTCTTCTCTTCTCTTCTTCTCTCTCCTCTCCTCTCTCTCCACTCTCTCCACTCTCTTCACTCTCCTCTCCTCTCCTCTTCACTCTCCTATTCACTCTCCTCTCCTCTCTTCAGAATCCACCATACTTACAAAAATGCTGAGTTACTAGAAAGTCCATATTTGGCTTGAGGATGTAAATGAGCTGCTAAATTTGGTACGTTACTGAGACATTTGTTATTTTGTACATTGTCCCTGCTCAAATAAACGTAATAAATACAAATGTATACATCTCTCTTCCACCCGACTGTACATAAAATGTATGACTATAAGACGCTGTTAGACTGCTAAATGGCATATTATTATATTATTCCTGCCCTGAACAGGTAAACTGGTGTCTGAGGACGACATGAAAGACGAGTTGAAAGAAGAACGAGACTCCCCAGCCACGCATGAAGAAGGTTCTCTCCCTCATTCAATTACATTAGCTGTATTTCACCTCATGTGCTCCTCCTCTTTCTGTCTGACGTGAGCCTTATTTGGACTAGGTCCGTACATAACTCCTCCTCTTTCTGTCTGACATGAGCCTTATTTGGACTAGGTCCGTACATAACTCCTCCTCTTTCTGTCTGACATGAGCCTTATTTGGACTAGGTCCGTACATAACTCCTCCTCTTTCTGTCTGACTTGAGCCTTATTTGGACTAGGTCCGTACAAATCTCCTCCTCTTTCTGTCTGACGTGAGCCTTATTTGGACTAGGTCCGTACATATCTCCTCCTCTTTCTGTCTGACGTGAGCCTTATTTGGACTAGGTCCGTACATATCTCCTCCTCTTTCTGTCTGACGTGAGCCTTATTTGGACTAGGTCCGTACATATCTCCTCCTCTTTCTGTCTGACATGAGCCTTATTTGGACTAGGTCTGTACAAATCTCCTCCTCTTTCTGTCTGACGTGAGCCTTATTTGGACTAGGTCCGTACATATCTCCTCCTCTTTCTGTCTGACGTGAGCCTTATTTGGACTAGGTCCGTACATATCTTCTCCTCTGGCTCACAAAGCGGCATCCCTAACTCTTGTCATTTGGCTGGTTTTAAAGGTCTGAGTCCCTGTATGGCTGCTGGCCAGGATTTTGAGAGGTATGGACAGAAGAACTCGTTTGCTCTGTTCTAAAACTCCAGCTTGACCTCGGTGTAGAACAGATCAGAACCGGAGGTTCTTTAGAGCGACCGCCCGCCTAGTGCACAGAACATGTGCGTCTGTCTTTATTTCACTTTCTCTTTTTCTCTCCTTTTAACTTAGGTTTGAGAACATTTTTCAAGCATGGCATGCCATTTTTAAAAAATGTATAATTCTATATTGTTTTGATGGAGTTTTAGGACTTATATAATGGCAAGCTTCAAATGGACGGTGATCTTGAACCTGCCTTTTCGCTCTTCTGCCATTCCTTTCTTTATACTATTTGAATGGCGTTTGTCTGTTGAACTCAACTCTGGTCCTCTGTGTCCTCCACTGGGACTCTGCTCTAAGGTACATGATATTCCCATTGGATGTACACAGCAAACACTAGCCTATCGCTGCACACTAGAATAACAACGGGCTTCATTTGAGTCTATCATACCCTACAAAGTCACAGTCACTGTAGGAGCAGTCACTTACTGTTTTTTTCACTGATCTGAGAGGGCAGTCACTGATCTGAGAGAGCAGTCACTGATCTGAGAGAGCAGTCACTGATCTGAGAGAGCAGTCACTGCCTCCTTCACTGATCTGAGAGAGCAGTCACTGATCTGAGAGAGCAGTCACTGATCTGAGAGAGCAGTCACTGATCTGAGAGAGCAGTCACTGATCTGAGAGAGCAGTCACTGATCTGAGAGAGCAGTCACTGATCTGAGAGAGCAGTCACTGATCTGAGAGAGGATCTAAAACATTTGGTTTCACAGGTCAACTTTCAGAACTTGGACTGAGTGATGCAGAATCTTTTGAAACTTCAATCATTTCCAAAACCACTCTCCCTCTCCATCTCCCTCTCCCTTTACCTGACAACTCAATCTTTTCTTTCTCTCCTCCTCTCTCTTCAGGCAGCAACTCCTCGGTGAAGATGACAGAGAGGGCCGTCAGCAAAGACAAGGAGAGAGACAGAGACAGAGAGAAAGGTTCCTCTGAGGGTGGCCCAGGGAAGGAGGCAGCAGACAAGAGGAAGAGGAATCGTGCAACTGAGAAGGTACTCAACTCCAGCAGCAACCCGTCCAGCCCCGGTGGAGCCAAGCGGAGAAGGACGTAGGCCAAGTCACCAGGAGACGCCCTCAAGATATCAGCCGCTGCAGAGAGCAGGAGACCCCAGGGGGAGGAGGGGAGACCTGGGACTGGAGAGACTCATCTGTGAAGCCTGGAAGGAAGGGGGAGAGACTTAGGACTGGAGAGACTCATCTGTGAAGCCTGGAGGGAAACGGGAGGGAGGGTGAGAGAGTGGCGTTTGGAGTCAGACAATAGAGAAGCTATTTGGACAATGCAGAATTTGTGCACAGGTATCCAGGAGACGAAATTAAGAACTTTCAGCCCCACAGAAGCTGCAATTTTAGACTTATGTAATGTTCTCCGAACATCTAGAATGATGTATAATTTTCCCACTGCCACACAATCTCTGAAAACAACACCGCAATAGCAATGTGAAGACCAAACTGACTCGTATTGGTCATGATTATCAATATACTGTCACAGCAGCGGAGGTTTTTTGGACAATCCTCCAGTCCTCGGCTCTGGATGAGAGGCCAGCAGCCATGTTTAGTAATATTGACACAATTCAATCAGACACGTTATCAATGACATCAGAATGAGCGTAATGGTTCTAGTGCTTTGTGTTCAGGCTTGTGTTATTGTGAAGTTATCCTGTTTGGCTTTGGAGAAATGCAGGACTACTAAATCACAGCAATACACTGTATTAGTGGCTGGACGCTTGCTCTAATTGTCTTGTTGTTGTTGTGTGTTCTGATTTGTTTCAAGTTGTTGTAAACACATGCATAGAGTAGCTCATCCAGCTCTTCCAATAACTGCCAACCAGATTGTTATTGTACCTCGTCTGTATAAAATGTAGCTGCAATTTGTGCAAATTGTCGGTCATTGTCCCCTTTTTTCCTACAGTCACAGTCTTCTGTATTTTATCCGTAGGGATTATTGAATGTGCATGTTTTGGTAATTGCTAAAAAAAAAAAAGTATTTTTTTTGTCCGTGTTAAAGACAGACCTTTGCGAATATAATAAACATGTGTAGCTGTAGTCTCCATCCCATTTGAGATCCCTTTTGTTATTCTCTATTTATTGGACATGTCATATTTTTAAAGACTATGTCCCATTAAATGATTTTTGACGAAGTTTGTGACTGGTTCATTAATTCAACAAACGGTGTATTCTAATGGCGTGTGATGATTTGCAGCATTTGTTCGTTAAAATCCCGCGGGGCTGAACTTCCTGGTGACTCGGGAGGCAACTACTAAGCAACATGTCTGTGTTTTTTGTATTAAGCCAGTATCTCTGAGTGATATGTCAGTGACATGTCAGTGACTATGTCCTCTCTGGCGACACAGGCCTCGTTGATACCCAATCACCTTGCAGCAGAACTTCTAAAGTAGCTTTGTCAGTCATCCAGTTGATTGTTGGGACTCTTAACTGCAGCGCTTCATACCAGTGTAATTAGTTGATACTAATTAAACTCTTAGGACTGATAAGGATTTACTTTACTAACACTGTTTTTGAGTTACTTCTCACTATGATATCTGAGATCAGCCCATCTCTTTCCATTCTTGCTGGCCGGTTCCCTGTCTAATTGCTACACACACACACACTCACACTCTCTGAGCTGCTGCAGACAAGTGCTTCACTGCAGGCTATGCCTTTCCCTCCATCCTACTGCACCCAAAGGAGGCGGGGGTGCCGACATGGAGCGGGCAGCGCAGCCCAATTCTGCTACAGGTAAGAGGCCGTACAATACGGGTACACCTGCCTTTCAGGGCTCACCGCTGAGCTGCGTATCGAGAGCTGCCATGTCTTGTTTTCATTTGCTAATTATGATGTCTGATATTGTGCAATGATGTTTTATAAAATAAATACATAATTGCTTTTGATTGACAGTTCCAGCCTTAAGATCATCTGAGGCCACTGACACTGATGCCTGTTTACCATCTTGCATGATTATTATTATTATTTTACCTCACAATGTCCTGATATGACCTACTGCAAAGCCAAATGAGGTTTAGGAGCAATGCACTATCCATGGAATATGAAAGACATTATCACCAACATCAGTTTTAATGCTACGTAAAATATCTCAGAGCCTGATTGATACATGGTAACTTCAGTATTGAAGAAAACAAGCTGTTTTACTAGTAGTTTGTGAGATCTCAGTGAATAAATCTATACCTTGATTAAACATTTTATATGCTCAGTGTAGCAATAGACACTAGTCAGGGGATAGACTGTAGTCAGAGGATAGACTGTAGTCAGGGGATAGACTAGTCAGGGGATAGACTGTAGTCAGGGGATAGACTAGTCAGTGGATAGACTGTAGTCAGAGGATAGACTGTAGTCAGGGGATAGACTGTAGTCAGAGGATAGACTAGTCAGGGGATAGACTGTAGTCAGGGGATAGACTGTAGTCAGGGGATAGACTGTAGTCAGGGGATAGACTGTAGTCAGGGGATAGACTGTAGTCAGGGGATAGACTGTAGTCAGGGGATAGACTGTAGTCAGGGGATAGACTGTAGTCAGAGGATAGACTGTAGTCAGAGGATAGACTGTAGTCAGGGGATAGACTAGTCAGGGGATAGACTGTAGTCAGGGGATAGACTGTAGTCAGGGGATAGACTGTAGTCAGGGGATAGACTGTAGTCAGGGGATAGACTGTAGTCAGAGGATAGACTGTAGTCAGAGGATAGACTGTAGTCAGGGGATAGACTAGTCAGGGGATAGACTGTAGTCAGGGGATAGACCATAGTCAGGGGATAGACTGTAGTCAGAGGATAGACTGTAGTCAGGGGATAGACCATAGTCAGGGGATAGACTGTAGTCAGAGGATAGACTGTAGTCAGGGGATAGACTGTAGTCAGGGGATAGACTGTAGTCAGGGGATAGACTGTAGTCAGGGGATAGACTGTAGTCAGAGGATAGACTGTAGTCAGGGGATAGACTAGTCAGGGGATAGACTGTAGTCAGGGGATAGACTGTAGTCAGGGGATAGACTGTAGTCAGGGGATAGACTGTAGTCAGGGGATAGACTGTAGTCAGAGGATAGACTGTAGTCAGGGGATAGACTAGTCAGGGGATAGACTGTAGTCAGGGGATAGACTGTAGTCAGGGGATAGACCATAGTCAGGGGATAGACTGTAGTCAGGGGATAGACTGTAGTCAGGGGATAGACTAGTCAGGGGATATACTGTAGTCAGGGGATAGACTGTAGTCAGGGGATAGACCATAGTCAGGGGATAGACTGTAGTCAGGGGATAGACTGTAGTCAGGGGATAGACTAGTCAGGGGATAGACTGTAGTCAGGGGATAGACCATAGTCAGGGGATAGACTGTAGTCAGGGGATAGACTGTAGTCAGGGGATAGACCATAGTCAGGGGATAGACTGTAGTCAGGGGATAGACCATAGTCAGGGGATAGACTGTAGTCAGGGGATAGACTGTAGTCAGGGGATAGACTGTAGTCAGGGGATAGACTAGTCAGGGGATAGACTGTAGTCAGGGGATAGACTGCAGTCAGGGGATAGACTGTAGTCAGGAGATAGTCTAGTCAGTGGATAGACTGTAGTCAGGGGATAGACTGTAGTCAGGGGATAGACTGTAGTCAGGGGATAGACTGTAGTCAGGAAATAGACTGTAGTCAGGGGATAGACTGTAGTCAGGAAATAGACTGTAGTCAGGGGATAGACTGTAGTCAGGAAATAGACTGTAGTCAGGGGATAGACTGTAGTCAGGAGATAGACTAGTCAGGGGATAGACTGTAGTCAGGGGATAGACTGTAGTCAGGAAATAGACTGTAGTCAGGGGATAGACTGTAGTCAGGAGATAGACTAGTCAGGGGATAGACTGTAGTCAGGGGATAGACTAGTCGGGGGATAGACTGTAGTCAGGAGATAGACTAGTCAGTGGATAGACTGTAGTCAGGGGATAGACCGTAGTCAGGAGATAGACCGTAGTCAGGAGATAGACTAGTCAGTGGATAGACTGTAGGCAGGGGATAGACTGTAGTCAGGGGATAGACTGTAGTCAGGAGATAGACTAGTCTGGGGATAGACTGTATTCAGGGGATAGACTGTAGTCAGGGGATAGACTAGTCGGGTGATAGACTAGTCAGTGGATAGACTGTAGTCAGGAGATAGACTGTAGTCAGGGGATAGACTGTAGTCAGGAGATAGACTAGTCTGGGGATAGACTGTATTCAGGGGATAGACTGTAGTCAGGGGATAGACTGTAGTCAGGAAATAGACTGTAGTCAGGAGATAGACTGTAGTCAGGGGATAGACTAGTCATTGGATAGACTGTAGTCAGGGGATAGACTGCAGTCAGGGGATAGACTGTAGTCAGGAGATAGTCTAGTCAGTGGATAGACTGTAGTCAGGGGATAGACTGTAGTCAGGAGATAGACTGTAGTCAGGGGATAGACTAGTTAGTGGATAGACTGTAGTCAGGAGATAGACTAGTCTGGGGATATACTGTAGTCTGGGGATAGACTGTAGTCAGGGGATAGACTGTAGTCAGGGGATAGACTGTAGTCAGGAAATAGACTGTAGTCAGGGGATAGACTGTAGTCAGGAAATAGACTGTAGTCAGGGGATAGACTGTAGTCAGGAGATAGACTAGTCAGTGGATAGACTGTAGTCAGGAGATAGACTGTAGTCAGGGGATAGACTGTAGTCAGGGGATAGACTGTAGTCAGGAGATAGACTAGTCAGTGGATAGACTGTAGTCAGGGGATAGACTAGTCGGGGGATAGACTGTAGTCAGGAGATAGACTAGTCAGTGGATAGACTGTAGTCAGGAGATAGACTGTAGTCAGGGGATAGACTGTAGTCAGGAGATAGACTAGTCAGTGGATAGACTGTAGGCAGGGGATAGACTGTAGTCGGGAGATAGACTAGTCAGTGGATAGACTGTAGTCAGGGGATAGACTGTAGTCAGGAGATAGACTGTAGTCAGGGGATAGACTAGTCGGGTGATAGACTCGTCAGTGGATAGAATGTAGTCAGGAGATAGACTGTAGTCAGGGGATAGACTGTAGTCAGGAGATAGACTAGTCTGGGGATAGACTGTATTCAGGGGATAGACTGTAGTCAGGGGATAGACTGTAGTCAGGAAATAGACTGTAGTCAGGAGATAGACTGTAGTCAGGGGATAGACTAGTCATTGGATAGACTGTAGTCAGGGGATAGACTGCAGTCAGGGGATAGACTGTAGTCAGGAGATAGACTGTAGTCAGGGGATAGACTAGTTAGTGGATAGACTGTAGTCAGGAGATAGACTAGTCTGGGGATAGACTGTAGTCTGGGGATAGACTGTAGTCAGGGGATAGACTGTAGTCAGGGGATAGACTGTAGTCAGGAAATAGACTGTAGTCAGGGGATAGACTGTAGTCAGGGGATAGACTAGTCGGGGGATAGACTGTAGTCAGGAGATAGACCGTAGTCAGGAGATAGACCGTAGTCAGGAGATAGACTAGTCAGTGGATAGACTGTAGGCAGGGGATAGACTGTAGTCAGGGGATAGACTGTAGTCAGGAGATAGACTGTAGTCAGGGGATAGACTAGTCGGGTGATAGACTAGTCAGTGGATAGACTGTAGTCAGGAGATAGACTGTAGTCAGGGGATAGACTGTAGTCAGGAGATAGACTAGTCTGGGGATAGACTGTATTCAGGGGATAGACTGTAGTCAGGGGATAGACTGTAGTCAGGAAATAGACTGTAGTCAGGAGATAGACTGTAGTCAGGGGATAGACTAGTCATTGGATAGACTGTAGTCAGGGGATAGACTGCAGTCAGGGGATAGACTGTAGTCAGGAGATAGTCTAGTCAGTGGATAGACTGTAGTCAGGGGATAGACTGTAGTCAGGAGATAGACTGTAGTCAGGGGATAGACTAGTTAGTGGATAGACTGTAGTCAGGAGATAGACTAGTCTGGGGATAGACTGTAGTCTGGGGATAGACTGTAGTCAGGGGATAGACTGTAGTCAGGGGATAGACTGTAGTCAGGAAATAGACTGTAGTCAGGGGATAGACTGTAGTCAGGAAATAGACTGTAGTCAGGGGATAGACTGTAGTCAGGAGATAGACTGTAGTCAGGGGATAGACTGTAGTCAGGGGATAGACTGTACTCAGGGGATAGACTGTAGTCAGTGGATAGACTGTAGTCAGGGGATAGACTAGTCGGGGGATAGACTGTAGTCAGGAGATAGACTAGTCAGTGGATAGACTGTAGTCAGGAGATAGACTGTAGTCAGGGGATAGACTGTAGTCAGGAGATAGACTAGTCAGTGGATAGACTGTAGGCAGGGGATAGACTGTAGTCGGGAGATAGACTAGTCAGTGGATAGACTGTAGTCAGGGGATAGACTGTAGTCAGGAGATAGACTGTAGTCAGGGGATAGACTAGTCGGGTGATAGACTAGTCAGTGGATAGAATGTAGTCAGGAGATAGACTGTAGTCAGGAGATAGACTAGTCTGGGGATAGACTGTATTCAGGGGATAGACTGTAGTCAGGGGATAGACTGTAGTCAGGAAATAGACTGTAGTCAGGAGATAGACTGTAGTCAGGGGATAGACTAGTCATTGGATAGACTGTAGTCAGGGGATAGACTGCAGTCAGGGGATAGACTATAGTCAGGAGATAGTCTAGTCAGTGGATAGACTGTAGTCAGGGGATAGACTGTAGTCAGGAGATAGACTGTAGTCAGGGGATAGACTAGTTAGTGGATAGACTGTAGTCAGGAGATAGACTAGTCTGGGGATAGACTGTAGTCTGGGGATAGACTGTAGTCAGGGGATAGACTGTAGTCAGGGGATAGACTGTAGTCAGGAAATAGACTGTAGTCAGGGGATAGACTGTAGTCAGGGGATAGACTGTAGTCAGGAGATAGACTGTAGTCAGGGGATAGACTAGTCGGGGGATAGACTGTAGTCAGGAGATAGACTAGTCAGTGGATAGACTGTAGTCAGGAGATAGACTGTAGTCAGGGGATAGACTGTAGTCAGGGGATAGACTAGTCTGGGGATAGACTGTATTCAGGGGATAGACTGTAGTCAGGGGATAGACTGTAGTCAGGAGATGGACTGTAGTCAGGGGATAGACTGTCATAAATCATTTCTCTCTAATAACTGAGGCGTTTATCATTCTAACTGTTCATATACAGTATCTTTACCTTCTCTCTCTGCCCTAGATGGAAAGAGGCTCCTTCAAGCATGCATGGGTGCTGGACAAGCTGAAGACAGAGAGAGAGTGGGGCATCACCATAGAGACATATCCCTGTGGACAACCCAGGGCACAGAAACTTAATCAACAACATGATCAAGGGGACCTCTGAGGTAAGTAGGGACATCTCAGGTAGGTAGGGACATCTCAGCTAAGTAGGGACATCTCAGCTAAGTAGGGACATCTCAGGTAGGTAGGAACATCTCAGGTAAGTAGAGACATCTCAGGTAGGTGGGGACATCTCAGCTAAGTAGGGACATCTCAGCTAAGTAGGAACATCTCAGCTAAGTAGGAACATCTCAGCTAAGTAGGGACATCTCAGGTAGGTAGGGACATCTCAGGTAAGTAGGGACATTTCAGGTAAGTAGGGTCACCTCAGCTAAGTAGGGACATCTCAGCTAAGTAGGGACATCTCAGCTAAGTAGGGACATCTCAGCTAAGTAGGGAAATCTCAGCTAAGTAGGGACATCTCAGCTAAGTAGGGAAATCTCAGCTAAGTAGGGACATTTCATGTAAGTAGGGACATTTCAGGTAAGTAGGGCCATCTCAGGTAAGTAGGGCCATCGCAGCTAAGTAAGGACATCTCAGGTAGGTAGGGACATCTCAGGTAAGTAAGGGACATCTCAGCTAAGTAGGGACATCTCAGGTAGGTAGGGACATCTCAGGTAGGTAGGGACATCTCAGGTAGGTAAGGACATCTCAGGTAGGTAGGGACATTTCAGGTAGGTAGGGACATCTCAGCTAAGTAGGGACATCTCAGGTAGGTAGGGACATCTCAGGTAGGTAGGGACATCTCAGCTAAGTAGGGCAATCTCAGCTAAGTAGGGACATCTCAGCTAAGTAGGGAGATCTCAGCTAAGTACGGTGAAACCTTCACCTAAATGTTACCATTCCTCAACGTAACCCGTCATCGAAACCTTAATTGTTAACCATTACAATGAAAATATTCCCATTCCTGCTGTGTTGTGTTGTGCAGGCGGACTGTGCCATGCTGATCGTGGCAGCTGGAGTGAGAGAGTTTTGAGGCAGGCACCTCCAAGAAAGGTCAGACGAGGGAGCATGCCCTCCTGGCCTACACCCTGGGGGTCCAGTAACTCATTGTAGGGGTCAACAAGATGGCCTACACCCTGGGGGTCCAGTAACTCATTGTAGGGGTCAACAAGATGACCTATACCATGGGGGTCCAGTAACGCATTGTAGGGGTCAACAAGATGACCTGCACCCTGGGGGTCCTGTAACGCATTGTAGGGGTCAACAAGATGACCTACACCCTGGGGGTCCAGTAACGCATTGTAGGGGTCAACAAGATGACCTACACCATGGGGGTCCAGTACCGCATTGTAGGGGTCAACAAGAGAAGAGTGAGAACAGCTATGATGAGATGGTGGTGGTGGTGGTCAGAGCCTACATCGTGAAGATCGGTTACAAGCTCAACTCTGTGCCGTTCAATCTCCTGTTGGCATGGGGACAACATGCTGGAGCCCTCCCCCTTGGCCTGAATAACATCCCATTGTTCAGCATTCCAAATAGATGTGTTCTTTCTCAAAGCTTAAGTGCCACAATGCCCCTGGACACTGTGTAGTTCCTCAACTCTCCAGCAGATGTCCTCATGTCCATATAAAATTAATTTACCTGTTGCTCAATCAACTGACACACAAATTCAGCACACAGATGTTCATGTTGTTACTCTGTCCAGATGCCCTTGGTTCAAAGGCTGGGAGCTGGACAGACGGGAGCACCATGCCAATGGGGTGTCTACTAGAGGCTCTGGATACAAGATAAGAGGTAGGGTTACTACTCTAACACTAAACTAGAGTAATATTCTCACAGACAACATAAACAGCACAGAGAACTAATACCTGATATAAAATATTGCCTTATTACTTCAGAAGAGAGTGATGACTAGAAGTCTCTCTTTTGTTTCCCAGGTATTGGAATGCCACCAGTGGGGTCAAGTGATGAGTGGTGTCCTCAGGACCCAAGAGGCCGCTGGGTTCACAGCTCAGGTCAGGGTCAAAGGTCATCCCTCTGGACATCTCAGACAGATACTGTGCTTAAGCCTGGTAGAGGTTCTTCATTTACATAAATGCATTTTCTGTCTCTCTCTCTTTTTTTTCTCTCTCTCTTTTTTCTGTCTCTGTCTGTCACTGTGAGTGTGTGTGTGTGTGTGTGTGTCAGGTGATTATCCTGAACCACCCTGGTAAGATCAGTGCAGACTACTCCCCGGCCACTGACTCCCACATCGCCTGTAGGTTTACTAAGCTCAAAGTGAAGATAGACCTCTGCACGGGGAAGAAGCTGGAAGTCAACCCCGATTCCCTGAAGTCTGGGGACTCTGCCATTGTAGAGATGGTTCCTTGGAAGCCCACATGGGTGGAGAGCTTCTCCAAATACCCTCCACTTGGAGAGTATTTACACCTGGTAACCCTAACTAACATCCACTGTCCTCAGACATCTAGTGGTCCTCTGTAAGCTCAGTTGGTTGAGCATGGTGTTTAAAACACCAGGATAGTGGGACCACGTATATAAAATATGTGCACGGATGACAGTAAGTCGCGTTTGGATAAAAGCGTCTGCTAAATGGGATTTATTATGATATACCTCACTTTTCAAGACTTGCCTGGCTAGCTGCCCTCTGATTCCTTCACTTCCATCTGCGGCCCATGTGTGATCAATTCATTGGCTATAATCAAATCTCAGGGACTGACGTACTTGTAAGAATCACCCTTTTGTGTGTGAAGCTGGCATGCCGTTCTCCACATCTTGCTCTAGTTCCATAAGGGTGGCTGTTTTGGTTACTCACAAACAGACAAGCCTCTAAGCTAAAGCCCCCCCCCCTTGGACAGACATCTGGTTCTTCTGAAACTCTCTCTCTCTCTCTCTGATGATGGTGAGGTTTGTAACATGGATTCACTATTTACCCATTACACAGTCCAGGGAGAGGCTTTGTTGATTTCACTGGCCCTGATTGGGAATATTGGGAATATTTGTCAGAGGTTCTGTGTGCAATCAATGGAGGAAATAATTGCATGTGTTTTTGAAGCTTGAAATCCTCTGTGACACCCCTAGGCCCTGGTCTCCCATGTGTACTGGGCCCAGAATGGCAGTGTGAGGGAGTATTCTTTGTGAGTGGTACCCAGGTACAGGCAGCCTTTTCCATGGCTACGTTTCAACAGGTCTGCTTAGTGTCAGAAAACTCATGCAAGATGAGCAGAATACTGAAACAACATTAAATACTAAGAATGAGGAGCCAATAGAATCCTTGTGAGATGTTAAACAACAATATGAAACACTGTTTCACTGTGTGTGCCTGCATGAAAGCACCAACTGTTCCGGAAAACTGTGATCACTATCTCCGTAGCCGATGTAAGTACCCGTAGCACTCACGTCTGTAGCCATGAAGTGCTTTGAAAGGCTGGTCATGGCTCACATCAACACCATTATCCCAGAAAACCTAGACCCACTCCAATTTGCATACCGCCTCAACAGATCCACAGATGATGCAATCTCTATTGCACTCCACACTGCCCTTTCCCATCTGGACAAAAGGAACACCTATGTGAGAATGCTATTCATTGACTACAGCTCAGCGTTCAACACCATTGTGCCCTCAAAGCTCATCACTAAGCTAAGGACCCTGGGACTCAACACATCCATCTGCAACTGAATCCTGGACTTCTTGATGGGCCGCCCCCAGGTGGTAAGGGTAGGTAACAACACATCCGCCACGCTAATCCTCAAAACGGGGGCCCCTCAGGGGATCGTGCTCAGTCCTCTCCTGTACTCCTTGTTCACTCATGACGGCATGGCCAGGCACGACTCCAACACCATCATCAAGTTTGCCGATGACACAACAGTGGAGGCCTGATCACCGACATCAATGAGACAGGCTATAGGGAGGAGGTCAGAGACCTGGTCGTGTAGTGCCAGGACAACAACCTCTTCCTTGACGTGATCAAGACAGAGGAGATGATTGTGGACAACAGGAAAAGGAGGACTGAGCACGCCCCCATTCTCATCGATCGGGCTGTAGTGGAACAGGTTGAGAGCTTCAAGTTCCTTGGTGTCCACATCACCGACAAACTATCATGGTCCAAACACACCAAGACAGTCGTGAAGAGGACACGTGTGTCAGCTCATGCTTTTTTACCACAAACAAAGTAGTGACACACAATCTGTCAGCCGTTGGCAGTGGGAGTTCTTGAGGAAAAAAAGCAGCGCGTGTCAACGTCTGTAAAGGTCAAATGTGAACTGTAACCAACCAATCAATGACTGTATTAGGCACCAAAAAGTTGGACTAATCCCCATGCCTCTTTTTCCAATGTTGTTCCAGATAAATAACAAGCAGACACGGGTCTTAAACATGAGGCGGGACTCTTAGCCGTACAAACAGTTCGCTGGGAAAAAGACGACAGGCCCAGTCATTTGCTGTATGTTGACGGTGTCAGTCAGAGTAGTGCAGTATTGTCAGCGTGACCAGTAGAGGGCAGGCCTCACCAAGGTGTCACCACCATTATGTTTCACATGTTGTACTTGATGGCAGAGCCAAGTGATGTTCTTAATTTGTCTATTAAGTGACATTAGTTGTTGATTTACTTGTGAAACATACACTGACTATACCAAACATTAGGAACACCTTCCTAATATTCTTCTTTGGGTGGTGGACCATTCTTGATACCCACCGGGAAACAGTTGAAAAACCCAGAAACGTTCCCCGGTCATTCCGGATTCAAAGGCCCTTAAATCTTCAGTCTTGCCCATTCACCCTCTGAATAGCACACATACACAATCCATGTCTCAGTGGTCTCAAGGCTTTAAAAATATATATATTTTTACTTGTCTCCTCCCCTTCATCTGCACTGAATGAAGTGGATTTAACGGGTGACGTCCAGAAGGGATCATAGCTGTCACCTGGATTCACCTGGTCAGTCTATGTCATGGAAAGAGCAGGTGTTCCTAATGTTTTGTACACTCAGTGCATGTCTCGACACACCTTTGAATGAGATATTGTACAAACCCCTCTAACAGATCCGATGACCTCCTTGGTAATGCAATATGTTATATTTCTGGGCACAGTTTACAACCTTAATCAATCCAATGCTAAATCAGTTTAGTGTGTTTTCACTTTTCTTTTCTAGGCCAACACGAGGACCATGAATACATGTGATTTCAGTGGAATAGTGTACAGTCATTGCACTTGCAGTTTAGTAGCTTCACAAGGAATAAACAGTGGGGTTATTGATCACTGATCGACTTGGACTCGATGAAGCTATTCTAAGTACATGCAACAAAGCAGACTTTGTAATGCAGCACTTTCCTGATCATATAGCATAAAATAATATATATTGTATTTATCTGGTGTCTACACACATTATAGAACCCCATTTAAACGTTTGTAAGGTTGGCCTAAGGGTTAATAAATTGGTGCAGAACTCATACCTCATCGACGGCCCTAAGGGATTGTAGCCTGGGTGAGGATAACCCATATACTTTTGTCTAAAATGTGATTATTCTGGCTGCATATTTTCCAAAATATTTAACTGGGCGACCTGGTGCTTTAATTTAGGAGCATCAGTACGCCTAAAGATATTGAACTATGAATAGCAACATTCTAGTTGTGCTGTTGGAAGTAAGCAACATTGTTAAATTTGAATCATATTTTTGTGTCCGGTGTGCTCCGGCTGTTGTTACGTGTATCGTTATTTGGAGGCCATCATTATTTGAGCGGCGAACATTGAGTCGACATGCTATGGTATAATTTCACCTCACCTGGAGTGTGGAGAGGCAACTCTTGGAGGAGACTAGAAGTTGATAAAAGTGCTTTAGGCTGTTGTTCAATGTAAGAGCGCATTTCCGCCCTTCATTAGAGTTTTACAGATCGAAATGTGAACTGAAGGAAGCTTTTATGTATTTCAAAATGGCCTCCTATTGTAGTGATGCGCGGGATGACTCATAACCTGCCGTCCCCTCAGTTATATTCACGGGGCTGACGAGTTTAGGGTTATTAGATAGTGTGTGGATGAGGGGTGTGTGGATGAAGGGTGGGTGGATGAGGGGTGTGTGGATGAAGGGTGTGTGGATGAGGGGTGTGTGGATGAGGGGTGTGTGGATGAGGGGTGGGTGGATGAGGGGTGGGTGGATGAGGGGTGTGTGGATGAGGGGTGGGTGAATGAGGGGTGTGTGGATGAGGGCTGTGTGGATGAGGGGTGTGTGGATGAGGGGTGGGTGGATGAGGGGTGTGTGGATGAAGGGTGTGTGGATGAGGGGTGTGTGGATGAGGGGTGGGTGGATGAGGGGTGTGTGGATGAGGGGTGTGTGGATGAGGGGTGTGTGGATGAGGGGTGGGTGGATGAGGGGTGTGGATGAGGGGTGGGTGGATGAGGGGTGTGTGGATGAGGGGTGTGTGGATGAGGGGTGGGTGGATGAGGGGTGTGTGGATGAAGGGTGTGTGGATGAAGGGTGTGTGGATGAAGGGTGTGTGGATGAAGGGTGGGTGGATGAGGGGTGGGTGGATGAAGGGTGGGTGGGGGACGAGCGGGTTGAATAAAGAGAAAACAATACCCTAAATTCCATAAATGTATAATTCTTGTGCAATTTATATCTACTGTATATTCTCCGTTGAGGTTTAACATTATTTTAGCCTATCTGCTATTAGTGCATAGGCCTAAGATTTAACTCTTAACTGTACCCATGCCAAATAGCGTACACAGCCAATCGCCAAATAATGATTTTGGGAATGGGCAGGCAAGGTTAACGTCCGTCCACGGAGGCAAAAAGGCCGTTGTCGAAGTTTAATTCAATAAGACAAAAGCTGCTGAAGGAGAAGTGAAAACAAACAGAATGGAGGGCCAGAGAGGTCCTGTTTGGTAAAGGTCAGGTGGCGTGGTTAAAGAGGATGATATTGGTGTTGTGTGATGATTGTTAGGTCAGGTGATGTGGTTAGAGGATGATAGTGGTGTTGTGTGTGATGATTGTTAGGTCAGGTGACGTGGTTAGAGGATGATGGTGGTTTTATGTTGTTATGTATGATGATTGTTAGGTCAGGTGATGTGGTTAGAGGATGATAGTGGTTTTATGTTGTTATGTATGATGATTGTTAGGTCAGGTGACGTGGTTAAAGAGGATGATAGTGGTGTTAGGTTGTTATGTGTGATGATTGTTAGGTCAGGTGACGTGGTTAAAGAGGATGATAGTGGTTTTATGTTGTTATGTATGATGATTGTTAAGCACTATACATATTTGACAGTAACAAGACAGGACTTGAAATAGGCCTATGGCACGTCAAGGGAACTGTAGCCTTCTGTTTAAATGGAACGGGAAATCTGGACACTGACTGTAGGTCTATAACCTCTCATACAGCCTTAATATTAACTCCTGCACAATTAAGCATGTCTTGATACACTAAATGTCGGCAAAATTTGGACTTGGGAACAGGAGTGGAGAAATATGATTTCTTTCTTTCTGCATCTTGATAGAACGCAATGCTCAGCTACATACCATCTGTAGAGGGGCCGTGTTCATCATAAATGCTGATAGCATTTCAACCACACAAAATATGCATCGAAGCCGAGCTTAAATCTTATCAGAAACACTTTGGGTCGTTTTCACAGCTTTCTTTTTCCTTGCAACCGGTCCAACTGATGTCATTTGGACATTTTGTACCGAAAATTGTTCCTGTTCTTTTTTTGTGTTGTTGTATGAAGCATTCATTCTATCGATCTATTACATTATTCTGTTGAGTAATGGTTTATTTAATCTTCTAGAGCAACAAATGTCAGAAGAGAAGCTACATGTATCGAATTATATACAATTTGACTAACAAATAGCCTACAGAAATGTTGGAGATTACAAGCAGAAACATATCGAAATTAGGCATTTTCTACATCTACACTACGTTAGGGTTGGGTGCAGGCCTCCGATTTTCACTTTATCACATCTCGTTGGGTGGTTGCGGATGGGTTATTAGCAATTGCGGGTGAACAAACAGCTGACCCACTATCCTATTGGTCAATTCTTTTCAACTCATTGACCATTCACATCATGTTTTGTTTTGTATTCCCATTGTGATTGGTCCCTGAACCCATGAGCCTATTTGAAATATATAAAAGCCTCCTTCGCTTTTCAATCTGTCAAACCTGATGATAAGCAGAACAACTTCCATTGTTCTCCAGTAGCTGTAGTGTTAACTTTCCTTTGCAGCTCACCTGTGAGAACCATGAGCACAAGCAAGTCTGAATAGGCTTTGTTGTACCGTAGTTTCTGAGTATGATAGAGTAAAAACAGTTCTATATTGTGGAGCTCGCCCCATAGAGGAGCTCTGCTCCTATTGGTTTACCCTAGCTGCCTGAGAAAATGTATGCATGCACCTGCAGCCAATGGGAGTCCACATGCCCCTATATATTGGGACTCGTCCCCACCATCAGTCTCCCTTTATCTTCGGCGAGACTTGGACTGAAGAAGCCAGAAGAAAAGAAGAGATAAGACTCAGGATGAACCCGCCGCCGATCCAAGTCTCTCCTTCATCCTTGATAATGAACCTGCTGTCGATCCAAGCCTCTCTGTTGTTCTTCATAGTGAACCTGCTGTCGATCCAAGTCTCTCCGTCGTCCTTCATAATGAACCTGCTGTCGATCCAAGCCTCTCTGTTGTTCTTCATAGTGAACACGCGGTTGATCCAAGCCTCTCTGTTGTTCTTCATAGTGAACACGCGGTCGATCCAAGCCTCTCTGTTGTTCTTCATAGTGAACCTGCTGTCGATCCAAGTCTCTCTGTTGTTCTTCATAGTGAACCTGCTGTCGATCCAAGCCTCTCTGTTGTTCTTCATAGTGAACCTGCTGTCGATCCAAGCCTCTCTGTTGTTCTTCATAGTGAACACGCGGTCGATCCAAGCCTCTCTGTTGTTCTTCATAGTGAACCTGCTGTCGATCCAAGCCTCTCTGTTGTTCTTCATAGTGAACACGCGGTTGATCCAAGCCTCTCTGTTGTTCTTCATAGTGAACACGCGGTCGATCCAAGCCTCTCTGTTGTTCTTCATAGTGAACCTGCTGTCGATCCAAGCCTCTCTGTTGTTCTTCATAGTGAACCTGCTGTCGATCCAAGCCTCTCTGTTGTTCTTCATAGTGAACCTGCTGTCGATCCAAGCCTCTCTGTTGTTCTTCATAGTGAACACGCGGTCGATCCAAGCCTCTCTGTTGTTCTTCATAGTGAACCTGCTGTCGATCCAAGTCTCTCTGTTGTTCTTCATAGTGAACCTGCTGTCGATCCAAGCCTCTCTGTTGTTCTTCATAGTGAACACGCGGTCAATCCAAGCCTCTCTGTTGTTCTTCATAGTGAACCTGCTGTCGATCCAAGCCTCTCTGTTGTTCTTCATAGTGAACCTGCTGTCGATCCAAGCCTCTCTGTTGTTCTTCATAGTGAACACGCGGTCAATCCAAGCCTCTCTGTTGTTCTTCATAGTGAACCTGCTGTCGATTCAAGTCTCTCTGTTGTTCTTCATAGTGAACACGCGGTTGATCCAAGCCTCTCTGTTGTTCTTCATAGTGAACACGCGGTCGATCCAAGCCTCTCTGTTGTTCTTCATAGTGAACCTGCTGTCGATCCAAGCCTCTCTGTTGTTCTTCATAGTGAACCTGCTGTCGATCCAAGTCTCTCTGTTGTTCTTCATAGTGAACCTGCTGTCGATCCAAGCCTCTCTGTTGTTCTTCATAGTGAACCTGCTGTCGATCCAAGCCTCTCTGTTGTTCTTCATAGTGAACACGCGGTTGATCCAAGCCTCTCTGTTGTTCTTCATAGTGAACCTGCTGTCGATCCAAGTCTCTCTGTTGTTCTTCATAGTGAACCTGCTGTCGATTCAAGTCTCTCCGTCGTTCTTCATAATGAACCTGGAGTTTTTCCACCCCCAAAAGCTTTTTTAAGAATTCAGTGTCGCTGCTTCTCCATAGTGATGGCTGTGGAGTCACATGACCTGTGTTCCGTGTGTTTGGGATCACAGTGGCCTCACAGATTCCCCAGAACGCACCAGCTGGCCCTTCTTCCTATAAAGGATGGGAATCAGCTTTGGGCTTTCTTTTGTTAGGATATTCGCCATCATTGTAAGCCTGCCACACACTATGCAATATATTTATTAACCATAAGAATGAGTGAGTTTTTGTCACAACTCATGGGAAGAGACAAAGAGCTCTTATAGGACCAGGGCACAAATAATAATACAATATTAATCGATAATTTTGCTCTTTATTTACATATAAAACCTTATTTGTTCATCGATAATTGTGAATAACTCACCACAGGTTAATGAGAAGGGTGTGCTTGAAAGGATGCACATAACTCTGCAATGTTGGGTTGTATTGGAGAGAGTCTCAGTCTTAAATCATTTCCCACACAGTCTGTGGCTGTATTTAGTTTTCATGCTAGTGAGGGCCGAGAATCCACTCTCACATAGGTACGTGGTTGCAAAGGGCATCAGTGTTTTAACAGTGCTATTTGCTAAGGCAGGATACTCTGAGCGCAGCCCAATCTAGAAATCTGGCAGTGGCTTCTGATTAAATTACATTTTCACAGAACCGCTTGTTGCAATTTCGATGAGTCTCTCTTGTTCAGATATCGGTAAGTGGACTGGAGGCAGGGCATGAAAGGGATAATGAATCAAATTGTTTGTGTCATCTGTTTCGGGAAAGTACTGCATAATTGCACACCCAACTCACTCAGGTGCTTCATTATATCACGTTTGACATTGTCCGTAAACTTGAGGTAATTTGCACACAAAAAATCATACAATGATGGAAAGACTTGTGTGTTGTCCTTGTTAATGCAGACAGAGAAGAGCTCCAACTTCTTATTCATAGCCTCAATTTTGTCCCGCACATTGAATACAGTTGGTCCCTGTAATACCAGATTCAGATCATTCAGGTGAGAAAAAAACTTCACCCAGATAGGCCAGTCATGTGAGAACCTAGCTAGGGTAAACCAATAGGAGCAGAGCTCCCTATGGGGCGGAGCTTCACTCGTAGAACTGGAGCTACAACGTCAGTAACTGTTGTTTCATGACCTTCATGACAATTGCACCTTTACAAGCAGAAAAGTGCTTGTCTCTCAACGGCACAAAAAACGTCTCATTCCGGAGCTAACATAGTTTCTTTCGATACAGATTCAGGGCCATATACAGTGCCTTGCGAAAGTATTCGGCCCCCTTGAACTTTGCGACCTTTTGCCACATTTCAGGCTTCAAACATAAAGATATAAAACTGTATTTTTTTGTGAAGAATCAACAACAAGTGGGACACAATCATGAAGTGGAACGACATTTATTGGATATTTCAAACTTTTTTAACAAATCAAAAACTGAAAAATTGGGCGTGCAAAATTATTCAGCCCCTTTACTTTCAGTGCAGCAAACTCTCTCCAGAAGTTCAGTGAGGATCTCTGAATGATCCAATGTTGACCTAAATGACTAATGATGATAAATACAATCCACCTGTGTGTAATCAAGTCTCCGTATAAATGCACCTGCACTGTGATAGTCTCAGAGGTCCGTTAAAAGCGCAGAGAGCATCATGAAGAACAAGGAACACACCAGGCAGGTCCGAGATACTGTTGTGAAGAAGTTTAAAGCCAGATTTGGATACAAAAAGATTTCCCAAGCTTTAGACATCCCAAGGAGCACTGTGCAAGCGATAATATTGAAATGGAAGGAGTATCAGACCACTGCAAATCTACCAAGACCTGGCCGTCCCTCTAAACTTTCAGCTCATACAAGGAGAAGACTGATCAGAGATGCAGCCAAGAGGCCCATGATCACTCTGGATGAACTGCAGAGATCTACAGCTGAGGTGGGAGACTCTGTCCATAGGACAACAATCAGTCGTATATTGCACAAATCTGGCCTTTATGGAAGAGTGGCAAGAAGAAAGCCATTTCTTAAAGATATCCATAAAAAGTGTTGTTTAAAGTTTGCCACAAGCCACCTGGGAGACACACCAAACATGTGGAAGAAGGTGCTCTGGTCAGATGAAACCAAAATTGAACTTTTTGGCAACAATGCAAAACGTTATGTTTGGCAGAAAAGCAACACCCTGAACACACCATCCCCACTGTCAAACATGGTGGTGGCAGCATCATGGTTTGGACCTGCTTTTCTTCAGCAGGGACAGGGAAGATTGTTAAAATTGATGGGAAGATGGATGGAGCCAAATACAGGACCATTCTGGAAGAAAACCTGATGGAGTCTGCAAAAGACCTGAGACTGGGACGGAGATTTGTCTTCCAACAAGACAATGATCCAAAACATAAAGCAAAATCTACAATGGAATGGTTCAAAAATAAACATATCCAGGTGTTAGAATGGCCAAGTCAAAGTCCAGACCTGAATCCAATCGAGAATCTGTGGAAAGAACTGAAAACTGCTGTTCACAAATGCTCTCCATCCAACCTCACTGAGCTCGAGCTGTTTTACAAGGAGGAATGGGAAAAAAATTCAGTCTCTCGATGTGCAAAACTGATAGAGACATACCCCAAGCGACTTACAGCTGTAATCGCAGCAAAAGGTGGCGCTACAAAGTATTAACTTAAGGGGGCTGAATAATTTTGCACGCCCAATTTTTCAGTTTTTGATTTGTTAAAAAAGTTTGAAATATCCAATAAATGTCGTTCCACTTCATGATTGTGTCCCACTTGTTGTTGATTCTTCACAAAAAAAATACAGTTCTATATCTTTATGTTTGAAGCCTGAAATGTGGCAAAAGGTCGCAAAGTTCAAGGGGGCCGAATACTTTCGCAAGGCACTGTATCTGTACATTTAAAAATAGACATATATCAACTATGTCACGGACTTGATTAACCATATTTGTTTAATAACAAACAACTGTGTCCAGACATGTTATCTAGTTGGCTAACAATTTGCCCATCTGTGTAGACCATGCTGGGGTAAGAAGGGCAAGTTAGCAACCTGCAACTTGGAAGAAAGACAAGGGGCTCCTGGATGGTACTTCAGGAGATGTGCTTCATAAGTAGGCTAGGCTTCTAGGCTCCCGAGTGGCGCACGATCTAAGGCACTGCATCTCAGTGCTAGAGGCATCCCTACAGACACCCTGGTTCAAATCCAGGCTGTGGATAATTGTTTAATAAAGTAATTAATGTAGAGAAGGCTATCTACATAAAAGCATTCATTTTTGTTGGTTCTAATAACTTTTTTAAAGTTGGAAGCACCAGTGTTACCCATGAAAAAAGTAAACTTAGAGCCCTTTACCGATCAAAAACAAATGGTTTTCTTTTCAAAGTCAGCGCCTGTCTACCAAAGCAGTCTGCTACTTACACACAGAATGTTATGAAGAGTGATCAGATGAATTGCAATTAATTGCAAAGTCCCTCTTTGCCATGCAAATGAACTGAATCGCCAAAAACATTTCCACTGCATTTCAGCCCTGCCACAAAAGGACCAGCTGACATCATGTCAGTGATTCTCTTGTTAACACAGGCGTGAGTGTTGACGAGGACAAGGCTGGAGATCACTCTGTTATGCTGATTGAGTTCGAATAACACACTGGATTTTTCATTCTAGGCTCCACACACACGCGCACGCACACACAGACACACACACACAGACACACACACACAGACACACAGACACACACACACACACACACACACACACACACACACACACACACACACACACACACACACACACACACACACACACGAGCTCTGCCACCACCACTCAATGCCATCGAAGACCTAGCAGATGTTTTGGGGCATATTTTCAAAGTACAGTTCAAAAAAACAACTTTACAGACAGAGAACAGAAGGTCTGCTCTCTGAGGGAGACTAAGGCCTAGATTCAATCTGGTCTGCTGAAAATAGTTAGATTCACAATTAAAGGCAATTTCCAATTGAGCTGACGTATGCAATCTTTTTACTGTGAATGCGGTCTCCACGAATGGAGATTTTACATTTAAAAGGTGCATAGCTCGAAAAGGGGCGATGGGTTTGAATCTAGCCCCAGGATAAGGGACTTTTCTGTCCAAACCGTTTCCAAGAAAGTCAGACTGGGAAACCCCCCCACTGTTTACGGCCATTAACACATTTGTTCAGACAACGCCAAAGATCAGTTGATGCAAGACAGATATGGGCTTTAAGAATGCGTCTTGGCTAGAATGAAAAAACGAAACCATCATGTGAATTCAACCCTCCTGATTCAAGCTTACAAGCAACAATTTAAGCAAGGAAGCACCAGTGAATCGGTCATTAAAAAAGTGATCAGATGCTAAGCTACAGGACTGTTTTGCTAGCACAGACTGGAATATGTTCCGGGATTCTTCCTATGGCATTGAGGAGTACATCACATCAGTCATTGGCTTCATCAATAAGTGCATCGATGATGTCGTTCCCACAGATCCTCAACACAGGGGCCCCTCAGGGGTGCGTGCTCAGTCCCCTCCTGTACTCCTTGTTCACTCATGATTTCACAGCCAGGCACAACTCCAACACCATCATTAAGTTTTCAGATGACACAACAGTTGTAGGCCTGATCACTGACAACGATGAGACAGTCTATAGGGAGGAGGTCAGAGACCTGGCCATGTGGTGCCAGGACAACAACCTCTCCCTCAATGTGATCAAGACAAAAGAGATGATTGTGGACTACAGTAAAAGGAGGACCGAGCACGCCCCCATTCTCATCGATGGGGCTGTAGTGGAGTAGGTTGAGAACTTCAAGTTCCTTGGTGTCCACATCACCAACAAACTAACTTGGTCCAAACACACCAAGACAGTCGTGAAGCGGGCACGACAAAACCTATTCCCCCTCAGGAGACTGAAAAGATTTGGCATGGGTCCTCCGATCCTTAAAAAGTTCTACAGCTGCACCATCGAGAGCATCCTGACTGGTTGCATCACTGCCTGGTATGTCAACTGCTCGGCATCCGACTGCAAGGCACTACAAACGGTAGTGCGTATGGCCCAGTGCATCACTGGGGCCAAGCTTCCTGCCATCTAGGACCTCTATACCAGGCGGTGTCAGAGGAAGGCCCTAAACAATGTCAAAGACTCCAGCCACCCTAGTCAGAGACTGTTCTCTCTGCTACCGCACGGCAAGCGGTACCGGAGTGTCAAGTCAAGATCCAAGAGGCTTCTAAACAGCTTCTACCCCCAAACCATAAGGGCCTTCCTCTGACATCTAATCAAATGGCTACCCAGACTTTTTGCATTGCCTTCTCCCCCTTTTTTACTCTCCTGCTACTCTGTTATTACCTATGCATAGTAATAACTCTACCTACATGTACATATTACCTCAATGGCCTCGATTAACTGGTGCCCCCGCACATTGACTCTGTACCGGTACCCCCTGTAAATAGTCTTTCTATTGTTATTTTACTGCCTCTCTTTAACTACTTGTAACTTTTATTTCTTATTCATGTTTTTTAAACTGCATTGTTGGTTAGAGGCTTGTAAGTAAGCATTTCACTATAAAATTAGATTTGATTGGTTATGGGTGGCTCTGCCACTGACCTCAATGTCTGACACATGATAAAGTCCTGGGCCTCTATTGGGCAGAGACAGTCAGTCAGGCACATTAATGGAATCCTGATCTGACAGCCAGTCTTTATTAAGTCCAGTGACCTTGCCCTGCCTGTGTCTTCTGAGATGAATGGAGGTAATTTAAACCACAGCCGACAGATTGTACTATACAGGAATAAATAAATACCCCTGTGGCAAGAAGACAGATTTTATGTTTCTCAGATCGGTCTCAAAGACTAGACATAACATAGTAAACGCGAATCCGGGACACTTTAGTTAGTATGATGTGGTACGTTTGGTATGTTTACATAAGATAGTAAGTTCCTTAAGGAGATAAAAAAGGAAAGGAGGATGGTTGGTCGTGGGCCTAACCCTAACCTGAAGGTTGTTCAAATCTCATCACGGACAACTTTAGCATTTTAGCAATTTAGCACATTCGTACAACTTTTCTGTCTCTACTTTGCAACTACTTAGCATGTTATCAAATCCTAACCCTAACCTTAACCCTTTAACCTATCCCATATTAACCCTTTAACCTAACCCTAACCTTAGCACTTTAACCTATCCCTAACCTTAACCCTTTAACCTAACCCTAACCCTTTAACCTATCCCTAACCTTAGCACTTTAACCTAACCTTAACCTTAACCCTTTAACCTAACCCTAACCCTTTAACCTATCCCTAACCTTAGCACTTTAACCTAACCCTAACCTTAGCACTTTAACCTAACCCTAACCTTAGCACTTTAACCTAACCCTAACCTTAGCACTTTAACCTATCCCTAACCTTAACCCTTTAACCTAACCCTAACCTTAACCCTTTAACCTAACCCTAACCCTTTAACCTAACCCTAACCTTAGCACTTTAACCTATCCCTAACCTTAACCCTTTAACCTAACCCTAACCCTTTAACCTATCCCTAACCTTAACCCTTTAACCTATCCCATATTAACCCTTTAACCTAACCCTAACCTTAGCACTTTAACCTAACCCTAACCCTAACCCTTTAACCTAACCCTAACCTTAGCACTTTAACCTATCCTAACCCTAACCCTTTAACCTAACCCTAACCTTAACCCTTTAACCTATCCCTAACCTTAACCCTTTAACCTAACCCTAACCCTTTAACCTAACCCTAACCTTAGCACTTTAACCTATCCCTAACCCTAACCCTTTAACCTAACCCTAACCTTAACCCTTTAACCTATCCCTAACCTTAACCCTTTAACCTATCCCTAACCTTAACCCTTTAACCTATCCCTAACCTTAACCCTTTAACCTAACCCTAACCCTTTAACCTATCCCTAACCTTAACCCTTTAACCTATCCCATATTAACCCTTTAACCTATCCCTAACCTTAACCCTTTAACCTATCCCTAACCTTAACCCTTTAACCTATCCCTAACCCTAACCCTTTAACCTATCCCTAACCTTAACCCTTTAACCTATCCCTAACCTTAACCCTTTAACCTATCCCTAACCTTAACCCTTTAACCTATCCCTAACCTTAACCCTTTAACCTATCCCTAACCCTAACCCTTTAACCTATCCCTAACCTTAACCCTTTAACCTAACCCTAACCCTTTAACCTATCCCTAACCTTAGCACTTTAACCTAACCCTAACCTTAGCACTTTAACCTAACCTTAACCCTTTAACCTATCCCTAACCTTAACCCTTTAACCTAACCCTAACCCTTTAACCTAACCTTAACCCTTTAACCTATCCCTAACCTTAGCACTTTAACCTAACCTTAACCCTTTAACCTAACCTTAACCCTTTAACCTAACCCTAACCCTTTAACCTATCCCTAACCTTAACCCTTTAACCTAACCTTAACCCTTTAACCTAACCCTAACCCTTTAACCTATCCCTAACCTTAACCCTTTAACCTAACCTTAACCCTTTAACCTAACCTAACCTTAACCCTTTAACCTATCCCTAACCATTTAACCTATCCCTAACCGTAGCTCTTTAACCTAACCCCAACCCTACCTTAACCCTTTAACCTAACATAACCTTAACCCCAAACCCTAACCCCTGGAGCTAGCTAACCACCTAGCTAACGTTAGCTACAACAAATTGGAATTTGTAACATATCATATGTTTTGCAAATTTGTAACATAAAGTAAGAATTGCAATTCGTAACATATCGTACATATTGTACTTCATTACATATCGTACATATTGTACTTCATTACATATCGTACATATTGTACTTCATTACATATCGTACATATTGTACTTCATTACATATCGTACATATTGTACTTCATAACATATCGTACATATTGTACTTATTGTACTTCATTACATATTGTACTTCATAACATATCGTACATATTGTACTTCATTACATATCGTACATATTGTACTTCATTACATATCGTACATATTGTACTTCATTACATATCGTACATATTGTACTTCATTACATATCGTACATATTGTACTTCATTACATATCGTACATATTGTACTTCATAACATATCGTACATATTGTACTTATTGTACTTCATTACATATTGTACTTCATAACATATCGTACATATTGTACTTCATTACATATCGTACATATTGTACTTCATTACATATCGTACATATTGTACTTCATTACATATCGTACATATTGTACTTCATAACATATCGTACATATTGTACTTATTGTACTTCATTACATATTGTACTTCATAACATATCGTACATATTGTACTTATTGTACTTCATAACATATCGTACATATTGTACTTATTGTACTTCATAACATGTCATACGAAACGGATGATCGACATCCACAAATTACTACATACCATACGAAACATAACATGACATATTAAATCAGTGGAGGACCGCTCATAATTATGCCTGAAATGCAGTCAATAGAATGGTGTCAACCACATGGAAACCACGTCTTTGATGTGTTTGATATCATTCCATTGACTCCATTCCAGCCGTTATTATGAGCCGTCCTCCCCTCAGCAGCCTCCACTGTATACTAAATGGAGTGCCTCGGATTTACGTACAGATATACGAAGTACTCTGAGACCACTTTGTGCTTGTACCCATCGAACACTGTGTACTATCCTCTGGCTTGCTGCAACAGTAATTAGCCTAAATGCTACAGCTCCTGGCTTTGATTTCTGTTTCCAAGCTTGCTCATAAGCAGCTCAGTCATGGGGCAAATTAGTTTTCATGGCAATTTTACAGGGCTCCTTGCTGGCATGTTGCCTGCTCCTCTTTATAGCTGTCAGGTTGGAGCAGGTACACAGTAGGCAGTGGTGGCAGGGCCCCGAACAGCCAGGAAACATTTTGGATGGGATGACCACGACACTAGACCGGCGACGACTTGAGGCCTCTACTTTCTCTCTCTCTCTTTCGTTCTCTCTCTCTCTCTCTCTTTTGTTCTCTCACTCTCTGTCTCTCTCTCTCTTGTTCTCTCTCTCCCTCTCGTTCTTACGCTCTTTCGTTCTCTCTCTCTCTCCCTCTCTCTGTCTCTCTCTCTCTCTCTCTCTCTGTCTCTCTCTCTCTCTCTCTCTCTCTCTCTCTCTCTCTCATGTGCTTCTGCTTTGTGTCCTTCTATTTTCCATTACAGCAGTTCAGCCATTAAAGGTGTCATTCAGACTCAGAGCTCGCTGTCTTGGAAGCTTGTAGAGGAACACCGTGCAAAATTGGCCAGGTCGCAGTTGTAAATGAGAACTTGTTCTCAACTAGCCTACCTGGTTAAATAAAGGTGTTCTCAACTAGCCTACCTGGTTAAATAAAGGTGTTCTCAACTAGCCTACCTGGTTAAATAAAGGTGTTCTCAACTAGCCTACCTGGTTAAATAAAGGTGTTCTCAACTAGCCTACCTGGTTAAATAAAGGTGTTGTCAACTAGCCTACCTGGTTAAATAAAGGTGTTCTCAACTAGCCTACCTGGTTAAATAAAGGTGTTCTCAACTAGCCTACCTGGTTAAATAAAGGTGTTCTCAACTAGCCTACCTGGTTAAATAAAGGTGTTCTCAACTAGCCTACCTGGTTAAATAAAGGTGTTCTCAACTAGCCTACCTGGTTAAATAAAGGTGTTCTCAACTAGCCTACCTGGTTAAATAAAGGTGTTCTCAACTAGCCTACCTGGTTAAATAAAGGTGTTCTCAACTAGCCTACCTGGTTAAATAAAGGTGTTCTCAACTAGCCTACCTGGTTAAATAAAGGTGGAATAGTATATATTTCTCCGTTGGAGAACGCTTGAACATCCATCCTTTTAACACAAGAGGACAGGCCTACCATGACTGAGAGCACACTAATCCTACCATGACTGAGAGCACACTAACCCTACCATGACTGAGAGCACACTAACCCTACCATGACTGAGAGCACACTAACCCTACCATGACTGAGAGCACACTAACCCTACCATGACTGAGAGCACACTAACCCTACCATGACTGAGAGCACACTAACCCTACCATGACTGAGAACACACTAACCCTACCATGACTGAGAACACACTAACCCTACCATGACTGAGAGCACACTAACCCTACCATGACTCATCTCTCAGAGCTGAGTATGTTGAGACTGAGAGCACACTAACCCTACCATGACTGAGAGCACACTAACCCTACCATGACTGAGAGCACACTAACCCTACCATGACTGAGAGCACACTAACCCCACCATGACTCGTCTCTCAGAGCTGAGTGTGTTGAGACTGAGAGCACACTAACCCTACCGTAGCTCGTCTCTCAGAGCTGAGTGTGTTGAGACTAAGAGCACACTAACCCTACCATGGCTCGTCTCTCAGAGCTGAGTGTGTTGAGACTGAGAGCACACTAACCATGATCAGCCTGCTTATGGCTTATTTATTAAGTAGTTCATTAAAGTGTACCAAGAACTACAACACAAACTCTTATTGTCCATTAAAACATCCCTGATACCTCTGAGAGACCTACTCTCCCTCTTATTCTCCCTGTCTATTAAAACATCCCTGATACCTCTTAGAGACCTACTCTCCCTCTTATTCTCCCTGTCTGTTAAAACATGCCTGATACCTGCTGAGACCTACTCTCCCTCTTACTCTCCCTGTCCATTAAAACATCCCTGATACCTCTGAGAGACCTACTCTCCCTCTCACTCTCCCTCTTATTCTACCTGTCTATTAAAACATGCCTGATACCTCTGAGAGACCTACTCTCCCTCTTACTCTCCCTGTCTATTAAAACATGCCTGATACATCTGAGAGACCTACTCTCCCTCTTACTCTCCCTCTTATTCTCCCTGTCTATTAAAACATGCCTGATACCTCTGAGACCTACTCTCCCTCTTACTCTCCCTGTCTATTAAAACATGCCTGATACCTCTGAGAGACCTACTCTCCCTCTTACTCTCCCTGTCCATTAAAACATCCCTGATACCTCTGAGAGACCTACTCTCCCTCTTACTCTCCCTGTCTATTAAAACATGCCTGATACCTGCTGAGAGACCTACTCTACCTCTTACTCTCCCTGTCTATTAAAACATGCCTGATACCTGCTGAGAGACCTACTCTACCTCTTACTCTCCCTGGCTCTTTGCTTCTGATGGGAATCAAGTGACAAGAACAGTGATATTTCTTCTTAATGAAAACCTGTGTGGCAATTCTCTGACAGTAAATGAATCCCACATTGCATTCATCTTATGCTTCATGAACATGGTATAGCTCGATTCACTCAGAATTAAGTCGACATATTGAGCAAATGTTGAACACTCACTCGATGTGAATGGGCACTTTATTTTTTATATTTTTTATTTACATTATTTAATTTATTTGACATTTACATTTTTTGCATCTTAGTATAGATAACACAGCAGTATAGAACACACAGCAGTATAGAACACACAGCAGTATAGATCACACAGCAGTATAAAACACACAGCAGTATAGAACACACAGCAGTATAGAACACACAGCAGTATAGAACACACAGCAGTATAGATCACACAGCAGTATAGATCAAACAGCAGTATAAAACACACAGCAGTATAGATCAAACAGCAGTATAAAACACACAGCAGTATAGATCAAACAGCAGTATAGAACACACAGCAGTATAAAACACTCAGCAGTATAGATCAAACGGCAGTATAAAACACACAGCAGTATAGAACACACAGCAGTATAGAACACACAGCAGTGTAGAACACACAGCAGTATAGAACACACAGCAGTATAGAACACATAGCAGTATAGAACACACAGCAGTATAGAACACACAGCAGTGTAGAACACACAGCAGTATAGAACACACAGCAGTATAGAACACACAGCAGTGTAGAACACACAGCAGTGTAGAACACACAGCAGTATAGAACACACAGCAGTATAGAACACACAGCAGTATAGATCACACAGCAGTATAGAACACACAGCAGTATAGAACACAGAGCAGTATAGAACACACAGCAGTATAGAACACACAGCAGTATAGATCACACAGCAGTATAGAACACACAGCAGTATAGATCACACATCAGTATAGATCACACAGCAGTATAGATCACACAGCAGTATAGATCAAACAGCAGTATAAAACACACAGCAGTATAGATCAAACAGCAGTATAAAACACACAGCAGTATAGATCACACAGCAGTATAGAACACACAGCAGTATAGAACACACAGCAGTATAGATCAAACAGCAGTATAAAACACACAGCAGTATAGATCAAACGGCAGTATAAAACACTCAGCAGTATAGATCAAACAGCAGTATAAAACACACAGCAGTATAGATCACACAGCAGTATAGATCAAACGGCAGTATAAAACACACAGCAGTATAGAACACACAGCAGTATAGAACACACAGCAGTATAGATCACACAGCAGTATAGATCAAACGGCAGTATAAAACACACAGCAGTATAGATCAAACAGCAGTATAAAACACACAGCAGTATAGATCACACAGCAGTATAGATCACACAGCAGTATAGATCAAACGGCAGTATAAAACACACAGCAGTAGAGAACACACAGCAGTATAGAACACACAGCAGTGTAGAACACACATCAGTATAGAAGACACAGCAGTATAGAACACATAGCAGTATAGAACACACAGCAGTATAAAACACACAGCAGTATAAAACACATAGCAGTATAGAACACACAGCAGTATAGAACACACAGCAGTATAGAACACACAGCAGTGTAGAACACACATCAGTATAGAAGACACAGCAGTATAGAACACATAGCAGTATAGAACACACAGCAGTATAGAACACACAGCAGTGTAGAACACACAGCAGTATAGAACACACAGCAGTATAGAACACACAGCAGTGTAGAACACACAGTAGTGTAGAACACACAGCAGTATAGAACACACAGCAGTATAGAACACACAGCAGTATAGATCACACAGCAGTATAGAACACACAGCAGTATAGAACACACAGCAGTATAGAACACACAGCAGTATAGAACACACAGCAGTATAGATCACACAGCAGTTCAGAACACACAGCAGTATAGATCACACAGCAGTATAGATCACACAGCAGTGTAGAACACACAGCAGTGTAGAACACACAGCAGTAAAGAACACACAGCAGTATAGATCACACAGCAGTGTAGAACACACAGCAGTATAGATCACACAGCAGTATAGATCACACAGCAGTGTAGAACACACAGCAGTGTAGAACACACAGCAGTATAGATCACACAGCAGTATAGATCACACAGCAGTATAGATCACACAGCAGCGTAGAACACACAGCAGTATAGATCACACAGCAGTATAGATCACACAGCAGTATAGATCACACAGCAGTGTAGAACACACAGCAGTGTAGATCACACAGCAGTATAGATCACACAGCAGTGTAGAACACACATCAGTATAGATCACACAGCAGTATAGAACACACAGCAGTATAGAACACACAGCAGTGTAGAACACACAGCAGTGTAGATCACACAGCAGTGTAGAACACACATCAGTATAGATCACACAGCAGTATAGAACACACAGCAGTATAGAACACACAGCAGTATAGAACACACAGCAGTATAGAACACACAGCAGTATAGAACACACAGCAGTATAGAACACACATCAGTGTAGATCACACAGCAGTATAGAACACACAGCAGTATAGAACACACAGCAGTATAGAACACACAGCAGTATAGAACACACAGCAGTATAGAACACACAGCAGTATAGATCACACAGCAGTATAGAACACACAGCAGTATAGAACACACAGCAGTATAGATCACACAGCAGTATAGATCACACAGCAGTATAGATCACACAGCAGTATAGATCACACAGCAGTATAGAACACACAGCAGTATAGAACACACAGCAGTATAGAACACACAGCAGTATAGATCACACAGCAGTATAGATCACACAGCAGTATAGATCACACAGCAGTATAGAACACACAGCAGTATAGAACACACAGCAGTATAGATCACACAGCAGTATAGATCACACAGCAGTATAGATCACACAGCAGTATAGATCACACAGCAGTATAGAACACACAGCAGTATAGAACACACAGCAGTGTAGAACACACAGCAGTATAGAACACACAGCAGTGTAGAACACACAGCAGTATAGAACACACAGCAGTGTAGAACACACAGCAGTATAGAACACACAGCAGTATAGAACACACAGCAGTATAGAACACACAGCAGTATAGATCACACAGCAGTATAGATTACACAGCAGTATAGATCACACAGCAGTATAGAACACACAGCAGTATAGATCACACAGCAGTATAGAACACACAGCAGTATAGATCACACAGCAGTATAGAACACACAGCAGTATAGATCACACAGCAGTATAGATCACACAGCAGTATAGAACACACAGCAGTGTAGAACACACAGCAGTATAGAACACACAGCAGTGTAGAACACACAGCAGAATAGAACACACAGCAGTGTAGAACACACAGCAGTATAGAACACACAGCAGTGTAGAACACACATCAGTCCTCCTTTGATGTTTGAAAGATATGTAAAAAGTGAAATCTGTTTGTTACGATTATTTAACTGAATAAAGCATAGAATATTATTGAATTGAGCTGTTCTCTCTCTCTCTCTCTCGCTCGCTCGCTCGCTCGCACGCACACACACACCACACACAGTCTTCTGTGTTGAGACGGAGGCGCCAGTCTCTCTCTGTGGTTTCACACAGCTCTGCTGGCACCTGTCTCGCTGGTTGCTTAGTGCTGTCTGTCTTAGTCTTAGTGCTGTCTGGCACCTGAGTCACTCACACGCTGTTTATGAGCCAGGTTACTAGTTAGGGCAGGTCTGGGGCACGATCCAGTCTGCATTGCACTGTGAGGTTACGATGGGGGGGGATCAGGGGGCTCGTGTTACATAGCTTTGCAAAAGTGTGGAGGAAGACTAGAGTCGTTAATAGTGACGTTTTTAAAAACGGGCTTGATTTGACTGTACCCAACTGCCTCATAACAACTGTCGTCGTAGCTAGATTTGAGAATGACTCTGGGGTAACTCCTGAATATATTTTAGGAGAAACGTCAACAACATAAAACATATTTCTGTGTTGAAGAATAACAGAGCCTTGTTTCTGTGTTCATTAGTGTTCTTGGATATCCCGCATAGACAATTTGTTTTACTCCTGTTTGAAATGAGTTTGCCACTGAATCGCTATTGTAAGGTATGCATTCTCTTTCTTACTGCATTGTGTAAGTATCCAAGCAGCCTGGAGCTCTGTGAATGAGCTCTGTAAATGAGCTCTGTGAATGAGCTCTGTAATTGAGCTATGTAAATGAGCTCTGTGAATAATAAGTGAAATAGCTACGGCTGGTGTGTTAGTATGCCAAACACAACCCAGCCAAGTGAGCCTCACTTTGTTCCCTAAATGAAACAGTCAGGTCCAACGTCAGACCTACCTGCCATTGTTGCTCATGAATCATGTACTGTAAGGCCTATTTAGACACAATGTGGAGGGAGAGATAGCAGGACTGGACTGTTTGTGTGGTTGTATGCAGGATAGAATCACAACAGTGACATGGTAATGGCCCAATGGGTATCAGTATGAATGTATCTGAAATGTCACCAGAACTGCTTTTGAAATGCCACACCTATCTAAACTGTTCCTAGGCCGTCATTGAAAATAAGAATTTGTTCTTAACTGACTTGCCTGGTTAAATAAAGGTACAAAAAAAAAAAAAAAATGAGAGGATAAGAGGAAAAATAAGAGGATGTCAGGTTTTTTTTTATGGGCTAAATCAACAGCTAAATGTTGAGACAATGATTACAACATCAACTGGCACATCATAAATATTTTATAAGCCCATTTTTTTTCAGGGCATTTCCCTACTGACCCAACCTGGTAATGATGTTGTCCATGTCACGGCGAGTTAGTGCCTACTTTGATAAATGTTGAGCTGAACTTTCTCTGTGCCTCTCCAGAGGGGACGCCGTCTTGGAGTTAGCCTAGTTTTCAACCCTGATGAGAACACAATACCGGTCCTCATTCAGTGAACTAAGAATAACTGTAGTTTTGAAACACTTTTGTGGGGATCTGGTTCTCTGTCTGGTCATCACTGTCTCTCAGCGGCCTCCACGGAGTGTTCACTGTCAGAGTTTACAGTGGAGTAAAAGGATGTTAACCTCGGTGGAAGTCCCAGTTGAAGCAGAACTGGGACAATTAGCTCAGGCCCGACTGGAGAGGAGAGTTAACTCAGGCCCGACTGGAGAGGAGAGTTAACTCAGGCCCAACTGGAGAGGAGAGTTAACTCAGGCCCAACTGGAGAGGAGAGTTCACTCAGAACCAACTGGAGAGGAGAGTTAACTCAGGCCCGACTGGAGAGGAGAGTTAACTCAGGCCCAACTGGAGAGGAGAGTTAACTCAGGCCCAACTGGAGAGGAGAGTTAACTCAGGCCCAACTGGAGAGGAGAGTTAACTCAGGCCCGACTGGAGAGGAGAGTTAACTCAGGCCCGACTGGAGAGGAGAGTTAACTCAGGCCCAACTGGAGAGGAGAGTTAACTCAGGCCCGACTGGAGAGGAGAGTTAACTCAGGCCCGACTGGAGAGGAGAGTTAACTCAGGCCCGACTGGAGAGGAGAGTTAACTCAGGCCCAACTGGAGAGGAGAGTTAACTCAGGCCCAACTGGAGAGGAGAGTTAACTCAGGCCCAACTGGAGAGGAGAGTTAACTCAGGCCCGACTGGAGAGGAGAGTTAACTCAGGCCCGACTGGAGAGGAGAGTTAACTCAGGCCCGACTGGAGAGGAGAGTTAACTCAGGCCCGACTGGAGAGGAGAGTTAACTCAGGCCCGACTGGAGAGGAGAGTTAACTCAGGCCCAACTGGAGAGGAGAGTTAACTCAGGCCCAACTGGAGAGGAGAGTTAACTCAGGCCCAACTGGAGAGGAGAGTTAACTCAGGCCCGACTGGAGAGGAGAGTTAACTCAGGCCCAACTGGAGAGGAGAGTTAACTCAGGCCCGACTGGAGAGGAGAGTTAACTCAGGCCCAACTGGAGAGGAGAGTTAACTCAGGCCCAACTGGAGAGGAGAGTTAACTCAGGCCCGACTGGAGAGGAGAGTTAACTCAGGCCCAACTGGAGAGGAGAGTTAACTCAGGCCCAACTGGAGAGGAGAGTTAACTCAGGCCCAACTGGAGAGGAGAGTTAACTCAGGCCCGACTGGAGAGGAGAGTTAACTCAGGCCCGACTGGAGAGGAGAGTTAACTCAGGCCCAACTGGAGAGGAGAGTTAACTCAGGCCCGACTGGAGAGGAGAGTTAACTCAGGCCCGACTGGAGAGGAGAGTTAACTCAGGCCCGACTGGAGAGGAGAGTTAACTCAGGCCCAACTGGAGAGGAGAGTTAACTCAGGCCCAACTGGAGAGGAGAGTTAACTCAGGCCCAACTGGAGAGGAGAGTTAACTCAGGCCCGACTGGAGAGGAGAGTTAACTCAGGCCCGACTGGAGAGGAGAGTTAACTCAGGCCCGACTGGAGAGGAGAGTTAACTCAGGCCCGACTGGAGAGGAGAGTTAACTCAGGCCCGACTGGAGAGGAGAGTTAACTCAGGCCCAACTGGAGAGGAGAGTTAACTCAGGCCCAACTGGAGAGGAGAGTTAACTCAGGCCCAACTGGAGAGGAGAGTTAACTCAGGCCCGACTGGAGAGGAGAGTTAACTCAGGCCCAACTGGAGAGGAGAGTTAACTCAGGCCCGACTGGAGAGGAGAGTTAACTCAGGCCCAACTGGAGAGGAGAGTTAACTCAGGCCCAACTGGAGAGGAGAGTTAACTCAGGCCCAACTGGAGAGGAGAGTTAACTCAGGCCCGACTGGAGAGGAGAGTTAACTCAGGCCCGACTGGAGAGGAGAGTTAACTCAGGCCCAACTGGAGAGGAGAGTTAACTCAGGCCCAACTGGAGAGGAGAGTTAACTCAGGCCCGACTGGAGAGGAGAGTTAACTCAGGCCCAACTGGAGAGGAGAGTTAACTCAGGCCCAACTGGAGAGGAGAGTTAACTCAGGCCCAACTGGAGAGGAGAGTTAACTCAGGCCCGACTGGAGAGGATAGTTAACTCAGGCCCGACTGGAGAGGAGAGTTAACTCAGGCCCAACTGGAAAGGAGAGTTAACTCAGGCCCGACTGGAGAGGAGAGTTAACTCAGGCCCAACTGGAGAGGAGAGTTAACTCAGGCCCGACTGGAGAGGAGAGTTAACTCAGGCCCAACTGGAGAGGAGAGTTAACTCAGGCCCGACTGGAGAGGAGAGTTAACTCAGGCCCGACTGGAGAGGAGAGTTAACTCAGGCCCAACTGGAGAGGAGAGTTAACTCAGGCCCAACTGGAGAGGAGAGTTAACTCAGGCCCGACTGGAGAAGAGAGTTAACTCAGGCCCAACTGGAGAGGAGAGTTAACTCAGGCCCAACTGGAGAGGAGAGTTAACTCAGGCCCGACTGGAGAGGAGAGTTAACTCAGGCCCAACTGGAGAGGAGAGTTAACTCAGGCCCAACTGGAGAGGAGAGTTAACGCAGGCCCAACTGGAGAGGAGAGTTAACTCAGGCCCGACTGGAGAGGAGAGTTAACTCAGGCCCGACTGGAGAGGAAAGTTAACTCAGGCCCAACTGGAGAGGAGAGTTAACTCAGGCCCGACTGGAGAGGAGAGTTAACTCAGGCCCAACTGGAGAGGAGAGTTCACTCAGAACCAACTGGAGAGGAGAGTTAACTCAGGCCCGACTGGAGAGGAGAGTTAACTCAGGCCCAACTGGAGAGGAGAGTTAACTCAGGCCCAACTGGAGAGGAGAGTTAACTCAGGCCCAACTGGAGAGGAGAGTTAACTCAGGCCCGACTGGAGAGGAGAGTTAACTCAGGCCCGACTGGAGAGGAGAGTTAACTCAGGCCCAACTGGAGAGGAGAGTTAACTCAGGCCCGACTGGAGAGGAGAGTTAACTCAGGCCCGACTGGAGAGGAGAGTTAACTCAGGCCCGACTGGAGAGGAGAGTTAACTCAGGCCCAACTGGAGAGGAGAGTTAACTCAGGCCCAACTGGAGAGGAGAGTTAACTCAGGCCCAACTGGAGAGGAGAGTTAACTCAGGCCCGACTGGAGAGGAGAGTTAACTCAGGCCCGACTGGAGAGGAGAGTTAACTCAGGGCCGACTGGAGAGGAGAGTTAACTCAGGCCCAACTGGAGAGGAGAGTTAACTCAGGCCCGACTGGAGAGGAGAGTTAACTCAGGCCCAACTGGAGAGGAGAGTTAACTCAGGCCCAACTGGAGAGGAGAGTTAACTCAGGCCCAACTGGAGAGGAGAGTTAACTCAGGCCCGACTGGAGAGGAGAGTTAACTCAGGCCCAACTGGAGAGGAGAGTTAACTCAGGCCCGACTGGAGAGGAGAGTTAACTCAGGCCCAACTGGAGAGGAGAGTTAACTCAGGCCCAACTGGAGAGGAGAGTTAACTCAGGCCCAACTGGAGAGGAGAGTTAACTCAGGCCCGACTGGAGAGGAGAGTTAACTCAGGCCCGACTGGAGAGGAGAGTTAACTCAGGCCCAACTGGAGAGGAGAGTTAACTCAGGCCCAACTGGAGAGGAGAGTTAACTCAGGCCCAACTGGAGAGGAGAGTTAACTCAGGCCCGACTGGAGAGGAGAGTTAACTCAGGCCCAACTGGAGAGGAGAGTTAACTCAGGCCCAACTGGAGAGGAGAGTTAACTCAGGCCCAACTGGAGAGGAGAGTTAACTCAGGCCCAACTGGAGAGGAGAGTTAACTCAGGCCCGACTGGAGAGGAGAGTTAACTCAGGCCCAACTGGAGAGGAGAGTTAACTCAGGCCCAACTGGAGAGGAGAGTTAACTCAGGCCCAACTGGAGAGGAGAGTTAACTCAGGCCCAACTGGAGAGGAGAGTTAACTCAGGCCCGACTGGAGAGGAGAGTTAACTCAGGCCCAACTGGAGAGGAGAGTTAACTCAGGCCCGACTGGAGAGGAGAGTTAACTCAGGCCCGACTGGAGAGGAGAGTTAACTCAGGCCCAACTGGAGAGGAGAGTTAACTCAGGCCCAACTGGAGAGGAGAGTTAACTCAGGCCCGACTGGAGAGGAGAGTTAACTCAGGCCCAACTGGAGAGGAGAGTTAACTCAGGCCCAACTGGAGAGGAGAGTTAACTCAGGCCCGACTGGAGAGGAGAGTTAACTCAGGCCCAACTGGAGAGGAGAGTTAACTCAGGCCCAACTGGAGAGGAGAGTTAACTCAGGCCCAACTGGAGAGGAGAGTTAACTCAGGCCCGACTGGAGAGGAGAGTTAACTCAGGCCCGACTGGAGAGGAGAGTTAACTCAGGCCCAACTGGAGAGGAGAGTTAACTCAGGCCCGACTGGAGAGGAGAGTTAACTCAGGCCCAACTGGAGAGGAGAGTTAACTCAGGCCCGACTGGAGAGGAGAGTTAACTCAGGCCCGACTGGAGAGGAGAGTTAACTCAGGCCCAACTGGAGAGGAGAGTTAACTCAGGCCCAACTGGAGAGGAGAGTTAACTCAGGCCCGACTGGAGAGGAGAGTTAACTCAGGCCCAACTGGAGAGGAGAGTTAACTCAGGCCCAACTGGAGAGGAGAGTTAACTCAGGCCCGACTGGAGAGGAGAGTTAACTCAGGCCCAACTGGAGAGGAGAGTTAACTCAGGCCCAACTGGAGAGGAGAGTTAACGCAGGCCCAACTGGAGAGGAGAGTTAACTCAGGCCCGACTGGAGAGGAGAGTTAACTCAGGCCCGACTGGAGAGGAAAGTTAACTCAGGCCCAACTGGAGAGGAGAGTTAACTCAGGCCCGACTGGAGAGGAGAGTTAACTCAGGCCCAACTGGAGAGGAGAGTTAACTCAGGCCCAACTGGAGAGGAGAGTTAACTCAGGCCCGACTGGAGAGGAGAGTTAACTCAGGCCCAACTGGAGAGGAGAGTTAACTCAGGCCCAACTGGAGAGGAGAGTTAACTCAGGCCCAACTGGAGAGGAGAGTTAACTCAGGCCCGACTGGAGAGGAGAGTTAACTCAGGCCCGACTGGAGAGGAAAGTTAACTCAGGCCCGACTGGAGAGGAGAGTTAACTCAGGCCCGACTGGAGAGGAGAGTTAACTCAGGCCCGACTGGAGAGGAAAGTTAACTCAGGCCCGACTGGAGAGGAGAGTTAACTCAGGCCCAACTGGAGAGGAGAGTTAACTCAGGCCCAACTGGAGAGGAGAGTTAACTCAGGCCCAACTGGAGAGGAGAGTTAACTCAGGCCCGACTGGAGAGGAGAGTTAACTCAGGCCCGACTGGAGAGGAAAGTTAACTCAGGCCCGACTGGAGAGGAGAGTTAACTCAGGCCCAACTGGAGAGGAGAGTTAACTCAGGCCCAACTGGAGAGGAGAGTTAACTCAGGCCCGACTGGAGAGGAGAGTTAACTCAGGCCCGACTGGAGAGGAGAGTTAACTCAGGCCCAACTGGAGAGGACAGTTTTTATTTATTTATTTGTATTTATTTCACCTTTATTTAACTTGGCAAGTCAGTTAAGAACAGATTCTTATTTACAATGACAGCCTACCAAAAATGCAAAAGTGCAAAAGGCCTCATATATATATATATATATATATATATATATATATATATATATATATATATATATATATATATATATATATATATATATAGGACAAAACACGCATCACAACAAGAGAGACAACACAACGCTACATAAAGAGAGACCTAAGACGACAACGCAGCAAGGCAGCAACACAACATGGTAGCAACACAACATGGTACCAGCACAAAACATGGTACAAACATTATTGGGCACAGACAACAGCACAAAGGGCAAGAAGGTAGAGACAACAATACATCACGCAAAGCAGCAACAACTGTCAGTAAGAGTGTCCATGATTGTGTCTCTGAATGAAGAGATTGAGATGAAAGAGGAGCGACACAGTGATGTGTGTGCTTTGGGGACCGGGTGAACGGGTGTTGTATGTGGAGGATGAGGGCTTCAGTAGATTTCTCAGATAGGGGGGAGTGAGGCCTAAGTGGGTTTTTATAAATAAGCATTATGTTACTGAGTTTTGGGTAATCCAAAAGTTATGTTACTGATTACAATTTTGGACAGGCAACTAGTAACTGTAACATATTACATTTAGATGGTAACCTTCCCAACCCTGGTTATAAGTGTTCTAAGGGAAACAAGGGACATGAGATAAGCTGAGCCAGGTGTGTGAGGGTTTAACAAGTGTTCTAAGGGAAACAAGGGACATGGGATAAGCTGAGCCAGGTGTGTGAGGGTTTAACAAGTGTTCTAAGGGAAACAAGGGACATGGGATAAGCTGAGCCAGGTATGTGAGGGTTTAACAAGTGTTCTAAGGGAAACAAGGGACATGGGATAAGCTGAGCCAGGTGTGTGAGGGTTTAACAAGTGTTCTAAGGGAAACAAGGGACATGAGATAAGCTGAGCCAGGTGTGTGAGGGTTTAACAAGTGTTCTAAGGGAAACAAGGGACATGAGATAAGCTGAGCCAGGTGTGTGAGGGTTTAACAAGTGTTCTAAGGGAAACAAGGGACATGGGATAAGCTGAGCCAGGTGTGTGAGGGTTTAACAAGTGTTCTAAGGGAAACAAGGGACATGGGATAAGCTGAGCCAGGTGTGTGAGGGTTTAACAAGTGTTCTAAGGGAAACAAGGGACATGGGATAAGCTGAGCCAGGTGTGTGAGGGTTTAACAAGTGTTCTAAGGGAAACAAGGGACATGGGATAAGCTGAGCCAGGTGTGTGAGGGTGTAACAAGTGTTCTAAGGGAAACACGGGACATGGGATAAGCTGAGCCAGGTGTGTGAGGGTTTAACAAGTGGTCTAAGGGAAACAAGGGACATGGGATAAGATACAGCCAGGTGTGTGAGGGTTTAATAAGGGATGGATGGAAATGTACAGAATGGTTACATGGAGGAAAATGGGGGAGGGTCATGCCTTTTCCATTTCAGTCAAGGGGAGGGTTTATTATTATTTAGATCTAGTCCTGGGGAGGTTCATGTCATTTGTAATTGATGAAATGTTAATATTTCTCTGTGTTTTAGAATGAGTTGCTTGTTAGGCTATATATCGATGTGTGCCCGATGCTGCCCCTCGTCTCTGATTCTCCGCTGGGCACACAATATCAAGTGTGCCTATATGCAATTTAGTGTGGTCTCTATCATATGATCCGTAGCCTATAGGCTATTTAGTGTAGTCTCTATCAAATGATCCATAATCTATAGGCTTTTTATTGTGGTCTCTGTCAAATGATCTGTAGACTATAGGCTATTTAGTGTGATCTCTATCAAATGATCCGTAGCCTATAGGCTATTTAGTGTGGTCTCTATCAAATGATCCGTAGCCTATAGGCTATTTAGTGTGATCTCTATCAAATGATCCGTAGCCTATAGGCTATTTAGTGTGATCTCATTCAAATGATCCATAGCCTATATGCAATTTAGTGTGGTCTCTATCAAATGATCCGTAGCCTATAGGCTATTTAGTGTGGTCTCTATCAAATGATCCATAATCTATAGGCTATTTAGTATGGTCTCTATCAAATGATCTGTAGCCTATAGGCTATTTAGTGTGATCTCTATCAAATGATCCGTAGCCTATAGGCTATTTAGTGTGGTCTCTATCAAATGATCCGTAGCCTATAGGCTATTTAGTGTGATCTCTATCAAATGATCCGTAGCTTATAGGCTATTTAGTGTGATCTCATTCAAATGATCCATAGCCTATAGGCTATTTAGTGTGGTCTCTATCAAATGATCCGTAGCCTATAGGCTATTTAGTGTGATCTCTATCAAATGATCTGTAGCCTATAGGCTATTTAGTGTGGTCTCTATCAAATGATCCATAGCCTATAGGCTATTTAGTGTGGTCTCTATCAAATGATCCGTAGCCTATAGGCTATTTAGTGTGGTCTCTATCAAATGATCCGTAGCCTATAGGCTATTTAGTGTGGTCTCTATCAAATGATCCGTAGCCTATAGGCTATTTAGTGTGGTCTCTATCAAATGATCCGTAGCCTATAGGCTACAAAGTGCTCTGAGAAGCATATAGAAAAGTTATATTTCTAAGGTAGCTGCTGGGATGATGTACATAAAACTAGGCTGCATTACACACTGCAATGGTCACTCCAACCTTGATCCCCTGCCTACTTTTTCTGTGTGCCGCTTTACCAATGACTGTGCTGTGTAGGGCTACAGTGGCAGTTCAGGAGGACAGTCAAAGGTTTCTTCCGATTTGTTGGTGTTGATTAGGTTTAGTCCCCCCCCCCCCGCCCCCCAAAAAAAAATACTATCTTGCGTGGTCTAGCGTATAGCCTTGTTCTCTTCAGTTTGAGGAGAGCGAGAAGGTGTGCCGGAGGTCAACTTTGATAGCTTGCTACTACTATAATATATATTTTTATAAAAACAATATGTTTCTTTCCCATAATGTATTTATCAGAGTTAAATTCAAGTAGGACAAATGTATTTCAAACTTCTTTATTTCAAGTAGACTTTACTAACAGCAAGAGGGCTTTGTGTTTATTGAGTCTATTTCTTCCCATTTAAGAGGTAGGCCGACCTGTTTGACAGACGACATTAGGCTATATTTTTCTCAGACCTGCAAATACGATGATAGATTCATGCAATGCTTTCAGTATAAAGGAGATGTTTCCACCCCTTACTCTTGTCCACGGTGGTCTGAGAAACCCACAACCTTCTGGTCGCAGCCTTGTGTGCGCTATCAAAGTCCCTGCATTGACATGTAATGGTTACAGGACGAGGAACCGTTTCTGAAACGACATATCTAATGCTCTGGTCTGTCCAAGAAGTGAGGACCAGATGATAGGTATGTTCTCTGCTATCCACTTGATGTCTTTGGGTAAAGGGGAGGCTCACTTTTATTTTTTATTTTTTTAAGCGTTCATGGAGGGTTTAGGTCAAATATATTTAGCTGAAGGGAGGGTAAATCCATTTTCATTTCGGCGAGGTCCGGTTTTCTCCAGGTAACCATTATTATAAATAACGGTCACTCCCTAAGTGATCTAAGTGTTCGAAGGGAATCGTGGGAGACAGGATGAGCTGCAGTCAGGTGGGAGGATTTTCAGGTCGTTTTCCCATGAAGTCAATTATTAAGTCAATTATTAAGTCAATTATTAAGTCAATTATTAAATCAATTATCTGCCTTTTGTCATCATCCATTTCCCCAATGTATTAGTCTGGATCAGAGGAGGCTGGTGTGAGGAGCTGTAGGAGGATGGGCCCGTTGTAATGGAATCCATGTTTGATGTGTTTGATACCGTTCCATTTATTCCATTCCAGCCATTACAATGAGCCCGTCCTCCTATAGCTGCTCCCACCAGCCTCCTCTGGTCTGGATCCATAAGTCCAGCTGCATTACTTCCCACCTCTGAATGCATACGATTCTGTCATTTCTCTCTTTAATGAGCCCTTTCTTTTTTTTCTTTAATTTACAGTTTCACCCCCTTTTTCTCCCCAATTTTGTGGTGTCCAATTGTTAGTAATTACTATCTTGTCTCATCGCTACAACTCCCATACGGGCTCGGGAGAGACGAAGGTCGAAAGGTCGTCCTCCGAAACACAACCCAACCAAGCCGCACTGCTTCTTAACACAGCGCGCATCCAACCCGGAAGCCAGCCGCACCGATGTGTCGGAGGAAACACCGTGCACCTGGCGACCTGGTTAGCGTGCACTGCACCCGGCCAGCCACAGGAGTCGCTGGTGCGCGATGAGACAAGGATATCCCTACCGGCCAAACCCTCCCTATCCCGGACGACGCTAGGCCAATTTATACGTCGCCCCACAGACGCGGCCGGCTGCGACAGAGCCCGAAGCAGTGGGTTGTGTTTCCTTTCGACCTTTCGACATTAGCGATGAGACAGAGCCTGGGCGCGAACCCAAAGTCTTTGGTGGCACAGCTAGCACTGTGATGCAGAGCCCTAGACCACTGTGCCACCCGGGAGGCACAATACCCCTTTCTGACAGGGTCTTAGGCCCTTAACTGGCATTTAAAGCAACATAAACCACCAAGACTGTTTCCTAACAAAAATAGTTGAGCTTATTTTTTGCTTCCCTTCAAGTTCAACCCTCAAAGCGAGTCCTGACAGCTCCACATGAACTCAATTAGTTGAATTGGCTAATTAACTGAATACAGTTGCAGGTAGCACCTCTCTCCTCCTGATCGACTACATAGTGATTTAACAGGAAACCTTAACCTTGTGTTCCGTCTGCTAAACCACACCGCTAAAATGTTTCAACAATGTCAAAAAAGGGTAAAAATGTGGTTAATTAACAGTCCTGAAGTTGTCACAACCGCACAGGGTTCTGGAACAGATCCAGCTAACCTTGGTGAGAGAGAGAGAGAACCGTCCAGTCTGTGTGAGTTTAGCGTTATTTCCTGAATGTATCAAACATAGTACCCACTGCAGAACCTCAGCCAAAGGAGACATTCATAGGGACAATGTGCCACAGCAGGGGGGGTGTGGAGGGGTCAGGGGGTTGTGGAGGGGGCAGGGCTGTGTGGAGGGGGCAGGGCTGTGTGGAGGGGGCAGGGGGTTGCGGATGGGGAAGGGCTGTGTGGAGGGGGCAGGGGGGTGTGGAGGGGGCAGGGGGTTGTGGAGGGGGCAGGGGGTTGTGGAGGGGGCAGGGCTGTGTGGAGGGGGGAGGGGGTTGTGGAGGGGGCAGGGGGGTGTGGAGGGGGCAGGGCTGTGTGGAGTGGGCAGGGCTGTGTGGAGGGGGCAGGGGGTTGCGGAGGGGGCAGGGCTGTGTGGAGGGAGCAGGGCTGTGTGGAGGGGGGTCAAGGGGGTGCGATGGACACTGAATACTGATGCCCATGTGGCTTTGTGTGATGTGGACGTGGCCTGTTAGTTCTGACAGAGCCCATGAAGCTCCACTCAGGAGATGATGCCATTTTCAAAGGCTCTCTATCTCTTTTGCTTCAATCAATCAAATTGTATTTGTCACATGCTTCATAAGAACGGGTGTAGACGAACAGTGACATGCTTCCTTTTCCCCTGTTTAACAAACAGTGTCTGTGACTGAGGCCACGTGTTATTACGGCCCAGCTCTCACCTCCACACAAACGGCCTCAGCATCAGGTGATCAATGCCCAGTGCATTAGGCCTTGTCTTTTGTCAGGAAGATGAACTACCCACAATCATGAGTGTTAAAGTCTATTAAGGAGATACAAGTCACTTATCTCAGTCTCCTGAGAGGTATCGATGTTGACCTGCTGTGTGTCCTTATCCTTCCCTCAGCCTTCTACCTCAGTCTGTAGCGCTGCTTCTCACAGTTGTGTGACACGAAGGGTAATGTCTCATTCAAGAGTCCACTCGTAATCAAAAATGTCTTGTCAATTTATCGAATCAATTAGCAACTTGAGTTCTGGACTGGATTGGACTGCCCATCCCCCTCAGGTTAGAAATAATAACAGAAGCTGTAATTGGTGATTGGCCGGAGGTTTGAAGCTGTGATCCCCTTCCAAACCCTCTTTGAATGTTTGCCGCAGACTCAAGTTAAAAAGCCAGAGCAGGGTAACGGTGTACGGTGAACGGTGTACGGTGAACGGTGTACGGTGAACGGCAAATCAATAAAAAACAGAAAAGCACTTACAGCCAGTGTCAGAGCTGGAGTATGACTCGTGCTGTGGAACGCCAAATTCTGTTGTCAACCCTCATCCACAAGGCTGCTGAACATGTGTCAATACCTTGGGTTCTGTTGACAACGGTATACTATAGTGCACTAAGTTTGTTGGAACCTCTCCAGCTCGTTCATCATAAAGAATGGTGTCCCTGATGGTAATTTCCACGATACCACTCACACAGACTTGTAAACGTCTCGACTGCATAGTTTAAGTTCTAGTTTGGGCTAATTGGCATGTGTTCACAAACAAGTAGACGCTCTGTCTGTACTTATACGTTAGCTGGTGTACCCTCAGTAGAGATACGCTTCTTGGCTTCTGTTCCCCATTCTTACCTTTGAACTTCCATTGCCTTTAAAGCAATGCTCTTTCCCTTTGTCTTCCTACATTGTACACTAAGGGGTTAATGCATTACCTCTGATTAGGGGGTTCTGTTTGAGGCAATTCCTTATGCTATTGATTAGAGCTCCCCAAAGTGCTCCCCGGGCAACAGGGTTGGCAAGAAGACAGCGGTGTATAAACATTACAGTGCCAATCAGCTTTAAGAGCCTCATAAAAGCTTTCTCAGGAGGCCTTGGCTATCTACTGGAGGACAAAGTAGTCCATGTTTATTAACGGAAGATTCCCTTAAAGCCAAGGAGCTCACTGGAGAGAGAGAGAGAGAGAGAGAGACAGACAGAGAGAGAGAGAGCGAGAGAGAGACAGAGAGAGACAGAGAGAGAGAGAGAGAGAGAGAGAGAGAGACAGAGAGAGACAGAGCGAGAGAGAGTGAGAGAGAGAGAGAGAGACAGAGAGAGAGAGAGTGAGAGAGAGAGAGAGAGAGAGAGAGAGACACAGAGAGAGAGAGAGAGAGAGAGAGAGAGACCTTTCTTTCTGCCATCTCTTTATCCCACACTTTATTTCTGTTATCTGTTCATCTCTGCCTGCCTGTGTTAGTCCTGCCTACTCTCTGTGGGGAAGGTTTGCCAGCATGCTGCCTTTTAATGCACATAATTGGTTAAGAGAGCTGTCATCTATTGTAGATTCCCGTTGAACTCCATCACTTCTCACACCCTGTTTGAGTTTGATGTGAATATTTGTCAAGGCGTAGTGAAAATCTGTGGCGAATGTCAGAATTTTGTCCTCTGACAGTTCTAACACGTGTTTTTAGTTTTTATTTCAGAAACAGTATCCGCTGGAACTAATGTCAAACAGAAAGGGAATGTGGAATGGTAGTGAAACAACTTTTCTGAGGGGTGCGGAAAGAATAGGACAGAAATAGGGAAACATACTGCAGGTAGGGAGAGAAAAGGGAGAAGGAATATGAGAGAGAGAGGTGGGTCGAGGAGGCACGAGACCTTTCTATGGACCTTCTGTATCGTTCCCCAAAAAATATTGTAGATTTTGTTGTGTCAATGGTGAATTATTGTACATTGTGTATTTATGGACATTGTATATAGTGTCAAATAATTCATAATTAGTCCCTAGACTCTTAGAAAAAAGGGTGCTATCTAGAACCTGAAAGGATTCTTCTGCTGTCCCCACAGGACAGGTAGGTAAAACCCTTTTGGGTTCCATGTAGGTCCCTTTCCACCGAGGGTACTACAAAATCCAAAATGGTCATATGTGGAACCAAAAAGGGTTCTCTCTGGAACCAAAAACTGATACCATTTATACTCTTAGAAAAAAAGGTGCTATCTAGAACCTAAAAGGATTCTTCGGCTGTCTACATAGGGAACTGTTTTAAGAACCCTTTTTGGTTCCAGGTAGAGCCCTATTGGTTCCAGGTAGAGCCCTATTGGTTCCAGGTAGAGCCCTATTGGTTCCAGGTAGAGCCCTATTGGTTCCAGGTAGAGCCCAGTTGGTTCCAGGTAGAGCCCTATTGGTTCCAGGTAGAGCCCTATTGGTTCCAGGTAGAGCCCTATTGGTTCCAGGTAGAGCCCAATTGGTTCCAGGTAGAGCCCTATTGGTTCCAGGTAGAGCCCTATTGGTTCCAGGTAGAGCCCTATTGGTTCCAGGTAGAGCCCAATTGGTTCCAGGTAGAGCCCTATTGGTTCCAGGTAGCGCCCTATTGGTTCCAGGTAGAGCCCTATTGGTTCCAGGTAGAGCCCAATTGGTTCCAGGTAGAGCCCTATTGGTTCCAGGTAGAGCCCTATTGGTTCCAGGTAGAGCCCAATTGGTTCCAGGTAGCGCCCTATTAGTTCCAGGTAGAGCCCTATTGGTTCCAGGTAGCGCCCTATTGGTTCCAGGTAGAGCCCTATTGGTTCCAGGTAGAGCCCTATTGGTTCCAGGTAGAGCCCTATTGGTTCCAGGTAGAGCCCTATTGGTTCCAGGTAGCGCCCTATTGGTTCCAGGTAGAGCCCTATTGGTTCCAGGTAGAGCCCTATTGGTTCCAGGTAGCGCCCTATTGGTTCCAGGTAGCGCCCTATTGGTTCCAGGTAGAGCCCAATTGGTTCCAGGTAGAGCCCTATTGGTTCCAGGTAGAGCCCAATTGGTTCCAGGTAGAGCCCTATTGGTTCCAGGTAGAGCCCAATTGGTTCCAGGTAGAGCCCTATTGGTTCCAGGTAGCGCCCTATTGGTTCCAGGTAGAGCCCTATTGGTTCCAGGTAGAGCCCTATTGGTTCCAAGGAAGAGTCCTATTGGTTCCAGGTAGAGCCCTATTGGTTCCAGGTAGAGCCCTATTGGTTCCAGGTAGAAGAACCCTATTGAGTTCCATGTAGAACCCCTTCCCCAGGAGGTTCAGTGTTGAAGCCAGAACCAGAACTGGAAAATCAGTTTGTGCTCAGACAGTTGTGTCAGTTAGTTGCTGATGCTGGGTGAAGAATATGTCCATTTAGGCTTTATTGAATAGCCCTAATTTCCTTCATATTACGATCCGTATCTTCTAAGCTTCACATGATCCACATTTAAGTGACATTACCTTGCAGTTGATAAAACTCTACGTTTTCTGACTTTATTTGTGTTACTTTCCAGTCAGGTTGGCTCTCCTCCATGCTGTTTTTCTTTTTTTGGGGGGGGGGTAATGAAGTTAAGTTTAGTCAGAACGTTGGCAAGGATCTCTTGGCCCAGACTCTTGGCTGGCACAAGTATTTTATAACAAGACAAGAAATATATAACAGAGACGCTCTCAAAAACTATTCTTATGACGAGACAGATAGGACAAAAAAATATCTAGAACATTTGTTAACCACACTGTGATAGAGCTGTAAACGTTGACATAGTAACAGCAGCCATGTGGCAGTCAAAAGGAAAGAGGGCTGTTACTCAAATCCTTAGCTCTCTCTCACGCAGACAGACAGACGCCAAGCCCCGTGGCTGTCCTCCCAACTGCCTGCCTGCCGCAACAACAGCCAGAAGAGAAGAGAAACCCTTCTAGTTATATGATCCAGTTGCACATCTAATCTCTGTTCATCTCCTCTCCACTGCTCTGGAGTGTCGTTCTTTACATGGGGACTTGGAGCCCTTCGGCACAATTAGAATGTGGAAATAAAGATAGGAGTTGGATATCAACTTTATAAAAACTGAGGTGTGTGTGTGTGTACCTGTGTGTGTGTACCTGTGTGTGTACCTGTGTGTGTGTACCTGTGTGTGTGTACCTGTGTGTGTGTACCTGTGTTTGTGTACCTGTGTGTGTGTACCTGTGTGTGTGTACCTGTGTGTGTGTATGTGTGTACCTGTGTGTGTGTGTGTGTACCTGTGTGTGTGTGTGTGTTAGAGAGAGAGTGAGAGAGAGAATGTGTGGTGGTCTTTCTCTGACAGGTTAATGGCTGTGACATTGTAATGGACATGATGTCCTGAGCATAGATAGAGATTGATCTGTTTATTGCTGGGTCTGTCTACATTGATTTTCACCTTTCTCTCTTCCTCTCACTCTCAACAGCAGCACTGCTAGTTACAAATGAGACAATTCAGACGCCATCTTTAACCTTTTAATGTGTTTTCTATTTGATGAAGCAAGTAACACCAAACTTGTTCCTCTTTGTTCCTCCCTCATAACATCAATGTGGAGGCAGCATCCACACTAGGATGGTTCATCTGTTTCAGTGATGGATTTGTTGAAAGAGGGAAAGGTAAGGAGAGGGGAGGAGAAGGGGAGGAAAAGGGAGGAGAGGGGGAGGGTTGGTGATGATGTTTGTGTGACAGATTGCTCTGATAGCATTTTGCATATAAACAGCAGAGCAAGGCAGCGGGTTGTAGGAGGTAACTGCCAGAGCATGAGGCGTGTGTGTGTGTGTGTGTGTGTGTGCGTGTGCCTGTGCGTGTGCGTGTGTGTGTATGTGTGTGTGTGTGCGTGTGTGTGTGCGTGTGTGATTAAATCAATATAGGGGTGGGTTGTCTAATAGAGTTCCCTCTGTCAGCTCAACCCCCTGTGACTGGCATACATTACCACACTGCTAATTACTGTCATACCTGTCCCCAGATTCCCTGCTCTGCCACCTCCTCTCCCCTCCTTGGGACTCTGGATTCAGACGCATGCGGCGGCCACCCCTCTCTCCATCATGCAGAGGGATATCTTTACAATGAAGAGGGATATCTTTACATTGAAGAGGGATATATTTACATTGAAGGGGGATATATTTACAATGAAGAGGGATATATTTACATTGAAGAGGGATATCTTTACATTGAAGAGGGATATATTTACAATGAAGAGGGATATATTTACATTGAAGAGGGATATATTTACATTGAAGAGGGATATATTTACATTGAAGAGGGATATATTTATATTGAAGAGGGATATATTTACATTGAACAGGGATATCTTTACAATGAAGAGGGATATATTTACAAAGAAGAGGGATATATTTACATTGAAGAGGGATATATTTACAATGAAGAGGGATATATTTACAATGAAGAGGGATATATTTACAATGAAGAGGGATATCTTTACAATGAAGAGGGATATATTTACAATGAAGAGGGATATATTTACATTGAAGAGGGATATCTTTACATTAAAGAGGGATATATTTACATTGAAGAGGGATATCTTTACATTGAAGAGGGATATATTTACATTGAAGAGGGATATATTTACATTGAAGAGGGATATATTTACATTGAAGAGGGATATCTTTACATTGAAGAGGGATATATTTACATTGAAGAGGGCTATCTTTACAATGAAAAGGGATACCTTTACATTGAAGAGGGATATATTTACATTGAAGAGGGATATATTTACAATGAAGAGGGATATCTTTACATTGAAGAGGGATATATTTACATTGAAGAGGGATATATTTACATTGAAGAGGGATATATTTGCAATGAAGAGGGATATATTTACAATGAAGAGGGATATCTTTACAATGAAGAGGTATATCTTTACATTGAAGAGGGATATCTTTACATTGAAGAGGGATATATTTACATTGAAGAGGGATATATTTACATTGAAGAGGGATATCTTTACATTAAAGAGGGATATCTTTACATTGAAGAGGGATATCTTTACAATGAAGAGGGATATCTTTACAATGAAGAGGGATATCTCTGGGCGCCGGAGGTGATGTCTGCCGTTTTACAGGCTCCTAACCAATTGTGTTTTTTCACATTGTTTGTATCTTATTTTGTGCATAATGTTGATGCTACCATCTCTTATGACCGAAAAGAGCTTCTGGATATCAGAACAGCGATTACACACCTCAAATTGAAAAAAAAACATTTTCCTTTATTAATAAGTCTAATGCGAATGATGTAATGTTTCTCCCAGACACGGCCCAAATCCCTGTCATTCACATGAAGAAAATAAGGAAATACAGGGAGAAGAGATCAGGGTGCCTTGTGAGAATCTGTTGGCAAGTGGGTAACCAGCCTCTACTATTACTGGAGAATAGCTGGATGAACTCTGTTGGAGACTATCCTACTAACGGCACATTAAAACGGTATAATCTTATATTTCACAGAGTCGTGGCTGAAAGACGACACAGATAATATGTAGTTTGTTGGGTTTTCTGTGCATCGGCAGGACAGAACAGCTACGGTAAGAAGAGGGGTGGGGGTGTGTGTCTATTTGTCAATACCAGCTGGTGCGCGATGTCTAATATTAAGGTATCTCCAGGTATTGCTCGCCTAAGGTAGAGTACCTCATGATAACCTGTAGACCACACTATCAACCAAGAACGTTTTAGTTTATATTTTCACCTATATTTTTTTCTAGCTGTCTATTTACCACCACAAACTGATTCTGGCACTAAGACCGCACTCAACGAGCTGGATAAGGCCACTCAGCGAGCTGGATAAGGCCACTCAACGAGCTGGATAAGGCCACTCAATCAGCTGGATAAGGCCACTCAATCAGCTGGATAAGGCCACTCAACGAGCTGGATAAGGCCACTCAACGAGCTGGATAAGGCCACTCAATCAGCTGTAGAAGGCCACTCAACCAGCTGTATAAGGCCACTCAACCAGCTGTATAAGGCCACTCAACGAGCTGGATAAGGCCACTCAACCAGCTGTAGAAGGTCACTCAACCAGCTGTATAAGGCCACTCAACGAGCTGTAGAAGGTCACTCAACGAGCTGGATAAGGCCACTCAACGAGCTGGATAAGGCCACTTAATCAGCTGTATAAGGCCACTCAACCAGCTGGTTAAGGCCACTTAATCAGCTGTATAAGGCCACTCAATCAGCTGGATAAGGACACTTAATCAGCTGTATAAGGCCACTCAACCAGCTGGATAAGGCCACTTAATCAGCTGTAGGTCACTCAACAAGCTGGATAAGGCCACTTAATCAGCTGTAGAAGGTCACTCAACGAGCTGTATAAGGCCACTCAACCAGCTGGTTAAGGCCACTTAATCAGCTGTATAAGGCCACTCAATCAGCTGGATAAGGACACTTAATCAGCTGTAGAAGGTCACTCAACAAGCTGGAAAAGGCCACTTAATCAGCTATAGAAGGTCACTCAACGAGCTGTATAAGGCCACTCAACGAGCTGTATAAAGCCACTCCACGAGCTGTATAAAGCCATAAGCAAACAAGACAATGCTCATCCAGAAGCAGCACTCCTAGTGGCCGGGGACTTTAATGCAGGAAACTCAAATCTGTTTTACATCATTTCTACCAGCATGTCACATCTGCAACCAGAGGAAAACATCTCTAGAACACCTTTACTCCACACACAGAGACGCGTACAAAGCTCTAGACCACCTTTACTCCACACACAGAGATGCGTACAAAGCTCTAGACCACCTTTACTCCACACACAGAGACGCGTACAAAGCTCTTCCTTGTCCTCCATTTGGCAAATCTGACCGATAATTCTATCCTGCTGATTCCAGCTTACAAGCAAAAAATCGCTCAATACGGAAGCGGTCGGATGATGCGGATGCTACGCTAACAGGACTGTTTTGCTAGCACAGACTGGAACATGTTCCAGCATTCATCAAATGGCACTGAGGACCTTACCACCTCAGCTTCATCAATACATGCATCAACGACGTCGTCCCTACAGTTACCATGAAATCAAGTTTAAACGACTCCAACGTAAGTGTATGTAAACTTCCCACTTCAACTGTATGTGTATACGTATGAATGTTTATGCATGCATATATATAAAGAATACATATGTACAGTGCCTTGCGAAAGTATTCGGCACCCTTGAACTTTGCGACCTTTTGCCACATTTAAGGCTTCAAACATAAAGATATAAAACTGTATTTTTTTGTGAAGAATCAACAACAAGTGGGACACAATCATGAAGTGGAACGACATTTATTGGATATTTCAAACTTTTTTAACAAATCAAAAACTGAAAAATTGGGCGTGCAAAATTATTCAGCCCCCTTAAGTTAATACTTTGTAGTGCCACCTTTTGCTGCGATTACAGCTGTAAGTCGCTTGGGGTATGTCTCTATCAGTTTTGCACATCGAGAGACTGAAATGTTTTCCCATTCCTACTTGCAAAACAGCTCGAGCTCAGTGAGGTTGGATGGAGAGCATTTGTGAACAGCAGTTTTCAGTTCTTTCCACAGATTCTCGATTGGATTCAGGTCTGGACTTTGACTTGGCCATTCTAACACCTGGATATGTTTATTTTTGAACCATTCCATTGTAGATTTTGCTTTATGTTTTGGATCATTGTCTTGTTGGAAGACAAATCTCCGTCCCAGTCTCAGGTCTTTTGCAGACTCCATCAGGTTTTCTTCCAGAATGGTCCTGTATTTGGCTCCATCCATCTTCCCATCAATTTTAACCATCTTCCCTGTCCCTGCTGAAGAAAAGCAGGCCCAAACCATGATGCTGCCACCACCATGTTTGACAGTGGGGATGGTGTGTTCAGTGTGATGACCTGTGTTGCTTTTACGCCAAACATAACGTTTTGCATTGTTGCCAAATCGTTCAATTTTGGTTTCATCTGACCAGAGCACCTTCTTCCACATGTTTGGTGTGTCTCCCAGGTGGCTTGTGGCAAACTTTAAACAACACTTTTTATGGATATCTTTAAGAAATGGCTTTCTTCTTGCCACTCTACCATAAAGGCCAGATTTGTGCAATATACGACTGATTGTTGTCCTATGGACAGAGTCTCCCACCTCAGCTGTAGATCTCTGCAGTTCATCCAGAGTGATCATGGGCCTCTTGGCTGCATCTCTGATCAGTCTTCTCCTTGTATGAGCTGAAAGTTTAGAGGGACGGCCAGGTCTTGGTAGATTTGCAGTGGTCTGATACTCCTTCCATTTCAATATTATCGCTTGCATAGTGGTCCTTGGGATGTTTAAAGCTTGGGAAATCTTTTTGTATCCAAATCCGGCTTTAAACTTCTTCACAACAGTATCTCGGACCTGCCTGGTGTGTTTCTTGTTCTTCATGATGCTCTCTGCGCTTTTAACGGACCTCTGAGACTATCACAGTGCAGGTGCATTGATACGGAGACTTGATTACACACAGGTGGATTGTATTTATCATCATTAGTCATTTAGGTCAACATTGGATCATTCAGAGATCCTCACTGAACTTCTGGAGAGAGTTTGCTGCACTGAAAGTAAAGGGGCTGAATAATTTTGCACGCCCAATTTTTCAGTTTTTGATTTGTTAAAAAAGTTTGAAATATCCAATAAATGTCGTTCCACTTCATGATTGTGTCCCACTTGTTGTTGATTCTTCACAAAAAAATACAGTTTTATATCTTTATGTTTGAAGCCTGAAATGTGGCAAAAGGTCGCAAAGTTCAAGGGTGCCGAATACTTTCGCAAGGCACTGTATATATATATATATATATATATATATATATATATATATATATATGTATGTATTATATATTTATCCCAGAAATATATGGGGGATTGGAAATTATGCAGACAATTACATTGATGGATGCAACAATCTTTCCGCAATATTAAAGCTGATCCACCCCTTAAATAAAAGGTTGTGTTTGTGTCCATGCTGGGAAATATACCGGAGTGTTAGGAGTTTGGGCACAATGTCGTTTTTAGATAAGCACACCAGCGGCTTAGATAAGCACACATGGACATCTAGGTACATTTGATGATGATTTTCCAAGGGTGTGTATTAGAGGAGAAGGCAGGGATGGGAGTAATTGGCCTTCTGTAGTAATGTTAAACAGACCTTTTGGCTAGTTCTATCTGTCTCTCTCTCTCGTTCTCTCATCTCTTAAAAATAAGGAATAGAATATTGATGATTGTTATTGCTTTGGTGTGAACTGATTTGTTCTCATCTCCCACAACCCCTTTCAATCACACCCTAAACTAGTGCATCAGAAATCTGCCTCAGAAATCTGCCTCTTCCTTCCTGCTGGTGGGTCTTCCCAACACGCCATGTCTCACCAGTCTGACATCACAGCTGCCTCTGATGGGCTGCAGAATGAGTCTTAAGAGCTTCAGATCGTCCTTCTCTCCAGACATGTTTTTTTTTAAAGCTGACTGTTTTAAAGAGAACAGGAAGCATTGAACCCTTTCCTCCCTAATTTATATAGTTATTCAGACTGGCATGCATTCATCTCTCTCTCTCTCTCTCTCTCTCTCTCTCTCTCTCTCTCTCTCTCTCTCTCTCTCTCTATCCTTCTTCCTCTATTTCTTTCTTTCTTTCTCCCTCCCTCCCTCCCTCCCTCCCTCCCTCCCTCCCTCCCTCCCTCCCTCCCTCCCTCCCTCCCTCCCTCCCTCCCTCCATCTCTCTCACACTCCCCTTGCCTCTCTCTCTCTTACATTCTCACACACAAACATACAGTCGTGGCCAAACGTTTTGAGAATGACACAAATATTCATTTTCACTAAGTCTGCTGCCTCAGTATGTCTGATGGCAATTTGCATATACTCCAGAATATTATGAAGAGTGATCAGATGAATTGCAATGAATTGCTAAGTCCCTCTTTGCCATGCAGATGAACTGAATACCCCAAAACATTTCCACTGCATTTCAGCCCTGCCACAAAAAGGACCAGCTGACATCATGTCAGTGATTCTCTTGTTAACACAGATGTGAGTGTTGATGAGGACAAGGCTGGAGATCACTCTGTCATGCTGAGTGAGTTCGAAATAGCAGACTGGAAGCTTAAAAAGGAGGTTGGTGCTTGGAATCATTGTTCTTCCTCTGTCATCCATGGTTACCTGCAAGGAAACACGTGCCGTCATCATTGCACCTAAATCAAGAATTTATCAGATCAAGAACTTCAAGGAGAGCAGTTAAATTGTTGTGAAGAAGGCTTCAGAGTGCCCAAGAAAGTCCAGCAAGCGCCAGGACCGTCTCCTAAAGTTGATTCAGCTGCTGGATTGGGGCACGACCAGTACAGAGCTTGCTCAGGAATGGCAGCAGGCAGGTGTGAGTGCATCTGCACGCACAGTGAGGAGAAGACTTTCGGAAGATGGCCTAGTGTCAAGAAGGGCAGCAAAGAAGCCACTTCTCTCCAGGAAAAACATCAGGAACAGAATGATATTCTGCAAAAGGTACAGGGATTGGACTGCTGAGGACTGGGGTAAAGACATTTTCTCTGATGAATACCCTTTCCCATTGTTTGGGGCATCTGGAAAAAAGCTTGTCCGGAGAAGACAAGGTGAGCGCTACCAGTCCTGTGTCATGCCAACAGTAAAGCATCCTGAGACCATTCATGTGTGGGGTTGCTTCTCTGCCAAGGGGGTGGGCTCACTCACAATTTTGCCTAAATTGGCTGTGTTCACAGTCATGAATAAAGAATGATACCAACACATCCTCCGAGAGCAAGTTCTCCCAACCATCCAGGAACAGTTTGGTGACGAACAATACCTTTTCCAGCATGATGGAGCACCTTGCCATAAGGCAAAAGTGATAACTAAGTGGCTCGGGGAACAAAACATCGATATTTTGGGTTTATGGTCAGGAAACTCCCCAGACCTTAATCCCATTGAGAACTTGTGGTCAATCCTCAAGAGGAGGGTGGACAAACAAAACCCCACAAATTCTGACAAACTCAAAGAATTGATTATGCAAGAATGAGCTGCCATCAGTCAGGATGTGGCCCAGAAGTTATTTGACAGCATGACAGGGCGGGTTGCAGAGGTCTTGAAAAAGAAGGGTCAACACTGCGAATATTGACTCTTTGCATCAACTTCATGTAATTGTCAATAAAAGCCTTGGACACTTATGAAATGCTTGTAATTATACTTCAGTATTCCATAGTAATATCTGACAAAAATATCTAAAGACACTGAAGCAGCAAACTTTGTGAAAATTAATATTTGTGTCATTCTCAAAACTTTTGGCCACCACTGTACCATAAAGTGTTTTTGACAGATTTTACAGACCAAACTGAATTGTATGTTCTTGTTGAATGAATGCTACTTTATAGCTCATTAGTACTGTACATCCCCATTGACTTAAGGAGGAAGATATCAGCTCATTAGTACTGTACATCACATTGACTTAAGGAGGTAGATATCAGCTCATTAGTACTGTACATCACATTGACTTAAGGAAGATATCAGCTCATTAGTACTGTACATCACATTGACTTAATGAGGTAGATATCAGCTCATTAGTACTGTACATCACATTGACTTAAAGAGGTAGATATCAGCTCATTAGTACTGTACATCACATTGACTTAAGGAGGAAGATATCAGCTCATTAGTACTGTACATCACATTGACTTAAGGAAGATATCAGCTCATTAGTACTGTACATCACATTGACTTAAGGAGGTAGATATCAGCTCATTAGTACTGTACATCACATTGACTTAAGGAGGAAGATATCAGCTCATTAGTACTGTACATCACATTGACTTAAGGAAGATAGCAGCTCATTAGTACTGTACATCACATTGACTTAAGGAAGATATCAGCTCATTAGTACTGTACATCACATTGACTTAATGAGGTAGATATCAGCTCATTAGTACTGTACATCACATTGACTTAAAGAGGTAGATATCAGCTCATTAGTACTGTACATCACATTGACTTAAGGAGGAAGATATCAGCTCATTAGTACTGTACATCACATTGACTTAAGGAAGATATCAGCTCATTAGTACTGTACATCACATTGACTTAAGGAGGAAGATATCAGCTCATTAGTACTGTACATCACATTGACTTAAGGAGGTAGATATTAGCTCATTAGTACTGTACATCACATTGACTTAAGGAGGAAGATATCAGCTCATTAGTACTGTACATCACATTGACTTAAGGAAGATAGCAGCTCATTAGTACTGTACATCACATTGACTTAAGGAGTATATCAGCTCATTAGTACTGTACATCACATTGACTTAAGGAGGTAGATAGCAGCTCATTAGTACTGTACATCACATTGACTTAAGGAAGATAGCAGCTCATTAGTACTGTACATCACATTGACTTAAGGAGTATATCAGCTCATTAGTACTGTACATCACATTGACTTAAGGAGGTAGATAGCAGCTCATTAGTACTGTACATCACATTGACTTGAGGTAGATAGCAGCTCATTAGTACTGTACATCACATTGACTTGAGGAAGATATCAGCTCATTAGTACTGTACATCACATTGACTTAAGGAGGTAGATATCAGCTCATTAGTACTGTACATCACATTGACTTAAGGAGGTAGATATCAGCTCATTAGTACTGTACATCACATTGACTTGAGGAAGATATCAGCTCATTAGTACTGTACATCACATTGACTTAAGGAGGTAGATAGCAGCTCATTAGTACTGTACATCACATTGACTTAAGGAGGTAGATAGCAGCTCATTAGTACTGTACATCACATTGACGTAAGGAAGATAGCAGCTCATTAGTACTGTACATCACATTGACTTGAGGAGGAAGATATCAGCTCATTAGTGCTGTACATCACATTGACTTGAGGAGGAAGATAGCAGCTCATTAGTACTGTACATCACATTGACTTAAGGAAGATATCAGCTCATTAGTACAGTACACACATTGACTTGAGGAAGATATCAGCTCATTAGTACTGTACATCACATTGACTTAAGGAAGATATCAGCTCATTAGTACTGTACATCACATTGACTTAAGGAGGTAGATATCAGCTCATTAGTACTGTACATCACATTGACTTAAGGAGGTAGATATCAGCTCATTAGTACTGTACATCACATTGACTTAAGGAGGAAGATATCAGCTCATTAGTACTGTACATCACATTGACTTAAGGAAGATATCAGCTCATTAGTACTGTACATCACATTGACTTAAGGAGGTAGATATCAGCTCATTAGTACTGTACATCACATTGACTTAAGGAGGTAGATATCAGCTCATTAGTACTGTACATCACATTGACTTAAGGAAGATATCAGCTCATTAGTACTGTACATCACATTGACTTAAGGAAGATATCAGCTCATTAGTACTGTACATCACATTGACTTAAGGAAGATATCAGCTCATTAGTACAGTACATCACATTGACTTAAGGAAGATATCAGCTCATTAGTACTGTACATCACATTGACTTAAGGAGGATATCAGCTCATTAGTACTGTACATCACATTGACTTAAGGAAGATATCAGCTCATTGGTACTGTACATCACATTGACTTAAGGAAGATATCAGCTCATTAGTACTGTACATCACATTGACTTAAGGAAGATAGCAGCTCATTAGTACTGTACATCACATTGACTTAAGGAGGTAGATATCAGCTCATTGGTACTGTACGTCACATTGACTTAAGGAAGATATCAGCTCATTAGTACTGTACATCACATTGACGTAAGGAGGTAGATATCAGCTCATTAGTACTGTACATCACATTGACTTAAGGAGGTAGATAGCAGCTCATTAGTACTGTACATCACATTGACTTAAGGAGGTAGATATCAGCTCATTAGTACTGTACATCACATTGACTTGAGGAGGATATCATCTCATTAGTACTGTACATCACATTGACTTGAGGAGGAAGATAGCAGCTCATTAGTACTGTACATCACATTGACTTAAGGAAGATATCAGCTCATTAGTACTGTACATCACATTGACTTAAGGAAGATAGCAGCTCATTAGTACTGTACATCACATTGACTTAAGGAGGTAGATAGCAGCTCATTAGTACTGTACATCACATTGACTTAAGGAGGTAGATAGCAGCTCATTAGTACTGTACATCACATTGACTTAAGGAGGTAGATAGCAGCTCATTAGTACTGTACATCACGTTGACTTAAGGAGGTAGATAGCAGCTCATTAGTACTGTACATCACATTGACTTGAGGAAGATATCAGCTCATTAGTACTGTACATCACATTGACGTAAGGAAGATAGCAGCTCATTAGTACTGTACATCACATTGACTTAAGGAGGTAGATAGCAGCTCATTAGTACTGTACATCACATTGACTTAAGAAAGTACATAGCAGTTCGTTATCCCACTGCAGTCATTCAAATCCATGGACACAGAACTCTCAGGAGCAGAGAGTTTTCAGGTCATTCTGTTTGGAAGGTCCCAACAGAATGTGGAATGTGAAGAATGCACTTAGGAAAATATCCAAAGGTTTCGGTCATAATGGGGAGTCGCTTACTTTGAGTGGCGTGGAAAGAGTTGTGTCATTGAAACATGGCAGGACAAGTACAGAGGCAATGCTCATTAATGCACCACTCACACTGTAAACGTTTTCACCTCAGGTATACCTCCTTTTCTTGAAAGGAGAAATACATAATAGCGTTATGGAACAGTAACCTCCACGGATGCCAGTGTAGAGTGTGATGGCAGGACTACTTCGGTGTCTGTATTCGCTGAATAGACACCTCCTCAGAATGAGAGAACATTCTCACTTTTCCCCTTACAGTACATAAACTAAGGCACAAAACATATAATGCCAGTATGACTCAGTGGTACTGAGGTTGCCTGAGAGAAATGACAATTACCCTGCCTATAACAAAGAGAGGATTCTCTATGAGACACATCTTATTATCCCAGGCAGAGAAAGTTGAGGTGGGAGCCATAGTAATAAAATTCTCTCTAAATCTCTGTCTTTAATTCTCCCACTATCCTGCTATGTGCGATCATATGTCTGACTAGGACTAGATATTCATAGCCACAGGCACGGGCAGATTGAACATTTAACCTCTAAAGATGATTTTTCTCGTAAATCCTTCTCTGAGTCATTGTGTGTGAGAGAGAGTCTGCTCAGAAGGTTTTCCCCTGGTACTAGTGACTGTGTTAGGGGTCTGTTCAACTGTCATCTGATTAGTCAAACATGTAAATCCCACACTGAGACTTGGATCTTACTAATGAGCTGATAGACTGCCATTTCAAAAAATGTCCAATGGGATGTGAAAAGGAGCATCAAGAATACAGATGGTGCTCCTAAAGTCTTCATTTACTTCAACAGTGGCCATCACTGTGGGGTGCCCTGGAGTCATCTGGAATGTGGCCTCCCTTCTCCTCTTTTTCTCTAGAAACTGTGCTCTTTGTCCAGTGTCCATCCCATTCCTCATTCACCTCTTGTTTCCATCCATTTCCCTTCTGGAACCCTGTACCCCAGTGGGAATACCAATGAGGTGCTGTGGCCCCTAGGTCGGGGAGCGGGGCAGTGAGGGTGAGGCTGGGGGGAGTGGGGCCTCCTGGGTCGGGGAGCGGGGCAGTGAGGGTGAGGCTGGGGGGAGTGGGGCCTCCTGGGTCGGGGAGCGGGGCAGTGAGGGTGAGGCTGAGGGGTGTGGAGATATTTCTGGTTCCCATCCACAGTTAAGGGGGGGACTTCCCAAAGACCTCTTTAGTGTCCACAATCCAACAGGGTGGTCGTTAAGTTGGATTTGGATATCTCACATCAAGCCATAGGGAATTGACAGATTGTAAATGTGGTGGAGGATACAGCATTTCTTCCTTTTTTAACCTGGTCTGTGTAACGGGAGGGTATCCGGAGAAGGTGATGTTTATCAGGGCAGACAACTGGGTCTGTCCACGAAGTGTGATTTGTTTTTGGGCCAGACGGCCTTCTCACACTGGAGAAGACTGTCTACTGTCTGACCTGTCCAGCACTCTCACAACCAACCACATCTTTTTTTATCTTTATTTAACTAGGCAAGTCAGTTAAGAACAAATTCTTATTTTCAATGAAGGCCTAGGAACAGTGGGTTAACTGCCTGTTCAGGGGCAGAATGAGAGATTTGTACCTTGTCAGCTCGGGGGTTTGAACTTGCAACTCTTTCGGTTACTAGCCCAACACTCTAACCACTAGGCTCTATCATGTTCTAACAGATACTCTGGAGTCGTCAGAACCAGCCACGTCTCATGTTCTAACACAGACTCTGGAGTCATCAGAACCAGCCACGTCTCATGTTCTAATAGAGACTCTGGAGTCATCAGAACCAGCCACGTCTCATGTTCAAACACAGACTCTGGAGTCATCAGAACCAGCCACGTCTCATGTTCTAACACAGACTCTGGAGTCATCAGAACCAGCCACGTCTCATGTTCTAACAGACTCTGGAGTCATCAGAACCAGCCACGTCTCATGTTCTAACAGAGACTCTGGAGTCAATCAGAACCAGCCACGTCTCATGTTCTAACAGAGAATCTGGAGTCATCAGAACCAGCCACGTCTCATGTTCTAACAGACTCTGGAGTCATCAGAACCAGCCACGTCTCATGTTCTAACAAACTCTGGAGTCGTCAGAACCAGCCACATCTCATGTTCTAACAGACTCTGGAGTCATCAGAACCAGCCACGTCTCATGTTCTAACAGACTCTGGAATCATCAGAACCAGCCACGTCTCATGTTCTAACAGAGATTCTGGAGTCATCAGAACTAGCCACATCTCATGTTCTAACAGACTCTGGAGTCATCAGAACCAGCCACGTCTCATGTTCTAACAGAGACTCTGGAGTCATCAGAACCAGCCACGTCTCATGTTCTAACAGAGACTCTGGAGTCATCAGAACCAGCCACGTCTCATGTTCTAACAGACTCTGGAGTCGTCAGAACCAGCCACGTCTCATGTTCTAACACAGACTCTGGAGTCATCAGAACCAGCCACGTCTCATGTTCTAACACAGACTCTGGAGTCATCAGAACCAGCCACATCTCATGTTCTAACAGACTCTGGAGTCGTCAGAACCAGCCACGTCTCATGTTCTAACAGACTCTAGAGTCGTCAGAACTTCCAAGCGCTCTACTCTACTCTACTCTACTCTACTCTACTCTACTCTACTCTACTCTACTCTACTTTACTCTACTCTACTCTACTGTCTGTTTTTTCTGTGTTCCCTTTCCTTTTTCCTATTTCTAGAAATGGGAAATCCAGATAATTTAGCAAATAGGAAGGGAGGGAGCACAGGAAGAATCACAACATGAATCATTTAGTTGAACACATTCCCGGGCGGGGCTGGCTCCATCTTGTGTCATCCGTCTGAATCTGTTTGATCTCTCAAGTCTGACCTCGGCCTGGGGGTGTTGCAGGGAGATATTTGTTTCTCTATGTGTCCAACCCCAGGTGAACCATTTGGGCCTGGCTGTAAAATAAGTCTCCTTTACTTATTCTCACTCTCTTTCATCCAGTGTTGACTTTGGTTGGGAGAGCCAGTGTTGACTTTGGTTGGGAGAGCCAGTGTTGACTTTGGTTGGGAGAGCCAGTGTTGACTTTGGTTGGGAGAACCAGTGCTGTAGGTATGACTGCTGCTGGTTCTGTCATCATGGAGTGTCTCTGTCACAGACTGCTGCTGGTTCTGTCATCATGGAGTGTCTCTGTCACAGACTGCTGCTGGTTCTGTCATCATGGAGTGTCTCTGTCACAGACTGCTGTCATCATTGAGTGTCTCTGTCACAGACTGCTGCTGGTTCTGTCATCATGGAGTGTCTCTGTCACAGACTGCTGCTGGTTCTGTCATCATGGAGTGTCTCTGTCACAGACTGCTGTCATCATGGAGTGTCTCTGTCACAGACTGCTGCTGGTTCTGTCATCATGGAGTGTCTGTCACAGACTGCTGCTGGTTCTGTCATCATGGAGTGTCTCTGTCACAGACTGCTGTCATCATGGAGTGTCTCTGTCACAGACTGCTGCTGGTTCTGTCATCATGGAGTGTCTCTGTCACAGACTGCTGTCATCATGGAGTGTCTCTGTCACAGACTGCTGCTGGTTCTGCCATCATGGAGTGTCTCTGCTCCCTTAACAGGTGCTGATTCATCACCTTGACCTCTGCACTCCTTAGGACCAGAGGGTAAGGAGGGGGGACCCGAGAGATTGGATCAGACTCTGGATCATTAGGACCAGAGGGTAAGGAGGGGGGACCCGAGAGATTGGATCAGACTCTGGATCATTAGGACCAGAGGGTAAGGAGGGGGGACCCGAGAGATTGGATCAGACTCTGGATCATTAGGACCAGAGGGTAAGGAGGGGGGACCCGAGAGATTGGATCAGACTCTGGATCATTAGGACCAGAGGGTAAGGAGGGGGGACCCGAGAGATTGGATCAGACTCTTGATCATTAGGACCAGAGGGTAAGGAGGGGGGACTCGAGAGATTGGATCAGACTCTGGATCATTAGGACCAGAGGGTAAGGAGGGGGGACCCGAGAGATTGGATCAGACACAGGATCATTAGGACCAGAGGGTAAGGAGGGGGGACCCGAGAGATTGGATCAGACTCTGGATCATTAGGACCAGAGGGTAAGGAGGGGGGACCCGAGAGATTGGATCAGACTCTGGATCATTAGGACCAGAGGGTAAGGAGGGGGGACCCGAGAGATTGGATCAGACTCTGGATCATTAGGACCAGAGGGTAAGGAGGGGGGACCCGAGAGATTGGATCAGACTCTGGATCATTAGGACCAGAGGGAAAGGAGGGGGGGACCCGAGAGATTGGATCAGACTCTGGATCATTAGGACCAGAGGGTAAGGAGGGGGGACCCGAGAGATTGGATCAGACTCTGGATCATTAGGACCAGAGGGTAAGGAGGGGGGACCCGAGAGATTGGATCAGACTCTGGATCATTAGGACCAGAGGGTAAGGAGGGGGGGACCCGAGAGATTGGATCAGACTCTGGATCATTTAGACCTGAAAAAGGCATGTTTAAGTAGATTAAGTAAATGTTTACATAGTAGTTATCAGGAGGAAGAAGAATGTGAATGTGAATCCGTGATTCAAGACATTTAGTATGTTGAAAATGTCATTTCTGGACAATAGACATTGACTTAAATTCCCCAGCATCAGCAGGCTGGCATTTTCTGGCCCAGACCATCTGTTTGTTAATTGCGATGACATTCTGGGGAATAAGCCATAGGCCTGTTGTGAATAATGCCAAATGTCTGCCATTCAGCAGTGCCAGCTTACTAACCCAAGGCTGGTTGGTGAATGGTAGTTACGGCATCGTGTGTCTCTCCCCACAGCCGGATGAAACACACGTCCAATATTAAGTACATCCATGATCCTCTAGGTGTAATTGGATCTGTAATGAAACGGTCTGTCTGCGTCTATACTCTGCTAGAGTTGTGTTGCGTGAAGCAAATCAACATCTCCAAAATCAACTCTTATTTGTCCCCTTTGTGATTTAATAGCAACTTGTGGCCCTTTTGTCCTACCAGCTCAGTGTCCTTGTGGTTAGAGGGTTTTGGCTCCCTGGCCGAGTTATAACGAGACCAAAGATTGGCACTCAGCATTGGTTGTATATTTAGCAGATGCTTTGTGGGTGTAAGGAAATGATTTTGTGATTTAGCTCCAACTGTGCAGTAATACATAACAGTACAAAATAATACACCCAACTCTCCAAAATTCAAGTAAAGGAATTAAATATATAGATTGGGGGTAAGGCCCTGTGGGTAAGGCCCTGGTGGTAAGGCCCTGGGGGTAAGGCCCTGCGATAGACTAGTGTCCTGTCCAGGTGGTGTACTTCTACATCAACCTGCCTCATGCTACAGAAACAGGGGATAGGCTCCTGCTCCTATGGGCTTTTCTGGCTCATACAAGTCAAAGCTACTTACTCATTTACCCACTTACTTTTGTCCTGATGGCTGTAAGGCACTACAAGCAGCATGTATTATCTTTTGAGTCAGCATAACCAAGGTAAAAATCTCCTCACTTCACCGTGGCCCTAGCTGTCCTTCAACAGTTGTGTGAGGCCGCTGTTATTGTTTTGTCATCAGCCCCTGCTCCCCTGACAGATAGGAATGAGGAGCTATAGCCTGGGTCCCGGGACCTTGAGGAAGTCAGGGAGTGGAAAAGGTTGAAGAGCAGACAGACAGACGGAGGCAATGCCTCGGTGACTCATAATAAGCTCATCTTATTCTTCATCAATCATTAAACGCACAATACGACCCCTGCATAATACAACGCTATCCAGAGCTCTCATTCCCACAGCACAGCCACGGAATGACTTTGAACATCAATTCAAACCAAATGAATGTTTTTTTTCACTCTCACAATTGAGGCAGCTAATCTTTCTCGTGAGTTGTGATTCGGTCGTTGCTTACGTTGTTGTAAACCGCACGGTGTCTTTGGTTAATAATTATTGATCAACACCTGATGTTCATTAATACATGGGCAATAGGAAAACAGGACTATGACTTTCTGAACTCTGAACAGCTCCAGCTCCTGCGTGGAGGTCTATATGAATCCCTCCACACTACAGACGTGCTTCAGTCTATACAGTAGATTGAATACTGAATAGCTCCTCTTTCGACCTGCGTGGAGGTCTATATGAATCCCTCCACACTACAGACGTGCTTCAGTCTATACAGCTCCTCATTCGACCTGCGTGGAGGTCTATAGGAATCCCTCCACACTACAGACGTGCTTCAGTCTATACAGTAGATTGAATACTGAATAGCTCCTCATTCGACCTGCGTGGAGGTCTATATGAATCCCTCCACACTACAGACGTGCTTCAGTCTATACAGTAGATTGAATACTGAATAGCTCCTCATTCGACCTGTGTGGAGGTCTATATGCATGCCTCCACACATACTAGTCCTGGTACTGTTTCTCGTCCTGGCCCTGGTACTAGTCCTGGTCCTGGTTCTAGTCCGGGCCCTGGTACTAGTCCTGGTCCTGGTACTAGTCCTGGTCCTGGTACTAGTCCTGGTACTAGTCCTGACCCTGTTTCTCTTCCTGGTCCTGGTACTGGTCCTGGTAGTAGTCCTGATCCTGTTTCTCTTCCTGGTCCTGGTACTAGTCCTGGTCCTGGTACTAGTCCTGGTCCTGGTACTAGTCCTGGTCCTAGTACTAGTCCTGGTCCTGTTTCTCTTCCCGGTCCCGGTACTAGTCCTGATCCTGTTTCTCTTCCTGGTCCTGGTACTAGTTCTGGTCCTGTTTCTCTTCCTGGTCCTGGTACTAGTCCTGGTCCTGTTTCTCTTCCTGGTCCTGGTACTAGTCCTGGTCCTAGTACTAGTCCTGATCCTGTTTCTCTTCCCGGTCCCGGTACTAGTCCTGATCCTGTTTCTCTTCCTGGTCCTGGTACTAGTCCTGGTCCTAGTACTAGTCCTGGTCCTGTTTCTCTTCCTGGTACTAGTACTAGTCCTGGTCCTGTTTCTCTTCCTGGTCCTGGTACTAGTCCTGGTCCTGTTTCTCTTCCTGGTACTAGTCCTGGTCCTGGTCCTGGTACTATTCCTGGTCCCGGTACTAGTCCTGGTCCTGGTCCTGGTACTAGTCCTGGTCCTGGTCCTGATACTAGTCCTGGTCCTGTCTCTCTTCCTGGTACTAGTCCTGGTCCTGGTACTATTCCTGGTCCTGGTACTAGTCCTGGTCCTGTTTCTCTTCCTGGTCCTGGTACTAGTCCTGGTCCTGTTTCTCTTCTGGTACTAGTCCTGGTCCTGGTACTATTCCTGGTCCTGGTACTAGTCCTGTTCCTGGTACTAGTCCTGGTCCTGGTACTAGTCCTGGTCCTGGTACTAGTCCTGGTCCTAGTCCTGGTCCTGGTCCTAGTCCTGGTCCTGGTCCTGGTACTATTCCTGGTCCTGGTACTAGTCCTGGTCCTGTTTCTCTTCCTGGTACTAGTCCTGGTCCTGGTCCTGGTACTATTCCTGGTCCTGGTACTAGTCCTGGTCCTGTTTCTCTTCCTGGTACTAGTCCTGGTCCTGGTCCTGGTACTATTCCTGGTCCTGGTACTAGTCCTGGTCCTGTTTCTCTTCCTGGTACTAGTCCTGGTCCTGGTCCTGGTACTAGTACTAGTCCTGGTCCTGTTTCTCTTCCTGGTCCTGGTACTAGTCCTGGTCCTGTTTCTCTTCCTGGTACTAGTCCTGGTCCTGGTCCTGGTACTAGTCCTGGTCCTGGTACTAGTCCTGGTCCTGGTACTATTCCTGGTCCTGGTACTAGTCCTGGTCCTGGTACTAGTCCTGGTCCTGTCTCTCTTCCTGGTACTAGTCCTGGTCCTGGTACTAGTCCTGGTCCTGCTACTAGTCCTGGTACTAGTCCTGGTCCTGGTCCTGGTACTAGTACTAGTCCTGGTCCTGTTTCTCTTCCTGGTCCTGGTACTATTCCTGGTCCTGGTACTATTCCTGGTCCTGGTACTAGTCCTGGTCCTGGTCCTGGTACTATTCCTGGTCCTGGTACTAGTCCTGGTCCTGGTCCTGGTACTATTCCTGGTCCTGGTACTAGTCCTGGTCCTGGTACTAGTCCTGGTCCTGTTTCTCTTCCTGGTACTAGTCCTGGTCCTGTTTCTCTTCCTGGTACTATTCCTGGTCCTGGTACTAGTCCTGGTCCTGGTCCTGGTACTAGTACTATTCCTGGTCCTGGTACTAGTCCTGGTCCTGGTCCTGGTACTATTCCTGGTCCTGGTACTAGTCCTGGTCCTGGTCCTGGTACTATTCCTGGTCCTGGTACTAGTCCTGGTCCTGGTACTAGTCCTGGTCCTGTTTCTCTTCCTGGTCCTGGTACTAGTCCTGGTCCTGGTCCTGGTACTATTCCTGGTCCTGGTACTAGTTCTGGTCCTGGTCCTGGTACTATTCCTGGTCCTGGTACTAGTCCTGGTCCTGGTACTAGTCCTGGTCCTGGTCCTGGTACTATTCCTGGTCCTGGTACTAGTCCTGGTCCTGGTCCTGGTACTATTCCTGGTCCTGGTACAAGTCCTGGTCCTGGTACTAGTCCTGGTCCTGTTTCTCTTCCTGGTACTAGTCCTGGTCCTGTTTCTCTTCCTGGTACTAGTCCTGGTCCTGGTCCTGGTACTAGTCCTGGTCCTGGTACTAGTCCTGGTCCTGTTTCTCTTCCTGGTCCTGGTACCAGTCCTGGTCCTGGAACTGGGCCCCTACACACTGGTGACAGGGAGGTGGAGAGGGTGTAAACCCTGGTATTATGCTAAAATGTTACAATTTACAGATAGACTGTAGACTGCAGAAAACTGAGGATGTTACAGTGTTATCTGATTTAACTCAATTTTTAAAGGTAGGTCTCAATCCGGTGAGATTTTGGCTTTGTTTCTTTCTTCAAAATGGACACCTTTCAGTCCGATCTCATTCTATTGCCTACACTTAATCAGGCTATCTTTATTCAACTTCTCGTTGAGTCTGGTTTGGTGTCCATGTTGTTTATGTGGGCCACATTCATGGGGGAATGAAGCAGGTTCTGTGTAATTAATTGTCTGTCGAGAGTAATTGCTCACTCTCACTCGCTCGGTCTTTCTATCTCTCAATTTGTCGTCTGTCTGTCTGTCTGTCTGTCTGTCTGTCTGTCTGTCTGTCTGTATGTATGTATGTATGTCTATATATATGTCTGGGCTCTTAAGATTCTCAGGAGTGTCTCCTGTGTCTGCCTCGACAAAGAGCTGTCTGTGTCCGTTGCTCAGGGAGTCTATCCCTGGAGAGAAAGAAACACAAGACGGAGGCTTTGCATTACAATTATCAGGAGAATATAATCATGTCATCCTGCCTATAAGCCTGCAGTCATGATTGCTCTCTGAATTAAGGCTCGTTTCCCCATAATTTACATGTGGCTTAAGGAACACACAGACACACACACTGTAGTATGCGCACACGTCAATCATTTAGCCTATTGTACTGAAAAAGGCAACAGAAATCCAGAGGCTTAAATTGTGGTAAATACTGTATGAATGCTTAATACTCAGAGATAATTACCACATATAGATGAAAATAGCTCATTGAAACTGCCAAAAGAAAGGATTACAGCTCCTTCTCATAATGGTTATTTTCTCCGTACGTTGAAGGTGTTCACATACTAGTTCATTTCACCCATGGCTAGTTAGATACAGAAAAGGTGTTTCTCTGAGTTCAGACTGTAGTATGAGCCATTGTTCGATTGAAGATGAATTCGAACACATTTACGCAAGCAATCATAGCGGTATACATTGAGTGTACAAAACATTAGGAACACCTTTCCATAACATAGACCGACCAGGTGAATCCAGGTGAAAGCTATGATCCCTTATTGATGTCATATGTTAGATGAAGGGGAGGAGAAAGGGGAGGAGACAATTGATACATGGATTGTGTATGGGTGCCATTCATAAGGTAAATGGGCAAGGGAAAACATTTAAGTGCCTTTGAACGGGGTTTGGTGGTAGCTGCCGGGCGCACCAATTTGTTTCAAGAACTGCAACGCTGCTGGGTTTTTCAGGCTTAACAGTTTCCCGTGTGTATCGAGAATGGTCCACCACCTAGAGGACATTGAGCCAGCTTACACCCCCCCCCCCCCCCCCCCTTTCATTATGTTGCTTGATCAGTGGTTAGGCTGTTAGCTGGCCAAAAGTAGGCTACATAAAAAGTGTAAAATTGTTAGTATAACCATGTGTTAGGGTGGGTTTTCAGTGGATTTATGTAATTTATGCGGTGCAGGAAAGTTTTCAGCAGCAAAAGAGTGATCAAATTAAGATCCCACACCTGTAGTCAAGACTATGTCAATTTCAAAGAGTTTTTGTTTGTGCTTTGTTGTATAATCACAATCATACAACTGTACTTACTGTGCATTTAGAAAGTATTAAGACCCCTTGACTTTTTCCACATGTTGTTACTTTGCAGCCTTATTCTAAAATTGATCAAATTATTTTTCCTCATCAATCTACACACAATACCCCCATGATGTCAAACCAAAAACAGGTTTTTCAGACATAAAAATAAGAAACTGAAATATCACATTTACATAAGTATTCATACCCTTCACGCAATACTTTGTTAAAACTTCTTCAGGATCGGTATCCCTTCCACGGGACGGTTGAGCTAACGTAGGCTAATGCGATTAGCATGATGATGTAAGTAACAAGAACATTTCCCAGGACATAGACATATCTGATATTGGCAGAAAGCTTAACTTCTTGTTAAGCACCTTTGGCAGCGATTACAGCCTCAAGTCTTCTTGGGTATGACACTACAAGTTTGGCACACCTGTATTTGGGGAGATTCTCCCATTCTTCTCTATAGATCCTCTCAAGCTCTGTCAAGTTGAATGGGGAGCGTCGCTACACAGCTATTTTCAGGTCTCTCCGGAGATGTTCGATCGGGTTCAAGTCCAGGCTCTGGCTGGGCCACTCAAGGATATTCAAAGACTTGTCCCGAACCCACTCCTGCATTGTCTTGGCTGTGTGCTTAGGGTTGTTGTCCTGTTGGAAGGTGAACCTTCACCCCAGTCTGTCCTGAGCGCTCTGGAGCAGACTGTCATCAAGGATCTCTCTGTACTTTTCTCTGTTCATCCATCCCTCAATCCTGACTAGTCTCCCAGTCCCTGCTGCTGAAAAAAATCCTCACAGCATGATGCTGCCACCACCATGCTTTACCATAGGGATGGTGCCAGGTTTCCTCCAGATGTGACGCTTGTCATTCAGGCCAAAGAGTTCAATCTTGGTTTCATCAGACCAGATAATCTTGTTTCTCATGGTCTGAGAGTCCTTTCGGTAACCTCCAAGTGGGCTGTCATGTTCCTTTTACTGAGGAGTGGCTTCCGTCTGACCGAATGCACTGTATATCCAATAGCATTTGCATGTCAAGTAAGACTTAATTTAGTATGCCCTCCTTTAAATGTGAAACCGTTTAAAGATTAGGTCCATACTTTAATTCCAAGACCGCAGATTTTTTTCAATGAAAATGTTACCCACATTGCCTGAAAATATTGAATAATGTGTAGGTAGATCTGATCTTGATGTCTATTAGTGAAATAATTGGATGTTTCTGTTAGGACAACTAGAAGGTACTCACGCTTATTTTTATTTTTGTATATATTTTTTCCTTTTTCTCCCCAATTTTGTGATTTCGATCTTGTTTCGTCGCTGCAACTACCCAACAGGCTCGGGAGAGGTGAAGATTGACTCATTCTTAACACCCGCTCGCTTAACCCAGAAGCCAGCCCCACCAACGTGTCAGAGGAAACACCGTTCAACTGACAGCCGCAGTCAGCCTGCAGGTGCCCGGCTCGCCACAAGGAGTCAATAAAGCACAATGGGCCAAGTAAAGCCCCCCCCGGCCAAACCCTCCCCAGGCTGTAGTGACGCCGCAACACTGCGATGCAGTGTCTTAGACCGCTGCGCCACTCGGGATGCCCTACGCCTGTCTAGCACTGACTGCTCATAGTGAGGAAAAGTTTTAATGTAACTGTTATTTGTTGTTGTTTCACCCTCCGGCCTTAAGATACACTGCACCGGACAAGAGCGACTGTCAATGTAAGGTATTATCTCAGTACAGTATGTGTGCATTCTGAAGTCATCTGACCCCAACACACTAAAACCTTCATCAGAACAAGGGCTCCTATACGCTTGGTAACCTTTTACATGTTTATCCACGTAATGCATTACCCTGCTGTCCTAATTAGCAAGGCTGCAAGTTCTGTTCTCTTTTGTGTTGTCGTGCAGGCAAGCAGCGTGTGGTGTGCTACGTTAAAAAGCAGGCGTTCATCTGAGGTCTAGCTCCAGCAGTCTCTGACCACAGGGGGTCCTAATACCCATATTCATCTGACTAATGCTACTCTCTATGGGGGAGTAATTGTCTCTTTATCTTTCAGTGGGATAATTAACTTAGAAAGTTAAAAAGAGGGTGTAGAAAAACCTGGTGGGGCTTTTTGTGTGTGTGTGTGTGCATTTGTATTTTTTATGGATCCCCATTAGTTCCTGCCAAGGCAGCAGTTACTCTTTCTGGGGTCCAGCAAAAATGAAGGCAGTAAATTACATTATAATACAAATGTTAAACATTAAAATACATTTTTAAACAGATTTCACAATACATTAGGTGTGTGTCCTCAGGCCACCAATCTACTACTATACACAGTCCAGATGTACGTGTGTGTATAGTGTGTGTGTGTGTTTGTCCCCGCTGTTCAGTAAGGTGTATTGTTATCTTAGCTACCATTGCAGCAATATATTTTGAACATAACAGTTTCCTCAACTTTTTCAATTTCCACATTATTTCTTACAGGATTTAGTTGAGGTTTAGAGTTCAGTGGATACTTTGTCCTATATACAATGCTTCAAGTTTTTGAAATATTTAGGACTATTACTTCTTACCACCCATTATGAAACCTACCTCAGCTCTTTGTTAAGCGTTTTGAGTGATTTCACTCGCTATGGTAGCTGACGTGTATAGTGTCGAGTCATCCACAGACATAGATACACAGGCTTTACTCAGAGCCAGTGGCAGCTCATTAATGAGGATTGAAAAAAGTAAAGGCCTAGACAGCTGCCCTGGGGGATTCCTGATTCTACCTGGATTATGTTGGAGAAGCTTCCAATAAAGAACACCCTCTGTGTTCTGTTAGACAGGTAACTCTCAATCCACAATCTAGCAGGGGATGTAAAAGCCATAACAAATGCAAGTGAACAAAAAAGGGTATGGCATTATCATACATCTACATACTGTAAGTAAGCAGAAGCTGCCTCAGTGTTGAACATGTAATTGTATCGTACATTCATTTGACATTGAGGCTAGAATATGTGTTAGCACACACCTGTCTCTGTTGATTTATGCTACCTAACATAACGAATGTCGTCGGGAGAAGGAGAAGAGGACCAAGGTGCAGTGTGGTAAGTATTCATAATACATTTAATATATACAAACACTTGAACAAAAAAACAACAAACGAACAGTTCTGCAAGGTGCAAATACACAAAACAGAAAACAACTACCCACAAAACCCATGTGGGCAAGAGCTACCTAAGTATGGTTCTCAATCAGAGATAACGACAGACAGCTGTCCTTGATTGAGAGCCATACCCGGCCAAAACCAACGACATACAAAAACATAGAAAAAAGAACATAGAATGCCCACCCTAGTCACACCCTGGCCTAACCAAAATAGAGAATAAAAGCCTCTAAGGCCAGGGAGTGACAACAATTATTTACTCTCTCCTGGAGCATTCAAAATTCATTCTTTCCTCTTCAGCTGTGTGCACTTCTGAAAACTCTTCTTTACTTCTGGAAAAGGCCCCACAGGATGGGGACTAGAACATGTTACCTTCTTGGGTCTCTCTGCCTCTGAGTGAAGAAACACCAGCAGTAGCCATGTGTCCAAGGACATTTCATTAATGCTGTTAGATGTATACATGGGAATGACACCTACAGGCTTCACAACAGCAAACAAACACCGTGCTATTAGTACAGACTGTAGACATATCTAGCTCTAGAGATTCAATACAATGTGATGGGACAGAGGAACAAGCAATTATTTGAAAAGGACGTGTAGAGATGTTTAGGGGGTGTAGGAGGGAGGAAGAGACGGAGAGGGACGTGTAGAGATGTTTAGGGGGTGTAGGAGGGAGGAAGAGACAGAGGGACGTGTAGAGGTGTTTAGGGGGTGTATTGGGAGGAAGAGACAGTGAAGGACGTGTAGAGATGTTTAGAGGGTGTAGTGGGAGGAAGAGACAGAGGGACGTGTAGAGATGTTTAGGGGTGTATTGGGAGGAAGAGACAGAGGGACGTGTAGAGATGTTTAGGGGATGTAGTGGGAGGAAGAGACGGAGAGGGACGTGTAGAGATGTTTAGGGGGTGTAGTGGGAGGAAGAGACAGTGAAGGACGTGTAGAGATGTTTAGGGGGTGTAGGAGGGAGGAAGAGACGGAGAGGGACGTGTAGAGATGTTTAGGGGGTGTATTGGGAGGAAGAGACAGAGGGACGTGTAGAGATGTTTAGGGGGTGTAGGAGGGAGGAAGAGACAGTGAAGGACGTGCAGAGATGTTTAGGGGGTGTATTGGGAGGAAGAGACAGAGGCATAGCCATGGGAAGTAGGGATGCTACAGCACCTCCTGCTAAACAAAAAAATAGTATTTGTTTTTATAAAAATGTTCCACCAAATTAGAGCACTATGCCTTTATTACTCCTGTATGACAGAAATTCTCAACAGCTTCCTGTTTACCCCACCACAGCTTCCTGTTTACTCCACCACAGCTCCCTGTTTACTCCACCACAGCATTCTGTTTACTCCACCACAGCTCCCTGTTTACTCCACCACAGCATTCTGTTTACTCCACCACAGCTTCCTGTTTACTCCACCACAGCATTCTGTTTAGTCCACCACAGCTTCCTGTTTACCCCACCACAGCTTTCTGTTTAGTCCACCACAGCTTCCTGTTTAGTCCACCACAGCTTCCTGTTTAGTCCACCACAGCTTTCTGTTTAGTCCACCACAGCTTCCTGTTTACCCCACCACACCTTCCTGTTTACTCCACTACAGCTTCTGTTTAGTCCACCACAGCTTCCTGTTTAGTCCACCACAGCTTCCTGTTTAGTCCACCACCGCTTTCTGTTTAGTCCACCACAGCTTTCTGTTTAGTCCACCACAGCTTTCTGTCTAGTCCACCACAGCTTCCTGTTTAGTCCACCACGGCTTTCTGTTTCCTCCACCACAGCTTTCTGTTTCCTCCACCACAGCTTTCTGTTTCCTCCACCACAGCTTCCTGTTTACCCCACCACAGCTTCCTGTTTACCCCACCACAGCTTCCTGTTTAGTCCACCACAGCTTTCTGTTTCCTCCACCACAGCTTTCTGTCTAGTCCACCACAGCTTTCTGTTTCCTCCACCACAGCTTTCTGTTTCCTCCACCACAGCTTCCTGTTTAGTCCACCACAGCTTTCTGTTTACCCCACCACAGCTTCCTGTTTACCCCACCACAGCTTCCTGTTTACCCCACCACAGCTTCCTGTTTAGTCCACCACAGCTTCCTGTTTAGTCCACCACAGCTTCCTGTTTAGTCCACCACAGCTTTTATTGTTGCAGGTTTTGATGGATAGGGGCAGATAGCCATAGCCAATAGAGTCTCATGTCTCTCCCCCTGTTTTGATTGAGGGCACGCATGGCCGTGAAGCTGTGGGACGAGTGAATGAGCATGAATGAATGAGCATGAGTGAAGGAGCCTGTGTGAATTGCCTCTTTCTCTCTCTGCAGGGTTGGATCGGTTATTTTTGATGGGCAGCTCATATATTGTACGCTCCGTCCAGATCAATTGCTTCTCTGCGTGAACTCATGAACTTCATTTCTTATTTTCGAAAGGTCCATTTTGTAGCTCTGCAAAGGGCATTGCTTCGTGGAATCGATTTTGTTCAACAATTTGAGTGAGCTGCACTTGCGTGTTCTTGATAAGCATTTTTTTTGTATTGATTAGGTTTACTACACTTCATTGTTCTCTGAAAATATCTTCCACTTTCTGTCATCTTGCAGTATGAGCTCACAAAGTCTCGTTGGGACAGTCTTAACCTTATAATTCAGGCACTTTATGCACAGAGTATTTCAATGCTGTGGCTTGCTCATTGATTGACGTGAGCTTTCTCAGCAGGGTGAGCCATGAAAAAAGTGATGCATTGTTTTGTTGTTGTTCAAATAAATAAAATAAATAAATAAACATTGCTTTTTGAAAAAAATTCAAGTTGCCAAACATCATCTGACCTTGTGGCCTGTTCTCACTCAACCTGTGAATTAATAATTATATCTTATTGGTCTCATAAGGAGTACTGACTACAGTTTTATCATTGGGGTTTGTCATAAGCACACAATTAAATTATAGACTAAAACCACTAACGATATTGCAGTCCTCTAACCTTATAGTCAATGACCCTTCAACAGAGGATCACATCAACTATTGATCTTTTTTTGTAATGCAGGTTTACGTCCAATATTGTCGTGCACAAAATGACCTTCTGTCGGTGTTGAAATGAATTAACATTGTGTGCTTTACAGGTGGGAGTTTACATCATACAGTACTGATGAACAGCAGTCAAGGAGATTTAGATACTTAGCCCGCCATATGAGCAGCTAATTCACCCCGCTGAGCAGAAGGTAATTCAGTGAGGGAAGCGCGTGTGCCATTCAGCCTGAGTAAACCCAAATGAACTGTCTTTTTTAGATTGTATTTTTTATTTCCAGTAGGCATGTGAAAGATGGCAATTCACACATTTCCTCAACATGTGTAATATTCCTCCATTGTGCCTATAGACTTTCTTTTAACATCCTTACCGACGTGGTTTCCATCCAGTGGTGTAAAGTACTTAAGTAAAAATACTTAAAATGATGTCTGAGCGTTGGAGTGTTCCCCTGGCTATCTGTAAATTATGTCTGAGTGTTGGAGTGTTCCCCTGGCTATCTGTAAATGATGTCTGAGTGTCTGAGTGTTCCCCTGGCTATCTGTAAATTATGTCTGAGTGTTGGAGTGTTCCCCTGGCTATCTGTAAATGATGTCTGAGTGTTGGAGTGTTCCCCTGGCTATCTGTAAATGGTGTCTGAGTGTTGGAGTGTTCCCCTGGCTATCTGTAAATGATGTCTGAGTGTTGGAGTGTTCCCCTGGCTGTCTGTAAATGATGTCTGAGTGTTGGAGTGTTCCCCTGGCTATCTGTAAATTATGTCTGAGTGTTGGAGTGTTCCCCTGGCTATCTGTAAATGATGTCTGAGTGTTGGAGTGTTCCCCTGGCTGTCTGTAAATGATGTCTGAGTGTTGGAGTGTTCCCCTGGCTATCTGTAAATGATGTCTGAGTGTTGGAATGTTCCCCTGGCTATCTGTAAATGATGTCTGAGTGTTGGAGTGTTCCCCTGGCTATCTGTAAATTATGTCTGAGTGTTGGAGTGTTCCCCTGGCTGTCTGTAAATGATGTCTGAGTGTTGGAGTGTTCCCCTGGCTATCTGTAAATGATGTCTGAGTGTTGGAGTGTTCCCCTGGCTATCTGTAAATGATGTCTGAGTGCTGTAGTGTTCCCCTGGCTATCTGTAAATGATGTCTGAGTGTTGGAGTGTTCCCCTGGCTATCTGTAAATGATGTCTGAGTGCTGTAGTGTTCCCCTGGCTATCTGTAAATGATGTCTGAGTGTTGGAGTGTTCCCCTGGCTATCTGTAAATTATGTCTGAGTGTTGAAGTGTTCCCCTGGCTATCTGTAAATGATGTCTGAGTGTTGGAGTGTTCCCCTGGCTATCTGTAAATTACGTCTGAGTGTTGGAGTGTTCCCCTGGCTATCTGTAAATGATGTCTGAGTGTTGGAGTGTTCCCCTGGCTATCTGTAAATGCTTTCTGAGTGTTGGAGTGTTCCCCTGGCTATCTGTAAATGATGTCTGAGTGTTGGAGTGTGCCCCTGGCTATCTGTAAATGATGTCTGAGTGTTGGAGTGTTCCCCTGGCTATCTGTAAATTATGTCTGAGTTTTGGAGTGTGCCCCTGGCTATCCGTAAATAAATAAATAAAATGAAAATTGTGCCATCTGGTTTGCTTAACATAGGGAATTTGAAGTGATTTATACTTTTACTTTTGATATTTAAGTATATACTATAAAAAAAAAGACTTTTAGACTTTTACTCAAGTCAAGTAGTATTTTACTGGGTCACTTTTACTCAACCCTTGTGTTGTCGTAAGGGTAAAAAATGACCCGCCACTATGTATAACAGCAGAGAAAACTCTCTAAATGATATTTTTTACAGGTATATTCTATATTCTATACAGGTGCTATCTCTTGCTATTAGTTTTTTTTGCACCTATGCAGTACCTTGAGCAATAATAATAATAAACCTCAAACAATTCTGACAGGTGTGTTGTAATAAAAACGAGTGGTGTCGACTGATTAAACGCAGTCTTTCTGCATTGTGAAGAGGGAAAACCCAGATATTCACAACGTTTGTGATGAATGACAGGTTGTTTCTTCATGGAAAATACATCAGGGGTTTAAAATTCTATTCATCTGCTTTATTTTAGGGGTTTTATGAAGGCGGGTCATTTTTGACCCTGAGGACAAGGGGAGTCTACAGGATGTTAAGACTACACAAGGGTTAAGGCATTTTCTATATCTTTCTTTTTAATCAAGTAAGACAATAGGGTACTTTCTCCCCCCACTGTTTCCATCTACAATCCATCAAGGTTGGGTAGGTGAGGAGCAGCAGCATCGTAGCGAGGCGAAGCTGGTTGGATATCCCACCTGTGGGTTCAGCCATACAGACGTTGTGACTGTGACCATCAGACTGCAGCATAGGCCTGCATATAGTGAGTCGATGGTGTTCTCAACGTTGAGCCTAGTTCACTCTTTTTGTAAATCTGTGATGCGTCATCAAGGTGCATGCACCGTGCCCCTGTATTTTGGGGTGTTGGTGCCATAGTTTTTGATAGCCTATCCTTTCAAAGTATTTCATTTTTACAACCTCAGCGCAATATCTCAGACCAGTTTTTGGGGGAATGAAAATAAATGAAACTGGGCTCTGGGCTACTCTTTCTCTAGTTAAACTTTACGGTCCCAAGTTACCAAGTCAAACTCTTTTCATCTTTCCTCATCCTCTTGCAGTTCTAAGCTACCTTTCTGATATTGATATCATCTGTACTCCTTGTAGAGTTCATTAAGCAATGCTAGTGGTCATTCTTTTCATTATGTAAAGGTATTGGTATTTTAAATTTGTTCAATCTATCTATTATTTAATGGCCATTGAGGACAGTGATTGGTGCCTGTCTATCCAGTATGTTGGCTCATCAAACACTCCTTCCAGCTGTAGTAGCAGTAGGCTCCAGTACGCTGGCTCATCAAACACTCCTTCCAGCTGTAGTAGCAGTAGGCTCCAGTACGCTGGCTCATCAAACACTCCTTCCAGCTGTAGTAGCAGTAGGCTCCAGTACGCTGGCTCATCAAACACTCCTTCCAGCTGTAGTAGCAGTAGGCTCCAGTACGTTGGCTCATCAAACACTCCTTCCAGCTGTAGTAGCAGTAGGCTCCAGTACACTCCTTCCAGCTGTAGTAGCAGTAGGCTCCAGTACACTCCTTCCAGCTGTAGTAGCAGTAGGCTCCAGTACACTCCTTCCAGCTGTAGTAGCAGTAGGCTCCAGTACACTCCTTCCAGCTGTAGTAGCAGTAGGCTCCAGTACACTCCTTCCAGCTGTAGTAGCAGTAGGCTCCAGTACACTCCTTCCAGCTGTAGTAGCAGTAGGCTCCAGTACACTCCTTCCAGCTGTAGTAGCAGTAGGCTCCAGTACACTCCTTCCAGCTGTAGTAGCAGTAGGCTCCAGTACACTCCTTCCAGCTGTAGTAGCAGTAGGCTCCAGTACACTCCTTCCAGCTGTAGTAGCAGTAGGCTCCAGTACACTCCTTCCAGCTGTAGTAGCAGTAGGCTCCAGTACACTCCTTCCAGCTGTAGTAGCAGTAGGCTCCAGTACACTCCTTCCAGCTGTAGTAGCAGTAGGCTCCAGTACACTCCTTCCAGCTGTAGTAGCAGTAGGCTCCAGTACACTCCTTCCAGCTGTAGTAGCAGTAGGCTCCAGTACACTCCTTCCAGCTGTAGTAGCAGTAGGCTCCAGTACACTCCTTCCAGCTGTAGTAGCAGTAGGCTCCAGTACACTCCTTCCAGCTGTAGTAGCAGTAGGCTCCAGTACACTCCTTCCAGCTGTAGTAGCAGTAGGCTCCAGTACACTCCTTCCATCTGTAGTAGCAGTAGGCTCCAGTACACTCCTTCCAGCTGTAGTAGCAGTAGGCTCCAGTACACTCCTTCCATCTGTAGTAGCAGTAGGCTCCAGTACACTCCTTCCAGCTGTAGTAGCAGTAGGCTCCAGTACACTCCTTCCAGCTGTAGTAGCAGTAGGCTCCAGTACACTCCTTCCAGCTGTAGTAGCAGTAGGCTCCAGTACACTCCTTCCAGCTGTAGTAGCAGTAGGCTCCAGTACACTCCTTCCAGCTGTAGTAGCAGTAGGCTCCAGTACACTCCTTCCAGCTGTAGTAGCAGTAGGCTCCAGTACACTCCTTCCAGCTGTAGTAGCAGTAGGCTACAGTACACATCCCCAACGGCCCAGTTAAATATTAGCTTTTCCGCTGTTTTATTTAGAAGAGTAGAGGGACGTTCTTATCACTGAAATGTTAAGTCTCTCCTCCTCTGTCCCGGGGTATGTTAATCAGTGGTAGCGTGGCTTCTAATTCTAACACGTACCAGAGGGTGATGTCTGGCTGGCTGCTGAGGCAGGGTTTTTGTTGCTAACCTTTCTCTCTGTCTGGACACATTCCCATCCAGAGGTTTGTTTCCGCTGCCCCTGTCACTCGCCTATATTTGTCCTCTGTGATTCATAGCCTGTGTGTGTGTTTTGTGTGTGTGTTTTGCGTGTGTGTGTGTGTGTGTGTGTTTTGTGTGTGTGTGTGTATGTGTGTGACAGTGGAGGCTGCTGAGGGGAGGACGGCTCGTAATAATGGCTGGAACAGAATAGATGGAATAGCATGTGTTTGATGTATTTGATACCATTCCACTGATTCTGCTCCAGCCATTACCACAAGCCTGTCCTCCCCAATTATGGATGACACCAACCTCCTGTGGTGTGTATGTGTGGGTGTGTGTGGTTGTGTGTGTGTGGTTATGTGTGTGTGTTCGGTGGCACCGGTGAGCAGTAGGTTTCACACATCCCTATGGCTACACACTAAGTGCAGTAGGTTTCACACATCCCCATGGCTACACACTAAGTGCAGTAGGTTTCACACATCCCCATGGCTACACACTGAGTGCAGTAGGTTTCACACATCCCCATGGCTACACACTGAGTGCAGTAGGTTTCACACATCCCCATGGCTACACACTGAGTGCAGTAGGTTTCACACATCCCCATGGCTACACACTGAGTGCAGTAGATTTCACACATCCCCATGGCTACACACTAAGTGCAGTAGGTTTCACACATCCCCATGGCTACACACTAAGTGCAGTAGGTTTCACACATCCCCATGGCTACACACTAAGTGCAGTAGGTTTCACACATCCCCATGGCTACACACTGAGTGCAGTAGGTTTCACACATCCCCATGGCTACACACTAAGTGCAGTAGGTTTCACACATCCCCATGGCTACACACTGAGTGCAGTAGGTTTCACACATCCCCATGGCTACACACTGAGTGCAGTAGGTTTCACACATCCCCATGGCTACACACTGAGTGCAGTAGATTTCACACATCCCCATGGCTACACACTAAGTGCAGTAGGTTTCACACATCCCCATGGCTACACACTGAGTGCAGTAGGTTTCACACATCCCCATGGCTACACACTGAGTGCAGTAGGTTTCACACATCCCCATGGCTACACACTGAGTGCAGTAGATTTCACACATCCCCATGGCTACACACTAAGTGCAGTAGGTTTCACACATCCCCATGGCTACACACTAAGTGCAGTAGGTTTCACACATCCCCATGGCTACACACTAAGTGCAGTAGGTTTCACACATCCCCATGGCTACATACTAAGTGCAGTAGGTTTCACACATCCCCATGGCTACACACTAAGTGCAGTAGGTTTCACACATCCCCATGGCTCTACACTAAGTGCAGTAGGTTTCACACATCCCCATGGCTACACACTGAGTGCAGTAGGTTTCACACATCCCCATGGCTACACACTGAGTGCAGTAGGTTTCACACATCCCCATGGCTACACACTAAGTGCAGTAGGTTTCACACATCCCCATGGCTACACACTGAGTGCAGTAGGTTTCACACATCCCCATGGCTACACACTGAGTGCAGTAGGTTTCACACATCCCCATGGCTACACACTAAGTGCAGTAGGTTTCACACATCCCCATGGCTACACACTGAGTGCAGTAGGTTTCACACATCCCCATGGCTACACACTGAGTGCAGTAGGTTTCACACATCCCCATGGCTACACACTGAGTGCAGTAGGTTTCACACATCCCCATGGCTACACACTGAGTGCAGTAGGTTTCACACATCCCCATGGCTACACACTAAGTGCAGTAGGTTTCACACATCCCCATGGCTACACACTGAGTGCAGTAGGTTTCACACATCCCCATGGCTACACACTGAGTGCAGTAGGTTTCACACATCCCCATGGCTACACACTGAGTGCAGTAGGTTTCAGCCTCTGTCAGTCCCCGTATTGTAACTTCCATTAATCCCATAGTTACTGTCAGTCTCTGTCAGTATTGTAGCTTCCATTAATCCCATAGTTACTGTCAGTCTCTGTCAGTCTCTTTCAGTATTGTAACTTCCATTAATCCCATAGTTACTGTCAGTCTCTGTCAGTCTCTTTCAGTATTGTAACTTCCATTAATCCCATAGTTACTGTCAGTCTCTGTCAGTCTCTTTCAGTATTGTAATTTCCATTAATCCCATAGTTACTGTCAGTCTCTGTCACTATTGTAACTTCCATTAATCCCATAGTTACTGTCAGTCTCTGTCAGTCTCTTTCAGTATTGTAACTTCCATTAATCCCATAGTTACTGTCAGTCTCTGTCACTATTGTAACTTCCATTAATCCCATAGTTACTGTCAGTCTCTGTCAGTCTCTGTCACTATTGTAACTTCCATTAATCTCATAGTTACTGTCAGTCTCTGTCAGTCTCTGTCACTATTGTAACTTCCATTAATCTCATAGTTACTGTCAGCCGTCAGTCTCTTCCAAGTATAACATGGTGCATTCTCATTAATTTTGCTGCATGCTTGCTGCTTTTGTTATAATGTCAATAGGCAAGCAGAGGCAGTACTTGTCCTCTTTCTCAGTTAGCATGAAAGATAAGGGTCAGTATTGGAATTCCCCATAATAAATGTTCCATATCTATAATAACCACATTTCCTTTTAAAAATCGTTTTAAGAGGAGTCGTTATGGTTGAACGCACCACAGCCTGTCCAGCCTTTTCTGTTTCTTTTCACATTTTATTCATTTGAGTGTGTGTGTGTGTGTGTGTGTGTGTGTGTGTGTGTGTGTGTGTGCCTGTGTGTGTGTGTGTGTGTGCCTACTTGACTTTTTGAATAAGAGGTTTTAAGACTAAATACATTTGTATTTCAGAGTACAACATTGATGGATGTGTGAGTCTTTGCCAGAAACCTACTCAATATTAATAATGGGATACTTCATTTTGGCAATTAAACCCTTTATCTACTGACCCAGAGTCAGATGAAGCCCTTTATCTACTGACCCAGAGTCAGATGAAGCCCTTTATCTACTGACCCAGAGTCAGATGAAGCATTTTATCAACAAGGGTTTCATCTGACTCTGGGTCAAGTAGATAAAGGGCCTCATCTGACTCTGGGTCAGTAGATAAGGGGCCTCATCTGACTCTGGGTCAGTAGATAAGGGGCCTCATCTGACTCTGGGTCAGTAGATAAGGGGCCTCATCTGACTCTGGGGATGTAGATAAATGGCCTCGTTGCCAACATCCTGAAGTATCCCTTTAAAGCTGGAAACTGCCAGGGAACTCACGATACAATATTATCAAAATACTTAGGTGCCGATATGCTATGTATTGCGACTCTCATGATTCTATGTGTATTGCAATTTGATACTGTGATTTTATTGCGATCCGATTTTCCGAATATATTGCTCTCCGTATGTCTGCTGCAGTGGAACGAGAGAGAGCCATGAGAAAATGAGTTTTGATCAGTCATGGAAATAAAAGTGCTGAGAACAACTCCTATTTGAAAGGAGGGGGTGGCAAAGGAAGGGGGAGCAGGGTAAGATGTGACTGCAGTCTCCCATGGCTCAGTAAATACAGACTGGACCCACCTCCCTCAAGGATTCCAGCATGCCAATGACCGAGCTCTCTCTTTGTGTATCTTACCAGTCTCTTTCTCTCTCTCTCTCTCTCTCTCTCTCGGTGTCTCTCTTTCTGTCTCTCTCTCTCTCTCTCTCTCTCTCTCTGTGTCTCTCTTTCTATCTCTCTCTCTCTCTCTCTCTCTCTCTCTCTCTCTCTCTCTCTCTCTCCCAGCCGCATGGATTTAGTGGCACACCTTACTAGGGTTGTGGAGAGGTCTTGTGAAAATCTGGCCCCACTTACACACCGATAACATCTTTATTTCACTGCCATCCCACTGGAAGACTGTGCCTCCTAATGAACACATTTAAGCAGCTTTCTGGAGCCTTATAAAAGGAAAAGGTCAGAAAGCCTTCGGAGGGTCCAGTTGGTGTACAGTCCTTTTTATTTTAGTCGTAACTAATGTCTGGGGCCGTCCGGCCCTGCAATCACGAAGCCTGATATGCCAGCAGTGAGTCTTTGCATCCCTGTGATACGTGTGGTTATAGTCAGCCTGTGAAAGGCCTGACTTCACATTTAAGCTCCCTGACAAGTGGTTTTCTCAATTTGTTCTACAACACCATGGTCACTTAGACACGCTCTGACAGAACAGAACCAGGGTAGAAAGGGTAAGGAAGATAGAGTCCTTTACACACACTCTCTCTCTCACGCCTGCTCCAGCTCCCCCTCTCTGGCACTCGAGGGCGCCAGGCGGCCCATCATTACGCACACCTGTCACCATCGTTACGCACATCAGCCCTTCATTGGACGCACCTGGACTCCATCACTTGTTGATTGCCTCTCCTATATCTGTCTATTCCTCAGTTTAATCGCCGTGTCAGCATTAATGTTGTTTTGTTCCCCTTGTCCAGACACTGTCCTTGTGTTGTTTCATTATGTATCATGTTTCATTCATGGTTATTTATTAAATATTCACTCCCTGTTCTTGTTTCTCATCTCCCAGCATCTGATCTGTTCTGCTCTCTCCCAGCATCTGTTCTGTTCTGCTCTCTCCCAGCATCTGTTCTGTTCTGCTCTCTCCCAGCATCTGTTCTGTTCTGCTCTCTCCCAGCATCTGATCTGTTCTGCTCTCTCCCAGCATCTGTTCTGTTCTGCTCTCTCCCAGCATCTGTTCTGTTCTGCTCTCTCCCAGCATCTGTTCTGTTCTGCTCTCTCCCAGCATCTGTTCTGTTCTGCTCTCTCCCAGCATCTGTTCTGTTCTGCTCTCTCCCAGCATCTGATCTGTTCTGCTCTCTCCCAGCATCTGTTCTGTTCTGCTCTTTCCCAGCATCTGTTCTGTTCTGCTCTCTCCCAGCATCTGTTCTGTTCTGCTCTCTCCCAGCATCTGTTCTGTTCTGCTCTCTCCCAGCATCTGATCTGTTCTGCTCTCTCCCAGCATCTGTTCTGTTCTGCTCTCTCCCAGCATCTGTTCTGTTCTGCTCTCTCCCAGCATCTGTTCTGTTCTGCTCTCTCCCAGCATCTGTTCTGTTCTGCTCTCTCCCAGCATCTGTTCTGTTCTGCTCTCTCCCAACATCTGTTCTGTTCTGCTCTCTCCCAGCATCTGTTCTGTTCTCTCCCAGCATCTGTTCTGTTCTGCTCTCGCCCAGCATCTGTTCTGTTCTGCTCTCTCCCAGCATCTGATCTGTTCTGCTCTCTCCCAGCATCTGATCTGTTCTGCTCTCTCCTAGCATCTGATCTGTTATGCTCTCTCCCAGCATCTGTTCTGTTCTGCTCTCTCCCAGCATCTGATCTCTCTCTCTCTCTCTCTCTCTCTCTCTCTCTCTCTCTCTCTCTCTCTCTCTCTCTCTCTCTTGCTCTCTCTCTCTCTCTCTCGCATAATTTAGGAAAGTTACCTTCACTTTCTTGCGCACTATGGGGGGACTATGGTGGTCTGTTTGAGACTTAGGTATTACAGACTCGGTCAGGGAGAGGTTGAAAATGTCAGTGAAGACACTTGCCAGTTTGTCCACCCATGTTTTGAGTATATGTCCTGGTAATCCGTCTGGCCCTGCGGCTTTGTGAATGTTGACCTGTTTAAAGGTCTTGCTCACATCGGCTACAGAGAGCGTAATCACACAGTCGTCCGGAACAGCTGCTGTTCTCATGCATGCTTCAGTGTTGCTTGCCTCGAAGCGATCATAAAAGGCATTTAGCTCTTCTGGTAGGCTTGCGTCACTGGGCATCTCGCCACTGGGTTTCCCTTTGTAGTCCGTAATAGTTTGTAAGCCCAGCCACATTCGAGGAGGGTCAGAGCCGGTGTAGTAGGATCAATTTGTTCTACAACACTATGGTCACTTAGACACACTCTGACAGAACAGAACCAGGGTAAAAAGGGTAAGGAAGATTGACTCCTTTACTCTCTCTCTCTCGCTCATTCTATCTACTCCCTCTCTCTTTCGCTCTCTCTCTCTCTGACATTTGCGGGTAATGATTTTATCAGCTTGTTAATTGCAGATGACCCTCATCCCAGATGAACATCTATAAAGCGGCACATAGAGACCTTGTCTGCTCTCCAATGCTCTGTGTGTGTGTGTGTGTGTGTGTGCTCTATAATGATGCTTTAATAATGCCCATTACCCAGCCAGAGGTTGGAATCTGTAGCAGGCCAGTCGTTCTTTACCACAGATCGCACAAACTGCTTGTAAAGCATTCATCGCAGGAGGACGACTGATCCATTTGGGAATGATGCCGAAAAAATGGAGACATTTTGAGTGCAATTCTTATGTTGCACTCTGATACATAACATACCGTAATGATCCACTATGTGTATGTAGGGCGGCCAGGGGCTAGGCATGTGGCAGTTGCTGCTGTGTTTAAGGTACGTACATGCTGGGCACTTGCACTGCAGATTTAGTCCATTTAAGTGCAGATGTTTTAGCTTCTGTACACTACTTGTTGGGCTAATGGATTTTGCTGACGCACATACCAGAGTGTTTATGGGGTCAGAGGGAGGTCTGGGTATTTCTGTATTAGGCAGGCGGTGTGGTTACTGGAGCCCTTCCTGTATTAGGCAGGCAGTGTGGTTATGGAGCCCTTCCTGTATTAGGCAGGCCGTGTGGTTAAAATTCTAAGGGCTAGGCGTACAGTCAGCAGGACACCTGTCGACAACATCCGGTGAAATTGGAGCAATTGAAATAAATAATCGTAATATTAAACATTTATGAACATACAAGTATCTTATATCGGTTAATAGCTTAAATTCCTGTTAATCTAACTGCACTGTCTGATTTACAATAGGCTTTACAGCGAAAGCATACCATGCGATTGTTTGAGGACGGCGCCCAACATCAACATATTTTTCAACCTGCACAGGCTTCATAAAATCACAAATAGCGATTAAATAATCACTTACTTTTTGAAAATCTTCTTCTGTTTGCAATCCCAAGGGTCCCAGATACAACATGCATGATCATTTTGTTAGTTAAAATCCTTCCAAAAAGTCAGTTTAGTTGGCGCCATCGCTTTCAGTAATCCACTCGTTCAACATGCAGACAAAGGAATCCAAAAAGCTACCTCTAAACTTTGTTAAAACAAGTCAAACTACATTTTTATTTAATCCTCAGGTACCCTAAAATGTATTTAAAGTATAATATTTCATACGGAAAGAAGTATGTTCAATAAAAAAGTAAAATTGGCTGCAAAATCTGGACCCCTAATCAGGCAGGCTAGACAATCTGGACCCTGTCTTTCTAAAATTATCTTCCGAAATTGTTGTAACCCCTATTACTAGCCTGTTCAACCTCTCTTTCGTATCGTCTGAGAACCCCAAAGATTGGAAAGCTACCGCCGTCATCCCCCTCTTCAAAGGGGGTGACACTCTAGACCCAAACTACTACAGACCTATATCTATCCTACCCTGCCTTTCTAAGGTATTCGAAAGCCAAGTTAACAAACAGATCACCGACCATTTCGAATCCCACCGTACCTTCTCCGCTATGCAGTCTGGCTTCCGTGCTGTTCATTGGTGCACCTCAGCCACGCTCAAGGTCCTAAACGATATCATAACTTCCATCGATAAGAGACAATACTGTGCAGCCATATTCATCAACCTTCATTCAACTCTGTAAATCACCACATTCTTATCAGCAGATGCAACAGCCTTGGTTTCTCAAATGACTGCCTCGCCTGGTTCACCAACTACTTCTCTGATAGAGTTCAGTGTGTCAAATCGGAGGGTCTGCTGTCTGGACCTCTGACAGTCTCTATGGGGGTGCCACAGGGTTCAATTCTTGGACCGACTCTCTTCTCTGTATACATCAATGATGTCACTCTTGCTGCTGGTGAGTCTCTGATCCACCTCTACGCAGACGACACCATTCTGTATACTTCTGGCCCTTCTTTGGACACTGTGTTAACAACCCTCCAGGCAAGCTTAAATGCCATACAACTCTCCTTCCGTGGCCTCCAATTGCTCTTAAATCCAAGTAAAACTAAATGCATGCTCTTCAACCGATCGCTGCCTGCACCTGCCCACCTGTCCAACATCACTACTCTAGACGTCTCTGACTTAGAATACGTGGACAACTACAAATACCTAGGTGTCTGGTTAGACTGTAAACTCTCCTTCCAGACCCACATCAAACAGCTCCAATCCAAAGTTAAATCTAGAATTGGCTCTCTATTTCGCAACAAAGCATCCTTCACTCATCCTGCTGATATCTCCCTGGTCCTATCCTGTTGATATCTCCCTGGTCCTATCCTGCTGATATCTCCCTGGTCCTATCCTGCTCATATCTCCCTGGTCCTATCCTGCTGATATCTCCCTGGTCCTATCCTGCTGATATCTCCCTGGTCCTATCCTGCTGATATCTCCCTGGTCCTATCCTGCTGATATCTCCCTGGTCCTATCCTGCTGATATCTCCCTGGTCCTATCCTGTTGATATCTCCCTGGTCCTATCCTGTTGATATCTCCCTGGTCCTATCCTGCTGATATCTCCCTGGTCCCATCCTGCTGATATCTCCCTGGTCCTATCCTGTTGATATCTCCCTGGTCCTATCCTGTTGATATCTCCCTGGTCCTATCCTGCTGATATCTCCCTGGTCCTATCCTGTTGATATCTCCCTGGTCCTATCCTGCTGATATCTCCCTGGTCCTATCCTGCTGATATCTCCCTGGTCCTATCCTGCTCATATCTCCCTGGTCCTATCCTGCTGATATCTCCCTGGTCCTATCCTGCTGATATCTCCCTGGTCCTATCCTGCTGATATCTCCCTGGTCCTATCCTGCTGATATCTCCCTGGTCCTATCCTGCTCATATCTCCCTGGTCCTATCCTGCTGATATCTCCCTGGTCCTATCCTGCTGATATCTCCCTGGTCCTATCCTGTTGATATCTCCCTGGTCCTATCCTGCTGATATCTCCCTGGTCCTATCCTGTTGATATCTCCCTGGTCCTGTCCTGCTGATATCTCCCTGGTCCTATCCTGCTGATATCTCCCTGGTCCTATCCTGCTGATATCTCCCTGGTCCTATCCTGTTGATATCTCCCTGGTTCTATCCTGTTGATATCTCCCTGGTCCTATCCTGTTGATATCTCCCTGGTCCTATCCTGCTGATATCTCCCTGGTCCCATCCTGCTGATATCTCCCTGGTCCTATCCTGTTGATATCTCCCTGGTCCTATCCTGTTGATATCTCCCTGGTCCTATCCTGCTGATATCTCCCTGGTCCTATCCTGTTGATATCTCCCTGGTCCTATCCTGTTGATATCTCCCTGGTCCTATCCTGTTGATATCTCCCTGGTCCTATCCTGCTGATATCTCCCTGGTCCTATCCTGCTGATATCTCCCTGGTCCTATCCTGCTGATATCTCCCTGGTCCTATCCTGTTGATATCTCCCTGGTCCTATCCTGCTGATATCTCCCTGGTCCTATCCTGTTGATATCTCCCTGGTTCTATCCTGTTGATATCTCCCTGGTCCTATCCTGTTGATATCTCCCTGGTCCTATCCTGCTGATTTCTCAGAGAGAGGGAGGCGGGGAGGAGAGGGAGGCTGGGAGGAGAGGGAGGAGGGGAGGAGAGGGAGGCAGGGAGGAGAGGGAGGAGGGGAGGAGCGGGAGGAGAGGGAGAAGCGGGAGGACAGGGAGGCGGGGAGGACAGGGAGGAGGGGAGAAGGGGGAGGAGGGGAGGAGAGGGAGGACAGGGAGGCGGGGAGGGGAGGGGAGGGAGGAGAGGGAGGACAGGGAGGAGGGGAAGAGGGGGAGGAGGGGAAGAGGGGGAGGAGAGGGAGGAGGGGAGGAGAGGGAGGAGAGGGAGGAGAGGGAGGCGGGGAGGAGAGGGAGGCGGGAGGAGAGGGAGGCGGGGAGGAGAGGGACGAGGGGAGGAGAGGGAGGAGAGGGAGGCGGGGAGGAGAGGGAGGAGGGGAGGAGAGGGAGGCGGGGAGGAGAGGGAGGCAGGGAGGGAAGGGGGTCTGATCCACAGTCAGTCTCTCCTGAGACAGAGAGGATCAGTCTGTCTTCTACACAGAGGGCTATTTCAGGATTTCTTCTCTCTATCTCTTGTTCTTTCTTTTTATCGCATATTATTTTGTACTTGTAAAAATGTTGAATCAAGAACAGACTCAGGAAAGCACAGGGACATAATGTGGTCTAGGAGTGGCAGTGAAGTTATTTGGCCTGATGTCAACAGGCTCTGTATTACAGGAGGCGTTTCCATAACATGAAGATCTTTATTGTGTATTTTCTAGACAGCTGGTTTTTGTGATCCCAGATCCTCGCGGTTTGGGAGTTAAACGGTTCTCACTCTCACTTTCTGGTTTCTGTCTCTTTGCCTTTTCTCTCCCATTCCCTCCCTCTCCCTTGCCCTCTGTCTCTCTCTCTCCATTCCCTCCTTCTGTCTCTGGTCAAATAACAAACTGGAATTATCCAATTCATGACAGTGCAGCTCCCTAGAGGAGCAGCGTGGTAGGATTATATTTTTCGGAGGACAGTGAGGTTTATCTGATTGACAGTGAGGTTTATCTGGAGGACAGTGAGGTTTGTCTGCAGGACAGTGAGGTTTGTCTGGAGGACAGTGAGGTTTGTCTGCAGGACAGTGTGGTTTATCTGGAGGACAGTGAGGTTTGTCTGGAGGACAGTGAGGTTTGTCTGGAGGACAGTGAGGTTTGTCTGGAGGACAGTGAGGTTTGTCTGGAGGACAGTGATGTTTGTCTGGAGGACAGTGAGGTTTGTCTGGTCCTCTTTGATACCATGCCAGAGGATGACATCTCTCCCTGATCTCCCTGGTCCATAGCTCTCTCTCTCTCTCTCTCTCTCTCTCTCACTCACTCACTCACTCACTCACTCACTCACTCACTCACTCACTCACTCACTCACTCACTCACTCACTCACTCACTCACTCACTCACTCACTCACTCACTCACTCACTCACTCACTCACTCACTCACTCACTCACTCACTCACTCACTCACTCACTCTCTCACTCTCTCACACTCCCTCTTTCTCTCACTCCCTCTTTGTCTCAGTCCCTTCCCCTCTCTCAATTCAATTCAAGGGGCTTTAATGGCGTGGGAAATGTATGTTAATATTGCCAAAGCAAGTGAAGTAGGTAATAAACAAAAGTGAAATAAACAATAATAATGAACAGTAAACATTACACTCACAGAAGTTCCAAAAGAATAAAGACATTACAAATGTCATATTATGTATATATACAGTGTTGTAACAATGTGAAAATAGTGAAAGTACTGTACAAAAGGGAAATAAAATCAACATAAATATAGTTTGTAATTACAATGGTGTTTCTTGTGGCAGCACAGCCCTCTCCTAGCTATCTACTCCATACTCTACAGTACAGCACTCTACGAGCAATCTCACCATACCCTCTCCTAGCTATCTACCGTAATCTACTGTACAGCCCTCTCCTAGCTATCTACCATATTCTACTGTACAGCCCACTCCTAGCTATCTACCGTTTTCTACTATACAGCCCTCTCCTAGCTATCTACCATATTCTACTGTACAGCCCTCTCCTAGCTATCTACCGCAATCTACTGTACAGCCCTCTCCTAGCTATCTACCATATTCTACTGTACAGCCCTCTCCTAGCTATCTACCGTAATCTACTGTACAGCCCTCTCCTAGCTATCTACACTGTAATCTACTGTACAGCACTCTCCTACATTAGCTATCTACACCGTCATCTACTGTACAGTCCTCTCTCAGCTCATCTATTCTCTCAGACCTTATCCCTCTAATTTACTATGACTGCAGATCAGAAAACCCACGACCAAGCACTATTGCTCTCTACAAACACACCAACTTAATATAAGCCAGGACTTTTCAAACCTCTCCTCTGGGACACCCAGACTTTCACTATTTTGTTGTCGCCCTGAGCTACCCCTAACCCAACCCTAACCTAACCCTAACCCTAACCTAACCCTAACCCTGACCTAGCCCTGAGCTAACCCTAACCCTGACCTAACCCTGACCTAACCCTGACCAACCCGAACCCTAACTCTAACCTAACCCTAACCTAACCCTACTTATTCTGCTGCACTGTGAGCAGCTAGCAGCCCTCTATGGGCCGTGCGACTGAGGAATGGAGGGGTAGAGAGAGCTGGTGACGTTCCGTTATGCTGTTCAACAGCTCTCTGTCTCTCTAGAAGACTGCCTCCACTGAGAGAGCCAGGAGATTTACTACCATATCTTTGTTTATTTATTCATTCACGTATTTATTTGACATGTATGAGTTACGTCGTGGAGCTAGGCCCTAAATCACTTAGTCAGGGAGTCAGGCAGGCTGACACTAGGCCAATTAAAACTTCACACAGCATGCCTTTTAATTAGGGCTGTAGAGCACATTGAGCAATGTCACAGTCAAGGAGAGCCGCCGTGCTCTGGGCTCTGGTTACAGCATAGCCATGCAGCCACTTTTTAATGCCATATGTGTCTGAAATGTGCCTTTCCAAAGTGTGGGGGGGGGGGGGGCGATCAGAGATCAGGGGGTTCGGTTCGAGGTGGGGGTTAAAGGGGTTGGGTAAGAGGGCTCAGTCTGTTATTGGTTATTGTGGAGAGTTGGCCAAAGGGTCACCTGAGATGGAGCCATGCCATTTAGACAACAGGCTCAAACATATCCTTCATAATTTAACACAACCTGCTAATGGTGACAATCATTACTTTAGTTTACGCAGACAAGACAAAATTGAATCTTCTGTAATTTATGGTCTGCTGCCTTTGACAGTTCACTAAACATTTAGTGTATGTATGCTAATCAATCAAATCAAATTGTATTGGTCACATACACATATTTAGCAGAGGTTATTGCGGGTGTGATGAAATGCTTCTGTTCCTAGGTCCAACAGTGCAGTAGTATCTAACAATTCAAAACAATACACACAAATCCAAAGTAAAAGAATGGAGATAAGAAATATATAAATATTAGGCATTGACTAAAATGCAGTAGAATAGAATACAGTGTGTACATATGAAGTGCGTAAAGCAGCATGTAAACATTATTAAAGTGACTAGAGTTGAATAACTAAAATGATATAGGGCAGCAGCCTCTAAGGTGCAGGATTGAGTAACTGGGTTCTAGCCGGGTATTGATGGCTATTTAACAGTCTGATCGCCTTGCGATAGAAGCTGTTTTTCAGTATCTCGGTCCCAGCTTCAATGCACCTGTACTGACCTCGCCTTCTGAATGATAGTGGGGTGAACAGGCAATGGATTGGGTGGTTGTTGTCCTTGATGATCTTTTTGGCCTTCCTGTGACATCGGGTGCTGTAGGTGTCCTGGAGGTAAGGCAGTGTGCCCCCGGTGATGCTTTGGCCAGACTGCACAACCCTCTGGAAAGCCCTGCGGTTGCGGGTGGTGCAGTTGCCGTACCAGGCAGTGATACAGCCCAACAGGATACTCTCGATTGTGCATCTGTAAATGTTTGTGAGGGTCTTAGGGGCCAAGCCAAATTTCTTCAGCCTCCTGAGCCTTCTTGGGTGGACCATTTCAGATCGTCGGTGATGTGTACGCCGAGGAACTTGAAGCGTTTCACCTTCACCACTGCTGTACCGTTGATGTGGATGGTGGTTGCACCCTCTGCTGTTTCCTGACGTCCACAATTGGCTCGTTTTGTTGATGTGAGTGAGAGGTTACTTTCCTTGCAAGCAGGGCCCTGACCTCCTCCCTGTAGGCTGTCTCGTCATTATTGAGAATCAGGCCTAAAACTGTTGTGTCGTCTGCAAATACGGAGCCTCGCCGATCCATCACGACTGGACTATCAACGTAATCTGCCCGAGGTTTTTTTCCAACAGGCTCCTCCGTTGCGACGTCCCATGAATGCCCATCTGCTAGCCTGCTAACCGTGGCCCACTAGCTGTCTAGAGCAGACCGGACTGTTAGTTGAAGAGGTCCATCAGCCAATTTCTTGGGCTAGTATACCTATTTTGCCAATTGGCCTGGATCCTTTTACTACACGGACTCCTGCGGATCCATCACGACTGGTCTGCCGACGCTACTGCACGAGGGGGCTACAACAGACTTCTTCCGTCACGACGTCCCTCTAAGGCCCTTCTGCTAGCCTGGTAGCCCCGGACCGCTAGCTGTCTGAATCGCCGTGTCTCCAGCCCGCCCAGCTACTCACTGGACCTCTATGATCATTCGGTTCCGCATGCCTCTCCCTAATGTCAATATGCCTTGTCCATTACTGTTTTGGTTAGTGATTATTGTCTTATTTCACTGTTGAGCCTCCAGCCCTGCTCAATATGCCTCAGCTAACCCTCTTGTCCCACCTCCCACACATGTGGTGACCTCACCTGGTTTAATTGATGTCTCTAGAGACAATACCTCTCTCATCATCACTCAATGTCTAGGTTTACATCCACTGTATTCACATCCTATCATACCTTTGTCTGTACATTATGCATTGAATCTATTCTACCGCACCCAGAAACCTGCTCCTTTTACTCTCTGTTCTGAACGCACTAGACGACCAGTTCTTATAGCCTTTAGTCGTATCCTTATCCTGCCCCTCCTCTGCTACTCTGGTGATGTAGAGGTTAATCCAGGACCTGCAGTGCCTAGCTCCACTCCCATTCCCCAGGTGCTCTCATTTGTTGACTTCTGTAACCGTAAAAGCCTTGGTTTCAGGCATGTTAACATTAGAAGCCTCCGCCCTAAGTTTGTTTTATTCACTGCTTTAGCACACTCTGCCAACCCGGATGTCCTAGCCGTGTCTGAATCCTGGCTTCGGAAGGCCACCAAAAACTCTGAAATTTCCATCCCTAACTATAACATTTTCCGACAAGATAGAACTGCCAAAGGGGTCGGAGTTGTAATCTACTGCAGAGACAGCCTGCAGAGTTCTGTCTTACTATCCAGGTCTGTGCCCAAACAATTTGAGCTTCTACTTTTAAATGTCCACTTTTCCAGAAACAATTCTCTCACCGTTGTCACTTGCTATAGACCACCTTCTGCCCCTAGCTGTGCTCTGGACACCATATGTGAATTGATTTCCCCCCATCTATATTCAGAGCTCATGCTGTTAGGTGACCTAAACTGGGACATGCTTAACACCCCAGGCATCCTACAATCTAAGCTTGATGCCCTCAATCTCACACAAATGATCAATGAACCTACCAGGTACATCCCAAAATCCGTAAACAGAAGCACCCTCATAGATATCATCCTAACCAACCTGCCCTTCAAATACATCCCTGCTGTCTTCAACCAAAATCTCAGCGATCACTGGCTCATTGCTTGCGTCCGTAATGGGTCTGCGGTCAAACGACCACTCATCACTGTCAAATGCTCCTTAAAACACTTCAGCGAGCAGGCCTTTCTAATTGACCTGGCCTGGGTATCCTGGAAGGATATTGACCTCATTCCGTCAGTAGAAGATGCCTGGTTATTCTTTAAAAGTGCTTTCCTAACAATCCTAAATAAGCATGTCCCATTAAAAAAATGTAGGACCAAGAACAGATATAGCCCTTGGTTCACTTCAACCTGACTGCCCTTGACCAGCACAAAAACATCCTGTGGCGCACGCATTAGCATCGAATAGACCCCGCGATATGCAACTTTTCAGGGAAGTTAGGAACCAATACACAGTCAATTAGGAAAGCAAAGGCTAGCTTTTTCAAACAGAAATTTGCATCCTGCAGCACAAACTCCAAGACGTTATTTGACACTGTAAAGTCCATGGAGAATAAGAAAACCTCTTCCCAGCTGCCCACTGCACTGAGGCTAGGAAATACTGTCACCACTGATAAATCCACAATAATTGAGAATTTCAATAAGCATTTTTCTACGGCTGGCCATGCTTTCCACCTGGCCACCCCTACCCTTTTTGACAGGCCTGCATCCCCCACAGCAACTTGCCCAAGCCTCCCCCATTTCTCCTTTGCCCAAATCCAGACAGATGATGTTCTGAAAGAGCTGCAAAATCTGGACCCCTACAAATCAGCAGGGCTAGACAATCTGGACCCACTCTTTCTAAAATGATATTCCGAAACTTTTGCCACCCCTATTACTAGCCTGTTCAACCTCTCTTTCGTATCATCTGAGATTCCTAAAGATTGGAAATCTGCCGCGGTCATCCCCCTCTTCAAAGGGGTAGACACTCTAGACCCAAACTGCTACAGACCTATATCTATCCAATCCTGACTTTCTAAGGTCTTCGAAAGCCAAGTTAACAAACAGATCACCGACCATTTCGAATCCCTCCACACCTTCTCCGCTATGCAATCTGGTTTCCAAACTGGTCATGGATGCACCTCAGCCATGCTCAAGGTTCTAAACGGTATCATAACCTCCATCGATAAGAGACAATATCGACTCTGTCAATCACCACATTCTTATCGGCAGACTCAACATTCTTGGTTTCTCAAATGACTGCCTCGCCTGGTTCACCAACTACTTCCCAGACAGAATTCAGTGTGTCAAATCGGATGGCCTGTTGCCCGGACCTCTGGGGGTGCCACAGGGTTCAAATCTCGGGCCGACTCTTTTCTCTGTATACGTCAATGATGTTGCTCTTGCTGCTGGTGATTCTCTGATCCACCTCTATGCAGACAACACTATTGTATATACTTCTGGCCCTTCTTTGGACACTGTGTTAACTTGTTATGGCTGCAGGGGCAGTATTGAGTAGCTTGGATGAAAGGTGCCCATATCAAACGGCCTGCTCCTCAGTCCCAGTTGCTAATATATGCATATTATTATTAGTATTGGATATAAAACACTCTGAAGTTTCTAAAACTGTTTGAATGATGTCTGTGAGTATAACAGAACTCATATGGCAGGCAAAAACCTGAGAAGAAATCCAAACAGGAAGTGGGAAATCTGAGGTTGGTCGATTTTCAACCCAGCCCCTATTGAATACACAGTGGGATATTGGTTATGTTGCACTTCCTAAGGCTTCCACTAGATGTCAACCGTCTTTAGAAACTTGTTTTGAGGATTCTACTGTGAAGTGGGACCAAATGAGAAGGGAATGAGTAAGGTCTGCCATGATCTGACCATGCTCTGACCATGCGCGTTCACATGAGAGGGAGCTCTGTTCCATCTCACTTCTGAAGACAGTGGAATTCTCCGGTTGGAACATTATTGACGTTTTATGTTAAAAACATCCTAAAGATTGATTCCATACATCGTTTGACATGTTTCTACGGACAGGACTTTTTGACATTTCGTCTGCAATTAGGGAACGCGCTTCATGACTTTGGATTTGTTTACAAAATGTGCTAACAAAAGTAGCTCTTTGGACATAAATGATGGACATTATCGAACTAAATAGAACATTTAATGTGGAACTGGGATTCCTGGGAGTGCATTCTGATGAAGATCATCAAAGGTAAGTGAATATTTATAATGCTATTTCTGACTTCTGTTGACTACCCAATATGGCGGATATCTTTTTGACTTCTTTGTTGTCTAAAAGCTGTACTCAGATTATTGCATGGTTTGCTTTTTCCGTAAAGTTTTTTTGAAATCTGACACAGCGGTTGCATTAAGTGTATCTATATTTCCATGTTTAACAATTGTATTTTCATCGACATTTATAATTTGTATTTCTGTAAAATGATGTGGCTCTCTGCAATATCACCAGATGTTTTTGGAACTAGTAAACGTAACGCGCCAATGTATACTGAGATTTTCTTATATAAATATGCACTTTATTCAACAAAACATATATGTATTGTGTAACATGAAGTCCTATGAGCGTCATCTGATGAAGAACATCAAAGGTTACTGATACATTTTATCTCTTTGTGCTTTTTGTGACTCCTCTCTTTGGTTTGAAAAATGGCTGAATTTTTCTGTGACTTGGTGGTGACCTAACATAATCGTTTGTGGTGCTTTCGCTGTAAAGCCTATTTGAAATCGAACACCTTGGTGGGATTAACAACAAGATTATCTTTAAAATTGTATATTATACATGTATGTTTAAGGAATTGTAATTATGAGATTTCTGTTGTTTGAATTTGGCGCTTTGCACTTTCACTGTCTGTTGTCATATCAATCGGGATTAACGGGATTGCAGCCCTAAGAAGTTTTTAACTAGTCTCTCAATGCACTTCATGAGGACAGAAATGAGTGGTACGGGGCGTAGTCATTAAGTTCAGTTACCTTTGCTTTCTTGGGTACAGGAACAATGGTGGACATCTTGAAGACATATTCATATTCATTCCCAGTCACCTTGCGATGGTTTGCGCTTTCAGTTTTGCACGAATGCTGCCATCTATCCACGGTTTCTGATTTGGGTGGGTATGAGTAGTCACACTGGGAACAACATTTGCTATTCACTTCCTGATGAACTCAGTCACGGGGGAACTCAGTCACGTGTCAGTGTATACATCGATGTTATTCTCAGAGGCTACCCGGAACATATCCCTGTCCGAGTGACCAAAACAATCTTGAAGCATGGATTCCGATTGGTCATACCAGCGTTAAATAGACCTTAGCACAGGCACTTCCTGTTTGAGTTGCAGCCTATAGGAAGGGATGAGCAAAATGGAGTCGTGATCTGATTTGCTGAAGGGAGGGCGGGGGAGGGCTTTGTACTCATCCCGGACGTTGGAGTAGCAGTGGTCGAGTGTTTTAGCAGCGCGAATACTACAGTCAATGTGTTGATAGAACTTCGGTAGCATTTGCTCAAATTTGCTTTGTTAAAATCCCCAACTACAATAAATGCTGCCTCATGATATGTGGTTTCCAGTTTGCACAAAGTCCAGCGTAGTTCCTTAAGTGCTGTCGTGGTATCGGCTTGAGGGGGAATATACACGGCTATGACTAAAACCGAAGAGAATTATCTTGGGAGATTGCACGGTCAGCATTTGATTGTGAGGTATTCGAGGTAGGGTGAACAAAAGGACTTAAGTTTACTCCGAATACCTCTTCTCCGCCGGCTGCGTCTTGGAGTAACCTCTAGGATAAGTTAAATTGCTCTGGGGTGTACGAACAAAGGATCCAATTCGGGAAAGTCCTATTCCTGGTCGTAATGCTGGTGAGTTACCGCCGCTCTGATATCCAAAAGTTATTTCCGGCTGTGTGCTGGGCCCTCGTGTGTGTGTGTGTGTGCGCTCCCGTGTGTGTGTGTGCTTCTGAGTGTGTGTGTGTGCTACCGTGCATGTGTGTGTGTGTGTGTGTGCGTGCTCCCATGTGTGTGTGTTTGTGTGTATGCTAACGTGAGTGTGTGTGTGCGCGCTCCCGTGTGTGTGTGTTTATAGAGAATATGGGATAATAACTGATGTCCTTGAAGTGACTCTGCAGATTTATCTCCAGTTCATTCTGCTCCTACACTATCTCCTATGTTGAGATTAATTGAAGGCCGAGGACTGTTGGAGCTAGAATTATGGCCCCAGCGTTCCCGTTATGGATATCTCAAGGAAACAATGAAACGGAGTAGGAAAAATGCCCTGTCACTCTGGGTCATGTTGGTATGAGGAGATACACTGACAGTATAACTGGTCATGAAGATGGACGAGCAGATATGTTCAAGAAGGTGATATATTTTCTCTGTAATTTATTGGAGTAAAAGGCAAAACATACTCCATCCTGTCAGCCTCTACTTTCCATTTTCCATTTACAACTCTCTCTCTCTCTCTTTACACTCACAATAGTTCCAAAGGAATAGAGACGAATCAAATGTCATTTTATGTCTATATACAGTGATGTCCTGGGGCTCTGTGGAGTCTGTTTGTGTTTGTGAACAGAGCCCCAGGAACAGCTTGCTTAGGGGACTCCTCTCCAGGTTCATCTCTCTGTAAGTGATGGCTTTGTTATGGAAGGTTTGGGAATCGCTTCCTTTTAGGTGTGTGGTAAACTTTGGGGTGTTGGGTTGAGAGACAAGGAGGCTTTAGTCCACAAAACAACTTTACTAAGACGGAAAATAAATATATCAAAGAAATCACTTCGGTTTTTCTCTGTCTTTCTTCTCTCTCTTAACTGGTGTCCGTCATCTCTCCCCCTTCTCCCTCGCGGTGTGCCATCGTGCTCCTTTTAATTAGCCTCCACGGCTGGTTGGCACTTTCCTCTAATTACCTACACTGATATCTGTCCGTGTCGGGGTGCACAGCTCCCGTATCCCCAGCAGAGGGAGCCAACGTTGTCTCACTTACATCCCTCTATTACCATCCCCTGGGGTAGACCTCCTGCGATACCACACACCCCACGCCTTAGCCCTGACTGGAAGGGAGGCATGCGCAGGGCTAGGTTTGCATCCCTCCTGGATAGGGTGTCCGCATTGCTGTGCTGAGCCACGATCTGTGGATGCGAGAGAAGAAGAGAATCGCTGTAAGGACAGGAACCAGCGGGTGACACGGTCATTTGTGTCCTTACCTCGTGCTACCCACACGAAGGGGGCATGGTCAGTGATCAGGGTGAACTTCCTCCCGAGGAGGTAATACTTGAAGATGTTGAGTGCCCACTTCACGGCGAGGCACTCCTTCTCGACAATGGAGTATTTCTCCTCCCTCGGGAGGAGCCTCCTGCTGACATACATGATGGGGAGGGGCTCCTCGCCTTCCAGCTGTTGGGACAAAACGGCCCCTACCCCGGTGTCAGACGTGTCTGTCTGGATGAGGAGGTTCTTTGAGAAGTCCGGGGTGACGAGTACCGGGTGCGAACATAGCGCATTCTTCAGGGCCTGGAACGCCGCCTCTGTGTCCTCCGTCCATCGCACCGCCTGGGGTAGTCGTGCCTTTGTTAGATCTGTGAGGGGAGAAGCTATTGCGGCAAAGTTAGCTACAAATCTACTGTAGTACGCTGCTAACCCCAGGAATGACTTTACCTGTCTTTTGGTTCGGGGGACCGGCCATCCCCTAATGGCAGCGATTTATTTTTTTCTTGGGGTTTCACATTTCCCCTCCCGATCTGATAGCCCAGGTACTCCACTTCGCCGTAGCCCAGCTTGCACTTGTGGGGTTTCGCGGTCAGACCTGCATCCCATAGCGCATCAATGACGGCCTGTAACTTACGCAGATGTGACTCCCAATTGTCACTCGGCACAATTATGTAATCCAGATACGCCGCTGCGTACTCACTGTGCGGCCGCAGGACTCCTTCCATGAGTCACTGAAAGGTCGCTGGTTCCCCGTGGAACCCGAAAGGCAGAAACCGGTAGTGGTATAGCCACCTCGGGGTGGAGAAGGCAATCTTCTCCCGGGAGGCCGCTGTCAGGGGCACCTGCCAGCACCCCTTCGTCAGGTCCAAGGTGCTGATGTATCTCGCCATCCTCAAGCGGTCGATCAGTTCGCCCACCCAGGGCATGGGGTAGGCATCAAACTTATTGACCTCGTTCAGCCCCCTGAAGTCATTACAGAAGCGGACGGTTCTGTCCGGTTTCGGAACCAGCACTATAGGGCTAGACCATTCACTGTGTGACTCCTCCAGTACCCCCATCTCTAACATTGTCGTCATTTCCCGCTGGACCGTCACCCTCTGGGCTTCTGGTATCCGGTATGGCCGTTTACACACTTTTTCTACCGGAAGGGTGTGGATCTGATGTTCCACGAGGTCCGTGCGCCCCGGCACATCGGAGAACACGGCCATATTCCGCTGGACCAACTCTCTGATTTCCTGTCATTGGGTTGGGCTTAGATCTTCCCCCATTGCCACTTCAACCGAGGGCGGGCCCTGCTGTGGCCTGTTCCACGTTATGCACAGCGCATCACGTGCGTGCCATTTCTTTAGTAAATTCACATGGTAAAGCTGGAGGGGTTTTCCCTGCCCCGGTTGGCAGACCTTATAGTTGATGTCGCCTACCCCCTCAACAATGTCGTAGGGCCCATGTCATGTAGCCAGGAATTTACTCTCTGTGGTAGGGATCAGCACCAAGACCTCCCCCCCTGGTTGGAACTCTCGTGGTTGGGCCCCCAGGTTGTATACACACTCCTGGGCATGTTGCGCCATGTGCTCTCTTACCACTGGCCAAATCGCTGTCATCCTCTCCCTCATCTCCTCCACATGTTCTACTACGCTGCGAAGGGGGGGTCAGCTGTTCTTCCCAGACCTCCTTGGCTAGGTCCAGCAGCCCGCGGGGCCGACGGCCATACAGGAGCTCAAAGGGGGAGAACCCCGTGGATGCTTGGGGAAACTCACGCACTGAAAACATCAGGTGGGGCAGCAGCTGGTCCCAGTTCCTCCCATCTCTCTCGATGACCTTCAGCATCTGTTTCAGGGTCTTATTGAAGCGTTCCACCAGCCCGTCGGTTTGTGGATGGTACACACTGGTCCTCAACTGTTTGATTCGTAACAAATTCCTTCATCACACGAGACACGAACGCGGTGCCCTGGTCCGTCAGGACTTCCCGCGGAATACCTACCCGGCTAAATAAATGGCAGAGCTCCCATGTGATACCTTTTGCTGCCACCGTGCGTAGCGGGATTGCCTCAGGATACTGGGTGGCATAGTCCACGATTACCAGGATGTATTGGTGTCCCCTCACGGTCTTCACCAACAGACCCACCAGATCCATTGCCACCCGCTCAAATGGCACTCCTATATTGGGCAAGGGAACCAAAGGGTTTCGATAATGCACCCTCGGAGCTGTGATCTGGCACTCCGAGCAACTACGGCAGTAGTCCTCCACAGCGCGCTTGACTCCGGGCCAGTGGAGCCGGTTCCCGATTCGCTCCCTGGTTTTCTCCATCCCCAGGTGTGCCCCAAGCAGGTAAGTGTGGGCAAGCTGCAACACAGTCCTAACATACTGATTGGGTATGAGTAACAAGTCTTTGGTCTCCCCATTATGCTTTACTACCTGATACAATAAATTATGCTTGATTGCTTTGTGGGGGTAGCGCCAATCACTTACCCCAGGTAACAGTATGCCATCCACCGCAATCACCTGGCCCCTAGCGTTCTGGAGATTGGGGTCTTCTAATTGGGCCGTCCCGAACTGACCCGTGAGGATTCCCGTGTACGGAGGTCCGTCTAGGGCCTCCACCTCCATAAAGGGGAGCCTGAGGTCTTCCTCGCACAGTGGGTCGCTTGCCGGAGCGGGGTCGTCTCCCTCCTCCGGGTCCGACTCGGGCCCAGTGGACACCTCTCGTGGCGGGGGTTGGGTTGCCCAGGCCATCGTCTTTTTTCCTTTTCTTCCTACCTCCTGTACTCACCTCCCCAGGACCCTCCTCCACAGTGCCGTGAATAGAGGGCAGTCTCGACCAAGGAGAACGGACACTGGCAGGTTAGGAACAGCTCCCACGCGCATATGACACTCCCCCTTTGGGGTGGTTATCCTCACGGGCACCGTTGGGTACCTCTTCGTGTCCCTGTGTACACAGGACACTGTCACCTCCTCATCCCCTGGTTCCTCCTTCCCCTCTCGTGTCAGCCACTGCGGGTGGGCCAGGGTCAACATGCTACCAGTCTGCGGTTTTGTTGGTGCTTCTCTTGGAGAGCCTGTTGCTTCTGCTGGCTGAGGATGAACTGAGCCACCAGCTCCTCCATGGTAGTCTCCGCACACTTGACCCCACGGCACCCAAAGCTACTGAGCTGCCCGCATTCTCCACCATATGTGGTAAACTATGGGGTGTTGGGTTGAGCGTGCAGAGATTGACACAGGGACAGGGAGGCTTTAGTCCACAAAACAACTACTAAGACGGAAAATAAATATATCAAAGAAATCACTCTTTCTTCTCTCTCTTCACTGGTGTCCGTCACTCCCCCTTCTCCCTCGCGGTGTGCCATCGTTCTCCTTTTATTTAGCCTCCACGGCTGGTTGGTACTTTCCTCTAATTACCTACACTGATATCTGTCCGTGTCGGGGTGCCCAGCTCCTGTATCCCCAGCAGAGGGAGCCAACGTCATCTCACATACCTCCTGGGATACCACAGGTGGTTGTAGAATTTAGCAGCTTTTTTCTGTATTTTGATAATTACCGGGTATCGGCCTAATTCGGCTCTGTATCCATTATTTTGTGTTTTACGTTGTATACAGAGTATTTTTTGCAGAATTCTGTATGCATACAGCAGTCTCAATTTGGTGAGCGTACCCTAGACCTTACAGCCATAAAGGGCAATGGGTTCTATAACTGATTCAAGTATTCTTAGCCAGATACAAATTGGTATGTTGAATTTTATTTTCCTTTTGATGGCATAGAAGGCCATTCTTGCCTTGTGTCTCAGCTCGTTCACAGCTTTGTGGAAGTTACCTGTGGCGTTGATGTTTAGGCCAAGGTTTGTATCGTTTTTTTTGTACGCTCTAGGGCAACAGTGTCTAGGTGGAATTTGTATATGTGGTCCTGGCAACTGGACCTTTTTTGGAACACCATTATTTTTGTCTTACTGAGATTTACAGTCAGGGCCCAGGTCTGACAGAATCTGTACAGAAGATCTAGGTCCTGCTGTAGGCCCTCCTTAATTGGGGACATCAACAAACAAACATTTGACTTCACATTCTAGTAGGGTGAGGCCGGTTGCTGCAGACTGTTCTAGTGCCCACACCAATTCGTTGATATATATCTTGAAGAGGGTGGAGCTTAAGCTGCATCCCTGTTTCACCCCACGGCCCTGTGGAGGGAAATAGGGGAGGGAATGCTGTTACCTCCAGGTAGGTGTTTGTCTCCCTGTGAGCTGAGGGTGTCAGGTTCTTGTCCACTTCTGGCATTTATGTCGCCACAGACTAGTACTTCTAGGATGGAGAAGCTATCGACGTTAAAGTATGGGGATTCTATTGGGGGGATATTGGTAGCACATGAGGACATTTTTCTCTGTTGAGATCATTTCTTTATTAATTTCTAGCCAGATGTAAAAGGTTCCTGATTAGACTAATTTAATAGAGTGGGTTAGGTCTGCTTTATACCAAATTAGCATACTCCCTGAGTCTCTTCACTGTTTCAAACCTGGTAGTTTGGTGGATGGGACTACCAGCTCTCTGTAACCTAGAGGGCAGCCAGTGGGTCCATCTCGTTTATACCATGTTTCTTGTAGGATGACAATGTCTTTATTTCCAATTTATTTGATGAAGTCTGGGTTCCTTCTATTTAAGCCAAATGCAGATGACCTCAGAACTTATATATTCCAGTATGAAATAGTAAAAGCTTTGTGTTCCATTGTGTCTAGTGTTCTTTTTGTGTGGTTTAGGCCCGGACGATCACATCATGTTGAGCATCTGATAGATACCTCTTAGGTCGCAGGATGGGGCTAAAACGTGCTGCTGTAGGCGCTCCTTGGTTGGGGACAGAAGCACAAGTGTAATAGTGGGGGTTGGGCCTGTTGCTCTGCTCACGGCCAGGGCATATTTCCTGCTGTCATGTTGAGGTCCTAGCCGCAGGGCCGGGGAGCATGGGTTAGGCAGAAGGGGCATGGGTCTGATATGGGGGGGGGCTATATAAAGTGTGGCCAGGGTTTGCTTCTGGTGGTCTCAGCTGGCTGGGGTGTGCTGGTGATACTGTGGTCTGGGTGTAGGTCCTCTTGGCGTGGGTTCTATTGGTGCAGGTCCTTCAGGACGGGGTCATGAAGGTCTGGGAGGGTGCCTCGCTGGTCTGGGCGGGGTGTCCTTTGCTCTGTTGCTCCTGTGTGAGGTGCTTGGGCTACAGTTGGGGGTGACGTCCTTCAGGGTCCTGGAAAAAGTTGGGATTTCTGCCTTGTATAGGTGGACCTGGATGTAAAGGCTGTTCAAGTCCAGGGTGAAGTGGTGGGCCAGGTAGACATTAGGTTTGAGGCACAGTCTCGCGATATGCTTGTGTTCACCCGCCGTCTGTTGGGTTGGTGGGTCTTGTGTTGTCTGTCCCATTGTGGCGAGATGGTCTGGGGTTGAGTTGGGCTGTTCTGCTGGCTTCTCGGGGGGAGTGTTCTACTCTCTGTCGCACATCAGCTTTCTCAACTCTTCATTCAATGCCATGTGTGCCTCTTTAAGTTCTCTCACCTCAGTCCGTAGAGCAGCCAGCTCTCTCCAACATGTCTCTCTCCAGCCCTGTGGATTTATCCCACTCAATGATGGAGGAGCAGTGCAGTTGTGGGACCAGTGGGGGGAGGGGTTTTGACTATACAATTCAATTCAAGGGGCTTTATTGGTATGGAAAACATATGTTAACATTGCCAAAGCAAGTGAGGTAGATAATATACTGAAGTGAAATAAACAATAAAAAATTAACAGTAAACACTCCACTCACAGAAGTTCAGAAAGAATAAAGACATTACAAATGTCATATTATATATATACAGTGTCGTAACGATGTACAAAGTGTTAAAGTACAAAAGGGAAAATAAATAAACATAAATATGGGTTGTATTTACAATGGTGTTTGTTCTTCACTGGTGGCCCTTTTCTTGTGGCAACAGGTCACAAATCTTGCTGCTGTGATGGCACACTGTGGAATTTCACCCAGTAGATATGGGAGTTTATCAAAATTGGGTTTGTTTTCGAATTCTTTGTGGATCTGTGTAATCTGAGGGAAATATGTGTCTCTAATATGGTCATACATTTGGCAGGAGGTTAGGAAGTGCAGCTCAGTTTCCACCTCATTGTGTGGGCAGTGTGCACATAGCCTGTCTTCTCTTGAGAGCCAGGACTGCCTACGGCGGCCTTTCTCAATAGCAAGGCTACGTTCACTGAGTCTGTACATAGTCAAAGCTTTCCTTAGGTTTGGGTCAGTCAGGTACACCTCAGCAACGCTCAAGGTACCTAGTGATATCATAACCGCCATCGATAAATGTGCAGCCGTCTTCATCGACCTGGCCAAGGCTTTCGACTGTGTCAATCACCGCATTCTTATCGGCAGAGTCAATAGCCTTGTTTTTTCTAATGACTGCCTCGCCTGGTTCACCAACTACTTTGCAGACAGAGTTTCGTTTTTTTGTTGTATTATTCCGTGCAGTGTTGTTTTTAATATCCATGGGGTACTGTATTGTATACAGTGTTGTTTTTAATATCCATGGGGTACTGTATTGTATACAGTGTTGTTTTTAATATCCATGGGGTACTGTATTGTATACAGTGTTGTTTTTCATATCCATGGGGTACTGTATTGTATACAGTGTTGTTTTTAATATCCATGGGGTACTGTATTGTATACAGTGTTGTTTTTAATATCCATGGGGTACTGTATTGTATACAGTGTTGTTTTTAATATCCATGGGGTACTGTATTGTATACAGTGTTGTTTTTAATATCCATGGGGTACTGTATTGTATACAGTGTTGTTTTTCATATCCATGGGGTACTGTATTGTATACAGTGTTGTTTTTAATATCCATGGGGTACTGTATTGTATACAGTGTTGTTTTTCATATCCATGGGGTACTGTATTGTATACAGTGTTGTTTTTAATATCCATGGGGTACTGTATTGTATACAGTGTTGTTTTTAATATCCATGGGGTACTGTATTGTATACAGTGTTGTTTTTAATATCCATGGGGTACTGTATTGTATACAGTGTTGTTTTTAATATCCATGGGGTACTGTATTGTATACAGTGTTGTTTTTCATATCCATGGGGTACTGTATTGTATACAGTGTTGTTTTTAATATCCATGGGGTACTGTATTGTATACAGTGTTGTTTTTCATATCCATGGGGTACTGTATTGTATACAGTGTTGTTTTTCATATCCATGGGGTACTGTATTGTATACAGTGTTGTTTTTAATATCCATGGGGTACTGTATTGTATACAGTGTTGTTTTTAATATCCATGGGGTACTGTATTGTATACAGTGTTGTTTTTAATATCCATGGGGTACTGTATTGTATACAGTGTTGGTTTTAATATCCATGGGGTACTGTATTGTATACAGTGTTGTTTTTAATATCCATGGGGTACTGTATTGTATACAGTGTTGTTTTTCATATCCATGGGGTACTGTATTGTATACAGTGTTGTTTTTAATATCCATGGGGTACTGTATTGTATACAGTGTTGTTTTTAATATCCATGGGGTACTGTATTGTATACAGTGTTGTTTTTAATATCCATGGGGTACTGTATTGTATACAGTGTTGTTTTTAATATCCATGGGGTACTGTATTGTATACAGTGTTGTTTTTAATATCCATGGGGTACTGTATTGTATACAGTGTTGTTTTTAATATCCATGGGGTACTGTATTGTATACAGTGTTGTTTTTAATATCCATGGGGTACTGTATTTTATACAGTGTTGTTTTTAATATCCATGGGGTACTGTATTGTATACAGTGTTGTTTTTAATATCCATGGGGTACTGTATTGTATACAGTGTTGTTTTTAATATCCATGGGGTACTGTATTGTATACAGTGTTGTTTTTAATATCCATGGGGTACTGTATTGTATACAGTGTTATTTTTAATATCCATGGGGTACTGTATTGTATACAGTGTTATTTTTAATATCCATGGGGTACTGTATTGTATACAGTGTTGTTTTTAATATCCATGGGGTACTGTATTGTATACAGTGTTATTTTTAATATCCATGGGGTACTGTATTGTATACAGTGTTGTTTTTAATATCCATGGGGTACTGTATTGTATACAGTGTTATTTTTAATATCCATGGGGTACTGTATTGTATACAGTGTTGTTTTTAATATCCATGGGGTACTGTATTGTATACAGTGTTGTTTTTAATATCCATGGGGTACTGTATTGTATACAGTGTTATTTTTAATATCCATGGGGTACTGTATTGTATACAGTGTTGTTTTTAATATCCATGGGGTACTGTATTGTATACAGTGTTATTTTTAATATCCATGGGGTACTGTATTGTATACAGTGTTGTTTTTAATATCCATTGGGTACTGTATTGTATACAGTGTTATTTTTAATATCCATGGGGTACTGTATTGTATACAGTGTTATTTTTAATATCCATGGGGTACTGTATTGTATACAGTGTTGTTTTTAATATCCATGGGGTACTGTATTGTATACAGTGTTATTTTTAATATCCATGGGGTACTGTATTGTATACAGTGTTGTTTTTAATATCCATGGGGTACTGTATTGTATACAGTGTTATTTTTAATATCCATGGGGTACTGTATTGTATACAGTGTTGTTTTTAATATCCATGGGGTACTGTATTGTATACAGTGTTATTTTTAATATCCATGGGGTACTGTATTGTATACAGTGTTGTTTTTAATATCCATGGGGTACTGTATTGTATACAGTGTTGTTTTTAATATCCATGGGGTACTGTATTGTATACAGTGTTATTTTTAATATCCATGGGGTACTGTATTGTATACAGTGTTGTTTTTAATATCCATGGGGTACTGTATTGTATACAGTGTTATTTTTAATATCCATGGGGTACTGTATTGTATACAGTGTTGTTTTTAATATCCATTGGGTACTGTATTGTAATAACCTCTGGACAGGGATAAACCATGGCGACTTCAAAGGCCTCTACATTTGGGTGGGGGTCAGTTTCTTTCCCAGCAGCTTGGTAGCCTGATTTATTAAGCTTTATGTAACAAAATGACCTACAGATTACTGTCTTTTAATTTTTGCCTTCAGATGTAGGTTCAGACTGAACATTACTCACTCGGTGTTGTGTTGGATGGTATTTACAGGTTCCGCTGTGTTTCTTCTGCAGGTTTTGGTTTGTTAGAAGTTTTTTTATTGATAGACTGTGTTAGAAATAGTCCATTCAGGCCATTTTTTGTCCAAAGTCAAAGTTATAGGTATGGAATAGTGATTTGGATGGAAAGTTTTGATGTTGAGGTTAGTATCCAGCCAGTTTATCTACATTTATCCATCTCTAATTTAATATTTTTGAAGAAGAACTCAGGAGTCCATGCTCCCTGTGTCTCTCTCTACTCTCTCTCTCTCTCTGTCTCTCTATGTCTCTCTCTCTCTCTTTCTCTCTCTCTTTCTCTCCCTCTCTCTCTCTGTCTCTCTCTCTCTCTCTCTCTCTCTCTCTCTCTCTCTCTCTCTCCCTCCCTCCCTCTCTCTGTCTCTGTCTCTGTCTCTGTCTCTCTCTGTCTCTGTCTGTCTCTATCCCTCCTCTACTTTTACTTTCATCTCTCTTTGTTTTTCTTTTCCTCCTGCCTGCCCAGAATCTCTCCCCATCTCTGAGCCTAAGTCTCTCCGGTAACTACAGGAGCAGAGAAATCCTATTTCTGACGGGGCAGCAGCTCAGCTTGAAATGGCAACCTACAGGGGATAATATGATCAACTGCCTGCCTCTCAGATCAGATCAATGCTCACTAACCCATAATGTGTGTGTATGTGTGTGTTAGAGAGCGAGTGAGAGGATAGGATGGTAACAACAGAGCTGTCTTCTCCCTGCCAATGGTCGATCCATCATGGAGCATTATACAAAGCACAGTTTGTACAGTAGATATCTCCCACACAACCCCCTGTGTTATGGCTGTTACTCACAGGCCTACCAAGTTTCAAGGCCCAGCACCCCTAATTTTTTATTTTATTTTTATTTAACCTTTATTTAACTAGGCATGTCAGTTAAAACAATTTCTTATTTACAATGACGGCCTACCGGGGAACACTGGGTAAACTGCCTTGTTCAGGGGCAGAACAACAGATTTTTACCTTGTCAGCTCGTGGATTCAATCCAGTAACCTTTCGGTTACTAGTCCAACGCTCTAATCACTAGGCGACCTGCCGGCCCTAAGTGTAATGTAATTCTGGGGCGGCAGGAAGCCTAGTGGTAAGAGCATATATATGAGAGAGAGAGAATCAAGACCATATGATAATAAACCAATGTGGAATATACCCAGTGGACTGTCTGTCTTTAGCTGGGTTCACATGGCCGGATGAGAGGGCCCAAGAGTAACTCAGCCCAGATGGACACAGGCTGGGTCAGGTTCTATTAGATGTCTGAGAGGAGTGAGATATCAACCAGACCAAACTATGTGCATTTAGTTTATTAAAAATAACGAGAAAAGTGACACTCCTGTTTAGAAAATTGGGTAAAAAGTTATAATGTTGAGCGGAGAGAGAGCGAGTGTGGGCCATTGCCAGATTGATTGACAGCCATTAAACGTTTGGCACAGCCCAGCGGTTGTGCCAGCTCTGAGACATTCTGTGTGACGAACCCCCTAGTCAACATGTCCCTCTATCAAGGATTATCCTCCGAAAGGTTTGGGTCCTCATGAATAAATAATATGCTGTGCCCTGAGGCGTCCTGCCAATTGCCGGATGTAAAAAAAAAAAAAACGACTGCTGTTTATAAACACTATTTTAATTATTTATAAAGTAAATTGGCCAGTGGAATAAAGAAGAGATGCATTAGAGACGAGATGACATGATGTACAACACCCTCATGACTCATGGAAATTATGACCTTTTGGCTGTTTTTGGAAAACATTGTGTCTAATGGAATCTCACTGTGAACTGTGTTCAGCTGAGAGCTGCTTAATACAGCAGGGACAATTGGAGCTCACTGACCTTAAACAACTGTTCACACTCATTTATATTATTTGGGATAATAGTTTATTAGGTACACCACACAGTTCACGAAAATGGATCGCTCCTGCAGATACTGAGTCATGTGTCTGTGGCTTGCTATATAACGCAGGCAGAAAGGCACTGAGGTATTCAGTTACTGTTTGATTTAACATTAGAATGGGCAAAACGAGTGACCTAAACGACTTTGAGCATGGTACGATCGTCGGTGCCAGGCACGGCATCTTGAAACTCATCGATCCTTGGCACAGGTGGGCTATTGCAGCAGACGACCACACCGGGTTCCACTCCTATGAGCTAAAATCAAGATGTGGCTCCAGTGGGCATGAGATCACCAACACTGGACAATTGAGGAGTGGAAAAATGTTGCCTGGCCTGACAAATCCCAGTTCCTGTTGTGTCAGTCCATGGACCCATCCTGCCTGGCGTCAATGGTACAGGGTGGGGGGGGTTGACCTGGTAATAGATGAGTGTACTTAATAAACTGTCCGGTTAGTGTATAATTTGGGATGCTGCAGGTCTGGAAATTGGTCTCCTATAAAATGATAGAAACCCACAGGTCCACTGAGAAGAGAGAGGAACCATAAACCAGATTCTCTTATATTCTCTTAAGTCTTGTGTGTGTGTGTGTGTGTGTGTGTGTGTGTTTGTGTGTGTGTGTGTGTGTGTGTAGATGTGCATAGGTGCGTGCGTGTGTCCTATAATTACAATATGCTTGGCCAGGGTGCGGGAGCAGTAATTAGGCAGTGTTGGAGAAACAGAGAGTTTTCTTGGCTTCCTGCTGCCACATCTCTCTGTTGGATCCTTCCCTCCTGTTAGATTGGCAGTGCCAGGTGGCCTTGCTGCCTGCTGCCACATCTCTCTGTTGGATCCCTCCTTCCTGTTAGGTTGGCAGTGCCAGGTGTCCTGGCTGCCTGCTGCCACATCTCTCTGTTGGATCCCTCCTTCCTGTTAGGTTGGCAGTGCCAGGTATCCTGGCTGCCTGCTGCCACATCTCTCTGTTGGATCCCTCCCTCCTGTTAGGTTGGCAGTGCCAGGTGTCCTGGCTGCCTGCTGCCACATCTCTCTGTTGGATCCCTCCTTCCTGTTAGGTTGGCAGTGCCAGGTGTCCTGGCTGCCTGCTGCCACATCTCTCTGTTGGATCCCTCCCTCCTGTTAGGTTGGCAGTGCCAGGTGTCCTGGCTGCCTGCTGCCACATCTCTCTGTTGGATCTCTCCTTCCTGTTAGGTTGGCAGTGCCAGGTATCCTGGCTGCCTGCTGCCACATCTCTCTGTTGGATCCCTCCCTCCTGTTAGGTTGGCAGTGCCAGGTATCCTGGCTGCCTGCTGCCACATTTCTCTGTTGGATCCCTCCTTCCTGTTAGGTTGGCAGTGCCAGGTATCCTGGCTGCCTGCTGCCAGGGCAGGTGGTGTTATTGAGTCTTCCGCTACGCTCAATCTCTGCACCCCAACCCAAGTACTCTGATCTGCCACCTCTGGTCTCTTAGCTCTCCCACCCCTATGGGAAGGCAGCTCCCACTCAGCCCAGTCCAAGCTCTTCTCTGTCCTGGCACTCCAATGGTTGAACCCCCTTCCCCCTAAAGCTAGAACAGTAGAGTCATCTGGCCATCTTCCCGAAAACATCTGAAACCCTACCTCTTCAAATAGTTTCTTAAATATTCCCACAGCACTCCACCTTTCATAAACTAACACTCACACTTGACTTCTTCCCCCTTACTAGCACTGACTTTGCTGATAGCTACTTTTTTGAGGGAAAATTGACTTATTATGACTGAGATATGTGGTTGTCCCACCTAGCTATCTTAAGATGAATGCACTAACTAACTGTATGTCTTGATAATAGTGTCTGCTATATATGTAAAACAAAAAACATATATATAATGAACTTTAATGACTATTTAAACGATTACCTGGATGGGTGAATTATCAAAAGGGCTCAGTTTGACCCGCTATCTTTCTCCCCTTAAAGAGCGACTGCCTTTAAAAAGCAACGAATCCCTTTGAATATGGCCTATGTGGTATTGATATGAGTCAGAAACAGTTATTCTAGTGTCAAACTTGACTACAAAGTGTAAATAGGATCATTTTGGTCTCATCTAAAACAGAGTTTGGAACATCCGTGTGTCACAATGGGTAAATGAAAGTTGGGTTTTGATTAGACGATGTACATTTGCCCACTAACTTGAGATGAACAGCTGCGTTGATTGCTCTCTATCCGATAGCATAGACAGCGAGACAGACCTGCCCAGCAGCTCTGACTTGTTTACACAAGACAACACATCACACATTTTTAAACTTCAGAAATACTGCACAAAACACCTTAGTTAGGTGTAAAATTGCACATCGAAAACATCCTCGGCAAACACGTTAAAATGAATGACATTTTTCTTGAGTTATTTTAGATTCATTCTGGTGATTTTGAAGAAGTGAAATAGGCTTCCTACCGTGTCTCATGAGGGACAAACATCATTAACCAAATGCGGAATCGGTCAGGAAACACACCTCCCAAGACTGAAACCTAGTTTTTCTAATTAGCAACAGACAAACACACTTGCCAATTGGTGTGTTCAGATAATTGAACCAATCAGTGTTTATTAATGAAAACAACATGGTAGCTTATGGTTGAGGGTAGTCTAGGCTACTAGACTATGTCATCATGACTGACTGGTCATCTCCCACCTCTGCATGTATTTAATGTGTCAAAAACATTATGAGAAATAAACAAAATAAACAAATAAGGAAAGAAAAAAAAGGAATTAAAAGAACATTAAAATCCCTCAGAGGGATAATTATCCATGATAAACAAGCAGCAGGCATGCGGAGTGAGGACATCTCAGTGACAAGGTGTGTCAGTATATCTACTTTTATCATCTGTACACTACGCCACACTCCATAGATTAGAATTAAGAGTTCAGACTCTAAACACCTGAACACTCCCACTCTCTCTTCTCCTCCTCCTCTCCCATCCATCCATCTCCTCCCCTCCTACCCATTAATGAAACTATTCTCATGTATTCCTCCCTCCCATCTCTATAGGTTGTCATGGTGATGTGGTTGGGGTTTTCAGTAGCAGGGTGGTCTGATTGATGGTGACTTTCTCTTTCAGGAACATGACACGAGCAGAAAAAAAGGACAACCTCCCAGTGAATGAAGCTGAGGGACAAGAGAGCAGAAAGAGAGGAGAAATAGGAGAGAAAAGCCCCCAGAGGCAGGGTAAGGCTGTGGGGGCCAGGGAGTGTTGGGGACTGAGGTCAGTCTAATTTGCAGAGTGGCCACTCTTTTAAACTCCCTGGTGAAAGGAACACGTTTTATCTGTGAAGTGCTCACTGTGTGTGGAAGAAATTCATTGGTGATTTGGGTCTCATCCCAGGAGCTACGGGAGGCAAAAACAAACTGACCTCTCTCCATGCAGTGGTCCACAGAACAGAAGACTGACTTACTGGAGAATAGGAAGGGAGACATACGGAGAGAGACTCACTCTAGCTAACACACCACATTATCCACTGGACATGAGGAGAGAATGTTTAAGAATATAACAATACAGTCTCATTCCTTCAGATCTAGCCTATCCTCTTTTCTCCCCATCTCTGTGAGTAGATTTAACCGGAGAAGTGATTCGAAAGCCACTTGACTCATTAGCGAAAGCTCTCGATCTACTTAAGGATGCTTCTAAGCAGTGCACGGTACTTTCCCTTCCCTCCTAACTGGAAATAGATTCATTCTGCAGTACCAATGCATGTTTTCTAATTAGGAGCAGAATGGTGGAGATGTCTTAACCATTACAAAACATTATAAACGGGATGGTTCGAGCCCTGAATGCTGATTGGCTGACAGCCGTGGTATACCACAGATATGACAAAACATTTATTTTTACTGCTCTAATTATGTCGGTAAGCAGTTTATAACAGCAATAAGGCACCTCAGGGGTTTGTGGTATATGGCCAATATACCATGGCTAAGTGTATGTGTCTAGTCACTCCGCGTTGTGTTCGACTGTAAGAACACCCCTTAGCTGTGGTATATTGGCCAAATACCACACCCCCTCGGGCCTTATTGGTTAACTATCCTCCAATAGTATCCCAGTGGGACTCATCAGCTTTGTAACAAACATGCCCAAGAAAAATCCAATTAGTTGCTGCAACTTTCTGTACATTACAGTTGTTTACTTCCCAGTGTTAAAATGTGTATTTCCTAATTGACGTATTGAGTGTCACGCACATTACGGTGTTGTCTGACCATCCAAGGAATGTACTGTATAGACAGCTTGTGCTGTTTAGGCAGGAAGTTGTCTTACTGGTACACGACTACAGTGTAATCCAAGCATGAAAACATACTACAGTTTACTATAGAATACTACAGTATTTACTATCAAAAAAATAAATAAATCAAACAATCCCTCAATTGTGTCGTGCTTAATATCACATTTTGTAGTATACAGTAGAATACTATAGTAAATACCACAACAGTTTCCACAAAATAAATACTGCAGTAATGTCAGCAAAAACACCACACTTTTTAAACTATAAATACTATATATATTATATAACTATACTATATTATATAACTATAATACTATAAATACTGTAAATACTATATATATTATATAACTATACTATGTTATATAACTATAATACTATAAATACTGTAAATACTATATATATTATATAACTATACTATATTATATAACTATAATACTATAAATACTGTAAATACTATATATATTATATAACTATACTATATTATATAACTATAATACTATAAATACTGTAAATACTATAGTATTTAATTTTTTTATACCCCGCCCATTCCCCTCCCCCATGTCCCAGTTTGTGCCATCCATAGTGAAACCTACAAGTATAGACCGTACTGTATATTGTGTCTCCCACAGGTTATAGAAAAGAGCAGAAGCCCTGAACTGTCCTATCAGACCCTAGTCCTACCTAGCTACAGATCATGGCAAATTTGCTCTTTTAGTATTCCTCCAGTATCTGTAGGAGAAACGTGGGTGTTGTTGGTGAGAACCCAGGGAGGGAGCTGTCACGATGGGAAGCAGGATACAACACCATCCTAATTTCACAGATGGACTGGTGCAATTACATAATGTGACTTTATCTCTCTCCCATCGTTGTATTGGATCAGTTAGTTGGTCAGAGCGTGGTGTTATCTCTCTTCCATCGTTGTATTGGATCAGTTAGTTGGTCATCAGAGCGTGGTGTTATCTCTCTTCCATCGTTGTATTGGATCAGTTAGTTGGTCATCAGAGCGTGGTGTTATCTCTCTTCCATCGTTGTATTGGATCAGTTAGTTGGTCATCAGAGCGTGGTGTTATCTCTCTTCCATCGTTGTATTGGATCAGTTAGTTGGTCATCAGAGCGTGGTGTTATCTCTCTTCCATCGTTGTATTGGATCAGTTAGTTGGTCATCAGAGTGTGATGTTATCTCTGTTTCCTTGTTTTATTGGATCAGTTAGTTGGTCATCAGAGCGTGGTGTTATCTCTCTTCCATCGTTGTATTGGATCAGTTAGTTGGTCAGAGCGTGGTGTTATCTCTCTTCCATGGTTGTATTGGATCAGTTAGTTGGTCAGAGCGTGGTGTTATCTCTCTTCCATCGTTGTATTGGATCAGTTAGTTGGTCAGAGCGTGGTGTTATCTCTCTTCCATCGTTGTATTGGATCAGTTAGTTGGTCAGAGCGTGGTGTTATCTCTCTTCCATCGTTGTATTGGATAGTTGGTCAGAGCGTGGTGTTATCTCTCTTCCATCGTTGTATTGGATCAGGTAGTTGGTCATCAGAGTGTGGTGTTATCTCTGTTTCCTCGTTGTATTGGATCAGTTAGTTGGTCATCAGAGTGTGATGTTAACTCTGTTTCCTCGTTGTATTGGATCAGTTAGTTGGTCATCAGAGCGTGATGTTAACTCTGTTTCCTCGTTGTATTGGATCAGTCAGTTGGTCATCAGAGCGTGGTGTTATCTCTGTTTCCTCGTTGTATTGGATCAGTCAGTTGGTCATCAGAGTGTGGTGTTATCTCTGTGGGAGGCAGACGCTCACTACTATTATTGGTATCCTCTCCTCTCCTTTCCTCTACAGTTTTACCTTTGTGTTGATTCGTCCTTCTGCCTGTCTCTGATTCCATGCCATATTCAGCTCCCTCATATTGTAGACTGAGTAGTGGAGTAGCTAGTAGCTATGCAGAACAGGGGCCATTGAATGCCATGAAGTAAGCCATTGTATAAACTCATTGAGGGTGTGCAATCTGTCAGATGAAGTTTGTCCTCTTTTCCTGTGTTATGATGTGTTGATGTCTGTTAATCTGTGGATTAAGGCAGGATGTCATTGTATCATTGCTATGCTGTAATTGAGAGAGTAGGAGGGACCTACGGGCTTTACAATGTGATGCATATCTAATCACAGCTCACTGAAAAATGTTCTCTCGAATGAGCATACACACACACACACACACACACACACACACACACACACACACACACACACACACACACGAGTACATACACACACGAGTACATACACACACGAGTACATACACACACACACATGAGTACATACACACACACACACACTAGATTTGCCCTAATATAACATGTATCAACCCCTAGAAAAATGTCAATTTATTATAATCCTATTGCTGCCAGATTTCTCAATAGAAGATCCTCCATCTGTACTGGATCACTGCTGGAGGGCGATAAGGAGAACTACATGTTCTGTGAATCTTCAATCTCTCTGCTGTTGTAGTGATTGACCCTGTGATGAAAACTCCTCTGTACCTCTCAATCCACTCCAGACTGTCTCCCTGCGGCCCCAGTTGCTGCTGTTGACCCACACCTTGCATTCTTTAGTTCTGTTAAATAACATTTTTTAAATGGTGTAATTATTTTAACAGTAGCAGGGAGAGGAGGCGGGGAGAGGGGGAGAGGGGCCAAAGCAGAGCCAGGGAGAGGGGAGAGGGGGAGGGGAGAGGGGGAGAGGGGGAGAGGGGCCAAAGCAGAGCCAGGGAGAGGGGGAGGGGGGAGGAGGGGGAGGGGAGAGGGGGAGGGGACTGGGTGAGATGAAGGGAATGCGAAGGAGAGGATAAATGAGGTCTGGACTAGCTGGGTGTTGGGGATGATGAGCGTTGCTGTCTGTCCGTTCTGTTCCCCTGCTCTGTCCATGGGACCCTCTTCTTCTCCAGAGAATGCTCCCATTCCAGAGGTCCATCGGCCCAGGGAGGGGCTGTGAAGGGTAAGGGGTGGAGGTGGGGGTCACTGGAGGGTGGGGCTGTTCAGTGTGTGGAGGCAGCCATGGTGGCGTGGGGTTCTGGAGAGGTCAGCTCCTGTCCAGTCAGTGTAGCCAGTAGGCTTTGTCTGATGGAGGGGCCATCTGAGGGCTGAGCAGTGAGATCCCCTTGAGGATCCCAGGCTCTTATAGTACTGCCTTAAAGTCATAGCATTCACTAAAACATCAGGACATCTGCATTGATTATAAACACAGCAAACACAAGACAGCAGCACAGCCATATATCTGTCAAAAGCCCCTCCTCTCTATTTGCTAACCACAGAAAGCATACATGGCTGTTTCTAGTTATGGGCTCAAACCATATCTACCTTTGTTAAGCTACAACCCTGGGTTTAGCCTGGAAATGGAGGAGTAGCTACTTTTAGAGCAGATAAACATTGGCTGCAGAAACTGTAAGAGCCGGTAGGTTCAGAGACAGAGCAGGTACGTTCAGAGACAGAGCAGGTACGTTCAGAGACAGAGCAGGTACGTTCAGAGACAGAGCAGGAACGGTCAGAGACAGAGCAGGTAAGTTGACAGAGACAGAGCAGGTAAGTTCAGAGACAGAGCAGGTACGTTCAGAGACAGAGCAGGTAAGTTCACAGAGACAGAGCAGGTACGTTCAGAGACAGAGCAGGTAAGTTCACAGAGACAGAGCAGGTAAGTTCACAGAGACAGAGCAGGTACGTTCACAGAGACAGAGCAGGTACGTTCACAGAGACAGAGCAGGAACGTTCAGAGACAGAGCACGTGTGTTCACAGAGACAGACAGAGCAGGTGTGTTCACAGAGACAGACAGAGCAGGTGTGTTCACAGAGACAGACAGAGCAGGTGTGTTCACAGAGACAGACAGAGCAGGTCTGTTCACAGAGACAGACAGAGCAGGTGTGTTCACAGAGACAGACAGCGCAGGTGTGTTCACAGAGACAGACAGCGCAGGTGTGTTCACAGAGACAGACAGAGCAGGTGTGTTCACAGAGACAGATAGAGCAGGTGTGTTCACAGAGACAGACAGAGCGGGTGTGTTCACAGAGACAGACAGAGCAGGTGGGTTCACAGAGACAGACAGAGCAGGTGTATTCACAGAGACAGACAGAGCAGGTGTGTTCACAGAGACAGAGACAGAGCACGTGTGTTCACAGAGACAGAGACAGAGCACGTGTGTTCACAGAGACAGAGACAGAGCACGTGTGTTCACAGAGACAGACAGAGCACGTGTGTTCACAGAGACAGACAGAGCACGTGTGTTCACAGAGACAGACAGAGCAGGTGTGTTCACAGAGACAGACAGAGCAGGTGTGTTCACAGAGACAGACAGAGCAGGTGTGTTCACAGAGACAGACAGAGCAGGTGTGTTCACAGAGACAGACAGAGCAGGTGTGTTCACAGAGACAGACAGAGCAGGTGTGTTCACAGAGACAGACAGAGCAGGTGTGTTCACAGAGACAGACAGAGCAGGTGTGTTCACAGAGACAGACAGAGCAGGTGTGTTCACAGAGACAGACAGAGCAGGTGCGTTCACAGAGACAGACAGAGCAGGTGTGTTCACAGAGACAGACAGAGCAGGTGTGTTCACAGAGACAGACAGAGCAGGTGTGTTCACAGAGACAGACAGAGTGTGTTCACAGAGACAGACAGAGCAGGTGTGTTCACAGAGACAGACAGAGCAGGTGTGTTCACAGAGACAGACAGAGCAGGTGTGTTCACGGAGACAGACAGAGCAGGTACGTTCACAGAGACAGAGCAGGTACGTTCACAGAGACAGAGCAGGTACGTTCACAGAGACAGAGCAGGTACGTTCACAGAGACAGAGCAGGTACGTTCACAGAGACAGAGCAGGTACGTTCAGAGACAGAGCAGGTAAGTTTACAGAGACAGAGCAGGTACGTTCAGAGACAGAGCAGGTACGTTCAGAGACAGAGCAGGTACGTTCACAGAGACAGAGCAGGTACGTTCAGAGACAGAGCAGGTACGTTCAGAGACAGAGCAGGTACGTTTACAGAGACAGAGCAGGTACGTTCACAGAGACAGAGCAGGTACGTTCACAGAGACAGAGCAGGTACGTTCAAAGAGACAGACAGAGCAGGTACGTTTACAGAGACAGAGCAGGTACATTCAGAGACAGAGCAGGTATGTTCACAGAGACAGAGACAGAGCAGGTATGTTCACAGAGACAGACAGAGCAGGTGTGTTCACAGAGACAGAGACAGAGCACGTGTGTTCACAGAGACAGACAGAGCAGGTGTGTTCACAGAGACAGACAGAGCAGGTGTGTTCACAGAGACAGACAGAGCAGGTGTGTTCACAGAGACAGACAGAGTGTGTTCACAGAGACAGACAGAGCAGGTGTGTTCACAGAGACAGACAGCGCAGGTGTGTTCACAGAGACAGACAGAGCAGGTGTGTTCACAGAGACAGATAGAGCAGGTGTGTTCACAGAGACAGACAGAGCAGGTGTGTTCACAGAGACAGACAGAGCAGGTGTGTTCACAGAGACAGACAGAGCAGGTGTATTCACAGAGACAGACAGAGCAGGTGTGTTCACAGAGACAGAGACAGAGCACGTGTGTTCACAGAGACAGAGATAGAGCAGGTGTGTTCACAGAGACAGAGCAGGTGTGTTCACAGAGACAGACAGAGCACGTGTGTTCACAGAGACAGACAGAGCACGTGTGTTCACAGAGACAGACAGAGCAGGTGTGTTCACAGAGACAGACAGAGCAGGTGTGTTCACAGAGACAGACAGAGCAGGTGTGTTCACAGAGACAGACAGAGCAGGTGTGTTCACAGAGACAGACAGAGCAGGTGTGTTCACAGAGACAGACAGAGCAGGTGTGTTCACAGAGACAGACAGAGCAGGTGTGTTCACAGAGACAGACAGAGCAGGTGTGTTCACAGAGACAGACAGAGCAGGTGCGTTCACAGAGACAGACAGAGCAGGTGTGTTCACAGAGACAGACAGAGCAGGTGTGTTCACAGAGACAGACAGAGCAGGTGTGTTCACAGAGACAGACAGAGTGTGTTCACAGAGACAGACAGAGCAGGTGTGTTCACAGAGACAGACAGAGCAGGTGTGTTCACAGAGACAGACAGAGCAGGTGTGTTCACAGAGACAGACAGAGCAGGTGTGTTCACGGAGACAGACAGAGCAGGTACGTTCACAGAGACAGAGCAGGTACGTTCACAGAGACAGAGCAGGTACGTTCACAGAGACAGAGCAGGTACGTTCACAGAGACAGAGCAGGTACGTTCAGAGACAGAGCAGGTAAGTTTACAGAGACAGAGCAGGTACGTTCAGAGACAGAGCAGGTACGTTCAGAGACAGAGCAGGTACGTTCACAGAGACAGAGCAGGTACGTTCAGAGACAGAGCAGGTACGTTCAGAGACAGAGCAGGTAAGTTTACAGAGACAGAGCAGGTACGTTCACAGAGACAGAGCAGGTACGTTCACAGAGACAGAGCAGGTACGTTCAAAGAGACAGACAGAGCAGGTACGTTTACAGAGACAGAGCAGGTACATTCAGAGACAGAGCAGGTATGTTCACAGAGACAGAGACAGAGCAGGTATGTTCACAGAGACAGAGCAGGTATGTTCACAGAGACAGAGCAGGTATGTTCACAGAGACAGAGCAGGTATGTTCACAGAGACAGAGCAGGTATGTTCACAGAGACAGAGCACGTGTGTTCACAGAGACAGACAGAGCAGGTGTGTTCACAGAGACAGACAGAGCAGGTGTGTTCACAGAGACAGACAGAGCAGGTGTGTTCACAGAGACAGACAGAGCAGGTGTGTTCACAGAGACAGACAGAGCAGGTCTGTTCACAGAGACAGACAGAGCAGGTGTGTTCACAGAGACAGACAGCGCAGGTGTGTTCACAGAGACAGACAGCGCAGGTGTGTTCACAGAGACAGACGGAGCAGGTGTGTTCACAGAGACAGATAGAGCAGGTGTGTTCACAGAGACAGACAGAGCAGGTGTGTTCACAGAGACAGACAGAGCACGTGTGTTCACAGAGACAGACAGAGCAGGTGTATTCACAGAGATAGACAGAGCAGGTGTGTTCACAGAGACAGAGACAGAGCACGTGTGTTCACAGAGACAGAGCACGTGTGTTCACAGAGACAGACAGAGCACGTGTGTTCACAGAGACAGACAGAGCACGTGTGTTCACAGAGACAGACAGAGCAGGTGTGTTCACAGAGACAGACAGAGCAGGTGTGTTCACAGAGACAGACAGAGCAGGTGTGTTCACAGAGACAGACAGAGCAGGTGTGTTCACAGAGACAGACAGAGCAGGTGTGTTCACAGAGACAGACAGAGCAGGTGTGTTCACAGAGACAGACAGAGCAGGTGCGTTCACAGAGACAGACAGAGCAGGTGTGTTCACAGAGACAGACAGAGCAGGTGTGTTCACAGAGACAGACAGAGCAGGTGTGTTCACAGAGACAGACAGAGCAGGTGTGTTCACAGAGACAGACAGAGCAGGTGTGTTCACAGAGACAGACAGAGCAGGTGTGTTCACGGAGACAGACAGAGCAGGTGTGTTCACAGAGACAGACAGAGCAGGTGTGTTCACAGAGACAGAGACAGAGCAGGTAGGTTCACAGAGACAGCCCTCACCTTCCCCGTACCATACTGTAATGGTGCAGACAGCCCTCTCCTTCCCCCGTACCATACTGTAATGGTGCAGACAGCCCTCTCCTTCCCCGTACCATACTGTAATGGTGCAGACAGCCCTCTCCTTCCCTGTACCATACTGTAATGGTGCAGACAGCCCTCACCTTCCCCGTACCATACTGTAATGGTGCAGACAGCCCTCTCCTTCCCCCGTACCGTAGTGTAATGGTGCAGACAGCCCTCTCCGTCCCCGTACCATACTGTAATGGTGCAGACAGCCCTCACCTTCCCCGTACCATACTGTAATGGTGCAGACAGCCCTCTCCTTCCCCGTACCATACTGTAATGGTGCAGACAGCCCTCTCCTTCCCCCGTACCATACTGTAATGGTGCAGACAGCCCTCTCCTTCCCCCGTACCATACTGTAATGGTGCAGACAACCCTCTCCTTCCCCGTACCATACTGTAATGGTGCAGACAGCCCTCTCCTTCCCCGTACCATACTGTAATGGTGCAGACAGCCCTCTCCTTCCTCCGTACCATACTGTAATGGTGCAGACAGCCCTCACCTTCCCCGTACCATACTGTAATGGTGCAGACAGCCCTCTCCTTCCAAGTACCATACTGTAATGGTGCAGACAGCCCTCACCTTCCCCCGTACCATAGTGTAATGGTGCAGACAGCCCTCTCCGTCCCCGTACCATACTGTAATGGTGCAGACAGCCCTCTCCTTCCCCCGTACCATACTGTAATGGTGCAGACAGCCCTCTCCTTCCCCCGTACCATACTGTAATGGTGCAGACAGCCCTCTCCTTCCCCCGTACCATACTGTAATGGTGCAGACAGCCCTCTCCTTCCCCCGTACCATACTGTAATGGTGCAGACAGCCCTCTCCGTCCCCGTACCATACTGTAATGGTGCAGACAGCCCTCTCCTTCCCCAGTACCATACTGTAATGGTGCAGACAGCCCTCTCCTTCCCCGTACCATACTGTAATGGTGCAGACAGCCCTCTCCTTCCCCGTACCATACTGTAATGGTGCAGACAGCCCTCTCCGTCCCCGTACCATACTGTAATGGTGCAGACAGCCCTCTCCTTCCCCCGTACCATACTGTAATGGTGCAGACAGCCCTCACCTTCCCCGTACCATACTGTAATGGTGCAGACAGCCCTCTCCTTCCAAGTACCATACTGTAATGGTGCAGACAGCCCTCTCCTTCCAAGTACCATACTGTAATGGTGCATCCTTTGTAGGGATGTTTTCCTCCACAGTCAGGGGGTGTTGCAACACTTTAATGAGCATAAATAGAGGAGTGTTATTTGAATTTAATAGATTGAAATAAAAGTTTATTGTCCATCCAGGATGGACATTTTTCTCCAGCGTCATCTTCCATTAAAATGATCACATACACCTACATTCTCACATCATCACATTTAAACCAGTCAGTCATCATACTGCATACACTAACAACATAGAGGACATTAATATATCATCACATTTAAACCAGTCAGTCATCATACTGCATACACTAACAACATAGAGGACATTAATATATCATCACATTTAAACCAGTCAGTCATCATGTTACAGACTAACAACATAGAGGACATTAATACATTCGCTCACAAATGGCCGCTGTCCCAACTGCACTAGATACAGTTGAAGTCGGATGTTTACATGTCCTTAGCCAAATACGTTTAAACTCAGTTTTTCACAATTCCTGACATTTAATACGAGCAAAAATTCTCTGTCTTAGGTCAGTTAGGATCACCACTTTATTTTAAGAATGTGAAATGTCAGAATAATAGTAGAGTGATTTATTTCAGCTTTTATTTCTTTCATCATATTCCCACTGGGTCAGAAGTTTACATACACTCAATTAGTATTTGGTAGCATTGCCTTTAAATTGTTTAACTTGGGTCAAATGTTTTGTAACCTTCCACAAGCTTCCCACAATAAGTTGGGGGAATTTTGGCCCATTCCTCCTGACAGAGCTGGTGTAACTGAGTCAGGTTTGTAGGCCTCCTTACTCGCACACACTTTTTTAGTTCTAGGTACTAGTCCAACGCTCTAACCACTAGACTACCCTGCCGCCCCACTGATCTGTTACTCCCTGTATATAGCTCCACATTGATCTGGTACTCCCTGTATATAGATCCACATTGATCTGGTACTCCCTGTATAGAGCACCATATTAATCTGGTACTGGTACTCCCTGTATATAGCTCCACATTGATCTGGTACTCCCTGTATATAGCTCCACATTGATCTGGTACTCCCTGTATATAGCTCCACATTGATCTAGTGCTCCCTGTATATAGCTCCACATTGATCTGGTTCTCCCTGTATATAGCTCCACATTGATCTGGTACTGGTACTTCCTGTATATAGCTCCACATTGATCTGGTGCTCCCTGTATATAGCTCCACATTGATCTGGTTCTCCCTGTATATAGCTCCACATTGATCTGGTACTGGTACTTCCTGTATATATCTCCACATTGATATTGTACTGGTACTTCCTGTATATAGCTCCACATTGATATTGTACTGGTACTTCCTGTATATATCTCCACATTGATATTGTACTGGTACTTCCTGTATATAGCTCCACATTGATCTGGTGCTCGCTGTATATAGTTGCATTCTTGTGTATTTTAAACTTTGCATTGTTGGGAAGGGATCGTAAGCAACATTTCACGGTAAAGTCTACAACAATTGTATTTGGCGCATTTGACAAATACAATTTTATGGGAATGGGGATGGGGAATGCAATGTTTCTGTGATGACGTGCTCAGAACATAAGATTACAAACCAGAAAACAAAAGTTTGTCTTTTACAAATGGATTTAGGAGTGCATGGTGTTCACAAAGAATGTAGTACACATTGGCATTAAGTGTGCCTGTGGGAAGGAATTAGCCCTGGGCAGGAAATATCTGATTGGTATCTTCAACCTTTCCCTGACACTGTAGCTCCACAGTAAAGAACCAACTATGCTTTGCCTGTACTGGGGATGCACTGAACAATGAACAGTGCATTGGGAAGGTATTCAGACCCCTTGACTTTTTCTACATTTTGTTATGTTACAGCCTTATTCTAATATGTATTCAATAGTTTTTTCCCCTCATAAATCTACACGCAATACCCCAATTATGACATCACAATACCCCATAATGACATCACAATACCCCAATTATGACAAAGCAAAAACAGTTATTTTTGCTAATGTCTTAAAAAGACCAAACTGAAATATAACATTTATGTAAGTATTCAGACCCTTTACTCAGTACCTTTGGCAGCAATTATAGCATTGAGTCTTCTTGGGTGTGACGATACAAGCTTGGCACACCTGTATTTGGGGAGTTTCTCCCATTTTTCTCTGCTAATCCTCTCAAGCCTCTGTCAGGTCGGATGGGGAGCGTCACTGCACAGCTATCTTAAGGTCTCTCCAGAGATGTTTGATCGGGTTCAAGTCTGGGCTCTGGCTGGGCCACTCAAGGACATTCAGAGACTTGTTCCGAATCCACTCCTGAATTAGCTTGGCTGTGTGCTTAGGGTCGTTGTCCTGTTAGAAAGTTAACCTTCGCCTCAGTCTGATGCTGCCAACACCATGCTTCACCATAAGGATGGTGCCAGGTTTCTACCAGACGTGACGCTTGGCATTCAGGCCAAAGAGTTCAATCTTGGATTCATCAGGCCAGATAATCTGGTTTCTCATGGTCTGAGTCCTTTAAGTGCCTTTTGGCAAACTCCAAGCGGACTGTCAGGTGCCTTTTACTGAGGAGTGGCTTCCGTCTGGCCACTCTACCATAAAGGCCTGATTGGTGGAGTGCTGCAGAGATGGTTGTCCTTCTGGAAGGTTCTCTCATCTCCACAGAGGAACTATAGAGCTCTGTCAGAGTCACCATCAGGTTCTTGTTCACCTCCCTGACCAAGGCCCTTCTCCCCCGATTGCTCAGTTTGGCCGGACGGCCAGCTCTAGGAAGAGTCTTGGCGGTTCTAAACGTATTCCATTTAAGAATGATGGAGGCCAATGTGTTCTTGGGGACCTTCAATGCTGCAAAAATGTTTTGGTACCCTTCCCCAGATCTGTGCCTCAACACAATCCTGTCTCTGAGCTCTACGGACAATTCCTTCCACCTCATTATTTTTATTTATTTATTTATTTTTCCTTGCAAGATGTAGGAGAGATGAGAGAGCCACTTTAGACTTGAGAAAGGGTCATTGTTAAACTGTCCATGAATGCCAAGGGTGGCTCAAAAACAACAAAATGCACAATGGACTGAACTGGGGTCTAAAAAGGTACCTAACTGTATAACAAGGGTATATTAAGAGATGACAAGTGCACAAGGATGGGTAAATTCACAATCGCTTGATGATTTTGTCTTGGCTTCCAGACAGTAAACTGTTCCTCACTGGTACCTCTCATGGGTAGAAGCATAAGGAGGGTGTAGACGGGCAGGTGTAGATAGTTCTCCCATGTCAGTAAGGAAAGGCAGACTTGTCTGTTGTGTACAGAGGTCTCTGAACTCTGCAGCTGAATTGATAAGTAGGCATGCCTCACCCGGCAGTCTGGGATGGACTGGTTAGCTGGTAGGATCCAGTGAAGTCAGAGAACTCAAAAAGTTGGTAACATTGATTCTGTGCTCTCATTTTTATCTCTTCAAGTTCCCTCATACACTCCCAGAAGAAAGGGTTCCAAAAGGGTTTTTTGGCTGTCCCCATAGGAGAACCCTATTTGGTTCCAGGTAGAACCTGTTTTGGTTTCCGGTAGAACTATTTTGGGTTCCATGTAGAACCTTTTGTGGAAAGGGTTTTACCTGGAACCAAAAGGGTTCTACCTGGAACCAATAAGGGTTCTCTGATGGGGCAGCCGAAGAACCCTTTTAGATTCTAGATAAAACCTTTTTTTTCCTAAGAGTACTTATTATACTGCAGCCATTATGTTGTGTTTCACCTTCGTCTACAAGCTGCTGGCTGTAAGCTACTGCGACTACTGGGATACTGCATTGTGTTTCTGTTCTCTGCCCCTCCCGTGACAACTGAACACTCCTTTTTACAGCAAGCCTGAAACTCCTGATCTAGTTTATGTACTGTACATTCATACTAACTCTCTCTCTCTCTCTCTCTCTCTGTCTGTCTGTCTCTGTCTCTGTCTCTGTCGCTGTCTCTGTCTCTCTCTCTCTCTATCTCTCTCTCTTTCCCCCGTCTCTCTCTATCTCTCTCTCTCCCTCGCTCTCTCTATCTTCCCCCCTGTATCTCTCTCTCTCTTTCCCCTCTCTCTTTCCCCTCTCTCTCTAGCTCTCTCTTTCCCTCTCTCTCCCTCGCTCTCTCTATCTTCCCCCCTGTATCTCTCTCTCTCTTTCCCTCTCTCTGCCGCTCTCTCTCTCGCTTTCCTTTTCTCATCACTAGTCTGTATAATGTAAGGGGAATGTCCTTTAGGCTAAACCTGCCTGCTAAAACAGCTGGACAGGACATTTCCCATGGTAGTTGGAGGGAGGGAGAGAGGGAGGGAGGGACCAGATTTAATATTTTAGAGGAGAGAGAAATACTTTGAGAGAGAGAGAGACAGAGAGATAAGTATTAAGTACAGCCTCAGTGAGCACAGCCTTGCCATTGAGAAGGGTAAACACAGGAAAACCTGGCTCCCTGTAGAGGAAAGGCTGTGCAACCACTGTACAACAGCAGAACCTGAGACAGAACTGCATTTCCTGACAAAATGCCCCAAATATAAAACCATTAGTGTCATTTCCCCAAATTTGAAAACCTTTTTCAAGGTTTCAAAGACCTTTCTGATGAGGATAGGCTACCCGTCCTGTTGGGGGAGGACGCAGAGAGCTGTGGGTTGGCAGCACACTACTTTGCTGCCTGCCATAAGATGAGGGACAGTGTCTGACAGACCAATCAACCTACACATGTACTCTATGCTTATTGTTCAATTGGCCTAGACTGTGGGAGTGTTTGGGTGTGTTTGTGTCAGTCTGTGTATCTGAATGTTGTAGTTTTGTGTTTGATTCGGAGTGCGAGACAAGTGTGTGTGTGTGTGTGTGTGTGTGTGTCCTTGGTGTTAGTAATATCTCTCTGTCTCTCTGTGCTATAGGGTTACAATGCAACATTACAGCCCTGTTCCTCTCCTCTCTCTGTACTCTACTGGTGAACACGGCCATTAAGCCCAAAATGTACCAGCCACATGAATAACCATGAATACTGAGGATCTGAGCCAAGCCTTCCATTTCACCCCCACCCTCCCCAAAATGTGCTCCTGTTCCCACTCCCTCTCTCCTTCCCTCCTCCCCTCTCTCTCCCTCCCTTCACCCACTACACTTCTCACTTGTAAACTTGTCCCTTTTCCCTCTCTCTCGTTCACTTCTTTCCCTCTCTTTTGGTCTCTGTTCCACTTCCCATTATGTCTCTCTTCTTCTCTTTCTCTCCTTCCCTCACCAAGAGAAAGTGTTCTGTTTTCAGACTGGGCACAGGAAGGCAGTACAGCCCTCTATCCCTATTCACCTTCCCCTCCTCCTCTCCTGCCCTGCCCTCCCTCTATCCCTCCTTCCCTCCCTTCTCTCTCTCTCCCACTGTGAGTGAGTGAGTAAAGCAAAGAGGCAGTCATGTTTCAACAGATGGCTGTCCTGATTCAGCCACCACACCACTGTTGGTTCACTGAGAACTCTGTGACCGTGTGAGCGAGAGAGAGAGGGAGGGAGAGAGAGGGAGAGAGGGAGAGGGAGAGAGAGAGAGGGAGAGAGGAAGAGACAGGGAGCGGGAGAGAGGAAGAGACAGGGAGAGGGAGAGGGAGAGACGGGGAGAGGGAGAGAGAGAGATGTAACTTTGGCTAGAGGGACTTTTTTTTTCTTCATTTTTAACTCCCCCTCCCCTTTTCCTCCTCGTTTTTCTGTGTGTCTGTCTATATTAGTGTTTTTGATTCTCTGTACGCCTGAGAGCGTGGTCAGTCAGAGAGGGAGAGAGAAAAAGAGAGGGAGAGAGGGAGAGAGGAGCAGAGTGAGAGTAAAACAGAGCAGGAAAAGGACAGACAGAGAAGAGGAGGGAACAGTCCATGGTAATGTGTGCCTGCTCGTCCCAGTCCAGCTCAGTGCAGCGCCCCCTCCTCCTCCAGCTCTACTGGGTCAGTACCCTGGGACAGCACCTGCTCCCCCGACAGACAGACAGACTCTCAGGACCCGCAGCTGTGTGAGGTACAGTGGCCTGCCCTACTTTTCACTTTGCTGCCTCTCTCTCTCTTGTTCTCTCCCTCTCCCTCATGTTTTCTCTCTCTCTCTCTCTCTCGCTCTCTCTCTCTCTGTCTCTCTCTCACTCTCTGTCTCGCTCTCTCTGTCTCTGTCTCGCTCTCTCTGTCTCTCTCGCTCTCTCTGTCTCTCTCGCTCTCTCTGTCTCTGTCTCGCTCTCTCTGTCTCGCTCTCTCTGTTGCTCTCTCCCCGTCACTCTCTCTCTCTGTCGCTCTCTCCCCCTGTCACTCTCTCTCTCTGTCGCTCTCTCCCCCTGTCTCTCTCTCTCTCTGTCTCTCTCTCCCCCTGTCACTCTCTCCCCCTGTCGCTCTCTCCCCCTGTCTCTCTCTCTCTCTGTCGCTCTCTCCCCCTGTCACTCTCTCGGTCTCTCTTTCTGTCTTAAAGGAACATGTTGTTTTAGCTTCATGCTTTCAGTTATTTTCTGGTAAGGTGCATCTTGTTGAGTTTCCTCTTGTGTTTACTTATCTTTGCTTCCTTGCTGATGAACACGTGGGAGCTAGCTTTTGCTGACTAGGTGCAGTGTTCCTGGGGGAAAGGGAGGGATGGTGTTACACCCTGTAGCCTAGCAGGAACAGCCACAGGGAAGTAAAGAGACAGGAAGGGAAGGGAAGGGAAGGGAAGGGAAGGGAAGGGAAGGGAAGGGAAGGGAAGGGAAGGGAAGGGAAGGGAAGGGAAGGGAAGGGAAGGGAAGGGAATGGAAGGGAAGGGAAGGTGTTACACCCTGTAGCCTATCAGGAACAGCCACAGGGAATTAAAGAGACAGGAAGAGAAGGGAAGGGAAGGGAAGGGATGGTGTTACACCCTGTAGCCTAGCAGGAACAGCCACAGGGAAGTAAAGAGACAGGAAGAGAAGGGAAGGGAGGTCGACTCAAACTGTCATTCCCCATATGCATCAGACTCTGTTTCCTTGATAAGCAACTCTGCAATGTGTTGAGGAGCACTTGATGTGTTTTATGTTACTTGGATAGTTGAACGTGTATAAATTGTTCTTCAAACAGGAACTTCGATGATGTGGGGAGTCTGGGACGGTGAAGTGCTTTTTGTGGGGAGTCTGGGACGGTGAAGTGCTTTTTGTGGGGAGTCTGGGACGGTGAAGTGCTTTTTGTGGGGAGTCTGGGACGGTGAAGTGCTTTTTGTGGGAGTCTGGGACGGTGAAGTGCTTTTTGTGGGGAGTCTGGGACGGTGAAGTGCTTTTTGTGGGGAGTCTGGGACGGTGAAGTGCTTTTTGTGGGAGTCTGGGAAGGTGAAGTGCTTTTTGTGGGGAGTCTGGGACGGTGAAGTGCTTTTTGTGGGAGTCTGGGAAGGTGAAGTGCTTTTTGTGGGGAGTCTGGGAAGGTGAAGTGCTTTTTGTGGGAGTATGGGAAGGTGAAGTGCTTTTTGTGGGGAGTCTGGGAAGGTGAAGTGCTTTTTGTGGGGAGTATGGGAAGGTGAAGTGCTTTTTGTGGGAGTATGGGAAGGTGAAGTGCTTTTTGTGGGGAGTCTGGGAAGGTGAAGTGCTTTTTGTGGGGAGTATGGGAAGGTGAAGTGCTTTTTGTGGGAGTATGGGAAGGTGAAGTGCTTTTTGTGGGGAGTCTGGGAAGGTGAAGTGCTTTTTGTGGGAGTATGGGAAGGTGAAGTGCTTTTTGTGGGGAGTCTGGGAAGGTGAAGTGCTTTTTGTGGGGAGTATGGGAAGGTGAAGTGCTTTTTGTGGGGAGTATGGGACGGTGAAGTGCTTTTTGTGGGGAGTCTGGGACGGTGAAGTGCTTTTTGTGGGAGTATGGGAAGGTGAAGTGCTTTTTGTGGGGAGTCTGGGAAGGTGAAGTGCTTTTTGTGGGGAGTCTGGGAAGGTGAAGTGCTTTTTGTGGGAGTATGGGAAGGTGAAGTGCTTTTTGTGGGGAGTCTGGGAAGGTGAAGTGCTTTTTGTGGGAGTATGGGACGGTGAAGTGCTTTTTGTGGGGAGTCTGGGAAGGTGAAGTGCTTTTTGTGGGGAGTCTGGGAAGGTGAAGTGCTTTTTGTGGGGAGTCTGGGACGGTGAAGTGCTTTTTGTGGGAGTATGGGAAGGTGAAGTGCTTTTTGTGGGGAGTCTGGGAAGGTGAAGTGCTTTTTGTGGGAGTATGGGACGGTGAAGTGCTTTTTGTGGGAGTATGGGAAGGTGAAGTGCTTTTTGTGGGGAGTCTGGGAAGGTGAAGTGCTTTTTGTGGGGAGTCTGGGACGGTGAAGTGCTTTTTGTGGGGAGTATGGGACGGTGAAGTGCTTTTTGTGGGAGTATGGGAAGGTGAAGTGCTTTTTGTGGGGAGTCTGGGAAGGTGAAGTGCTTTTTGTGGGGAGTATGGGAAGGTGAAGTGCTTTTTGTGGGAGTATGGGAAGGTGAAGTGCTTTTTGTGGGGAGTCTGGGAAGGTGAAGTGCTTTTTGTGGGGAGTATGGGAAGGTGAAGTGCTTTTTGTGGGAGTATGGGAAGGTGAAGTGCTTTTTGTGGGGAGTCTGGGAAGGTGAAGTGCTTTTTGTGGGAGTATGGGAAGGTGAAGTGCTTTTTGTGGGGAGTCTGGGAAGGTGAAGTGCTTTTTGTGGGGAGTATGGGAAGGTGAAGTGCTTTTTGTGGGGAGTATGGGACGGTGAAGTGCTTTTTGTGGGGAGTCTGGGACGGTGAAGTGCTTTTTGTGGGAGTATGGGAAGGTGAAGTGCTTTTTGTGGGGAGTCTGGGAAGGTGAAGTGCTTTTTGTGGGGAGTCTGGGAAGGTGAAGTGCTTTTTGTGGGAGTATGGGAAGGTGAAGTGCTTTTTGTGGGGAGTCTGGGAAGGTGAAGTGCTTTTTGTGGGAGTATGGGACGGTGAAGTGCTTTTTGTGGGGAGTCTGGGAAGGTGAAGTGCTTTTTGTGGGGAGTCTGGGAAGGTGAAGTGCTTTTTGTGGGAGTATGGGACGGTGAAGTGCTTTTTGTGGGAGTATGGGAAGGTGAAGTGCTTTTTGTGGGGAGTCTGGGAAGGTGAAGTGCTTTTTGTGGGGAGTCTGGGACGGTGAAGTGCTTTTTGTGGGGAGTATGGGACGGTGAAGTGCTTTTTGTGGGAGTATGGGAAGGTGAAGTGCTTTTTGTGGGGAGTCTGGGAAGGTGAAGTGCTTTTTGTGGGGAGTATGGGAAGGTGAAGTGCTTTTTGTGGGAGTATGGGAAGGTGAAGTGCTTTTTGTGGGGAGTCTGGGAAGGTGAAGTGCTTTTTGTGGGGAGTATGGGAAGGTGAAGTGCTTTTTGTGGGAGTATGGGAAGGTGAAGTGCTTTTTGTGGGGAGTCTGGGAAGGTGAAGTGCTTTTTGTGGGAGTATGGGAAGGTGAAGTGCTTTTTGTGGGGAGTCTGGGAAGGTGAAGTGCTTTTTGTGGGGAGTATGGGAAGGTGAAGTGCTTTTTGTGGGGAGTATGGGACGGTGAAGTGCTTTTTGTGGGGAGTCTGGGACGGTGAAGTGCTTTTGTGGGAGTATGGGAAGGTGAAGTGCTTTTTGTGGGGAGTCTGGGAAGGTGAAGTGCTTTTTGTGGGGAGTATGGGAAGGTGAAGTGCTTTTTGTGGGGAGTCTGGGAAGGTGAAGTGCTTTTTGTGGGGAGTCTGGGAAGGTGAAGTGCTTTTTGTGGGGAGTCTGGGAAGGTGAAGTGCTTTTTGTGGGGAGTCTGGGAAGGTGAAGTGCTTTTTGTGGGAGTATGGGAAGGTGAAGTGCTTTTTGTGGGGAGTCTGGGAAGGTGAAGTGCTTTTTGTGGGGAGTATGGGAATGTGAAGTGCTTTTTGTGGGGAGTCTGGGAAGGTGAAGTGCTTTTTGTGGGGAGTCTGGGAAGGTGAAGTGCTTTTTGTGGGGAGTATGGGAATGTGAAGTGCTTTTTGTGGGGAGTCTGGGAAGGTGAAGTGCTTTTTGTGGGGAGTATGGGAAGGTGAAGTGCTTTTTGTGGGGAGTCTGGGAAGGTGAAGTGCTTTTTGTGGGGAGTATGGGAAGGTGAAGTGCTTTTTGTGGGGAGTCTGGGAAGGTGAAGTGCTTTTTGTGGGGAGTATGGGAAGGTGAAGTGCTTTTTGTGGGGAGTATGGGAAGGTGAAGTGCTTTTTGTGGGGAGTATGGGAAGGTGAAGTGCTTTTTGTGGGGAGTCTGGGACGGTGAAGTGTTTTTTGTGGGAGTCTGGGAAGGTGAAGTGCTTTTTGTGGGGAGTCTGGGAAGGTGAAGTGCTTTTTGTGGGGAGTCTGGGAAGGTGAAGTGCTTTTTGTGGGGAGTCTGGGAAGGTGAAGTGCTTTTTGTGGGGAGTATGGGAAGGTGAAGTGCTTTTTGTGGGGAGTCTGGGAAGGTGAAGTGCTTTTTGTGGGGAGTCTGGGAAGGTGAAGTGCTTTTTGTGGGGAGTCTGGGAAGGTGAAGTGCTTTTTGTGGGGAGTCTGGGAAGGTGAAGTGCTTTTTGTGGGAGTATGGGAAGGTGAAGTGCTTTTTGTGGGGAGTCTGGGAAGGTGAAGTGCTTTTTGTGGGGAGTATGGGAATGTGAAGTGCTTTTTGTGGGGAGTCTGGGAAGGTGAAGTGCTTTTTGTGGGGAGTCTGGGAAGGTGAAGTGCTTTTTGTGGGGAGTATGGGAATGTGAAGTGCTTTTTGTGGGGAGTCTGGGAAGGTGAAGTGCTTTTTGTGGGGAGTATGGGAAGGTGAAGTGCTTTTTGTGGGGAGTCTGGGAAGGTGAAGTGCTTTTTGTGGGGAGTATGGGAAGGTGAAGTGCTTTTTGTGGGGAGTCTGGGAAGGTGAAGTGCTTTTTGTGGGGAGTATGGGAAGGTGAAGTGCTTTTTGTGGGGAGTCTGGGAAGGTGAAGTGCTTTTTGTGGGGAGTCTGGGAAGGTGAAGTGCTTTTTGTGGGGAGTCTGGGAAGGTGAAGTGCTTTTTGTGGGGAGTCTGGGAAGGTGAAGTGCTTTTTGTGGGGAGTCTGGGACGGTGAAGTGCTTTTTGTGGGGAGTATGGGAAGGTGAAGTGCTTTTTGTGGGGAGTCTGGGAAGGTGAAGTGCTTTTTGTGGGGAGTCTGCGACGGTGAAGTGCTTTTTGTGGGGAGTATGGGAAGGTGAAGTGCTTTTTGTGGGGAGTCTGGGAAGGTGAAGTGCTTTTTGTGGGGAGTATGGGAAGGTGAAGTGCTTTTTGTGGGGAGTATGGGAAGGTGAAGTGCTTTTTGTGGGGAGTATGGGAAGGTGAAGTGCTTTTTGTGGGGAGTCTGGGAAGGTGAAGTGCTTTTTGTGGGGAGTCTGGGAAGGTGAAGTGCTTTTTTTGGGGAGTATGGGAAGGTGAAGTGCTTTTTGTGGGGAGTCTGGGAAGGTGAAGTGCTTTTTTTGGGGAGTATGGGAAGGTGAAGTGCTTTTTGTGGGGAGTCTGGGAAGGTGAAGTGCTTTTTGTGGGGAGTCTGGGAAGGTGAAGTGCTTTTTGTGGGGAGTCTGGGAAGGTGAAGGGCTTTTTGTGGGGAGTCTGGGAAGGTGAAGTGCTTTTTGTGGGGAGTCTGGGAAGGTGAAGTGCTTTTTGTGGGAGTATGGGAAGGTGAAGTGCTTTTTTTTATCACACTGTTGATAATTACTCCCGAGTGGCTCAGCGGTCTAAGGCATTGCATCTCAGTGCTAGATGTGTCACTACAGACCCTGGTTTGATCCCTGGCTGTATCACAACTGTCTGTGATCGGGAGTCCCATAGGGCAGCGCACAATTGGCCCTGCGTTGTCTGGGTTAGGAGAGGGTTTAGCCGGGGTAGGCCATCACTGTAAAATAAAAATTGGTTCACAGACTTGCCTAGTTAAATGAAGGTAAAACATTTGTTTTTATGATTTGTGGCATAGGGTGGTCAAGCCGTCTAACCAACCGCCTCTGGCACATGTCTATGCTGTCGGCAAAGGTTAGAATCCAGAATCCCTACTGCTTTTTGACATTGCCTCTCTCTCTGTCTCTCTCTCTCTCTCTCTCTCTCTCTCTCTCTCTCTCTCTCTCTCTCTCTCTCTCTCTGTCTCTCTCTGTCTCTCTCTCTCTGTCTCTCTCTGTCTCTCTCTCTCTGTCTCTCTCTGTCTCTCTCTGTCTCTCTCTCTCTCTCTGTCTCTCTCTCTGTCTCTCTCTCTCTCTCTCTCTCTCTCTCTCTCTCTCTCTGTCTCTCTCTCTCTCTCTCTCTCTCTCTCTCTCTGTCTCTCTCTGTCTCTCTCTCTCTGTCTCTCTCTGTCTCTCTCTCTCTGTCTCTCTCTGTCTCTCTCTGTCTCTCTCTGTCTCTCTCTCTGTCTCTCTCTCTCTCTCTCTGTCTCTCTCTCTCTCTCTGTCTCTGTCTCTCTCTGCCTCTGTCTATCTCTGTCTCTCTCTCTCTGTCTCTCTCTGTCTCTCTCTCTCTGTCTCTCTCTGTCTCTCTCTCTCTGTCTCTCTCTCTCACTCTCTCTCTCACTCTCTCTCTCACTCTGTCTCTCTCTCTCTCTCTCTCTCTCTCTCTCTCTCTCTCTGTCTCTCTCTCTCTCTCTGTCTCTCTCTCACTCTCTCTGTCTCTCTGTGTCTCTCTCTCTCTCTCTCTCTCTCACTCTGTCTCTCTCTCTCTCTCTCTCTCTCTCTCTCTCACTCTCTCTCTCTCTCTGTCTCTCTCTCTCTCTCTGTCTCTCTCTCGCTCTCTCTGTCTCTCTCTCTCTCTCTCTCTCTCTCTCTCTCTGTCTCTCTCTCTCTGTCCCTCTCTCTCTCTCTCTCTCTGTCTCTCTCTCTCTGTCCCTCTCTGTCTCTCACTCTCTCTCACTCTCTGTCTCTGTCTCTCTCTCTCACTCTCTCTCTCACTCTCTCTCACTCTGTCTCTCTCTCTCTCTCTCTCTCACTCTCTCTCTGTCTCTCTCTCACTCTCTGTCTCTCTCTCACTCTCTGTCTCTCTCTCTCACTCTCTCTCTCACTCTCTCTCTCACTCTGTCTCTCTCTCTCTCTCTCTCTCTCTCTCTCTCTCTCTCTCTCTCTGTCTCTCTCTCTCTCTGTCTCTCTCTCTCTCTCTCTGTCTCTGTGTGTGTGTGTTCAATAAAGTGATAAAAGACAAGAAAATAAACATGATTGATATTATTTTTCCTATAACTTCTGTGACAAAAGGTCTGAGTGACGGGAGTGTTTGTGGTCTCTACCCTGCTATGGTTTAGGATGTTAAGTCGACCACATGCTCTATTGACTTTGGGAATCTGACAACTGTTTCTCAGGTTGTGTTCGCCCTGGCTATTTATACTGGGTCACTACATTCCCACCATCACACTGACACAGGGGCGGATGCGGCCTGCGGGGAGAGTGGCACTGGCCCAGAGGTTTACCTCACCCGCTGGAATGCAAACACATACTGAACCCACCTCTCACCCTCTGGCTGCCCAGTCAGTCACATACTGAGTGTCTGCTCTGGCTGTCTGTGGTCAACGCCACACAACCACTCAACAGCATGTCTCCCTCACTTACACATTTTACATTTACTTGTTAGTCATTTAGCAGACTCTCTGACATATCTGTCAGGCACGCAGAGATGCGTGTTGCCACCTGGGTGTAGTTGAGTGTCATCCGCATAGCAATGATAGGAGAGACCATGTAAGGATATGACGGAGCCGAGTGACTTGGTGTATAGAGAGAAGAGGGCCTAGAACTGAGCGGCCTGCCAGGTAGGATACACAAGAGTGTGCAGAGCCTGAGATGCCCAGCCCTGAGAGGGTGGAGAGGAGGATCTGATGGTTCACGGTGTCAAAGGCAGTGGATAGATCTAGGAGGATGAGAACAGAGTAGAGAGAGTCAGCTTTGGCAGTGCTGAGATCCTCCATGACACAGAGGAGAGAGAGAGTCAGCTTTGGCAGTGTGGAGACCCTCCATGACACAGAGGAGAGAGAGTCAGCTTTGGCAGTATGGAGACCCTCCATGACACAGAGGAGAGAGAGTCAGCTTTGGCAGTGTGGAGACCCTCCATGACACAGAGGAGAGAGAGAGTCAGCTTTGGCAGTGTGGAGACCCTCCATGACACAGAGGAGAAAGAGAGTCAGCTTTGGCAGTGTGGAGACCCTCCATGACACAGAGGAGAGAGAGAGTCAGCTTTGGCAGTGTGGAGACCCTCCATGACACAGAGGAGAGAGAGAGTCAGCTTTGGCAGTGTGGAGACCCTCCATGACACAGAGGAGAGAGAGAGTCAGCTTTGGCAGTGTGGAGACCCTCCATGACACAGAGGAGAGAGAGAGTCAGCTTTGGCAGTGTGGAGACCCTCCATGACACAGAGAAGAGAGAGTCAGCTTTGGCAGTGTGGAGACCCTCCATGACACAGAGGAGAGAGAGAGTCAGCTTTGGCAGTGTGGAGACCCTCCATGACACAGAGGAGAGAGAGAGTCAGCTTTGGCAGTGTGGAGACCCTCCATGACACAGAGAAGAGAGAGAGTCAGCGTTGGCAGTGTGGAGACCCTCCATGACACAGAGGAGAGAGAGAGTCAGCTTTGGCAGTGTGGAGACCCTCCATGACACAGAGGAAAGAGAGAGTCAGCTTTGGCAGTGTGGAGACCCTCCATGACACAGAGGAGAGAGAGAGTCAGCTTTGGCAGTGTGGAGACCCTCCATGACACAGAGAAGACAAGTCTCTGTTGAGTGATACGTCTTGAAGCCTGACTTGTTAGGTTCAAGAAGATCATTCTGAGAGAGATAACGAGAAAGTTGATCAGAGATCGCACGCTCACGTGTTTTAGAAAGAAAAGAAAGAAGAGATACAGGTCTATAGTTTTTAACATCTGATGAGTTGAGTGTTGGTTTCTTGAGGAGGGGAGCGAATCAGGCCATTTTGAAGACAGAGGGGACACAGCCCGTGGTCAGTGATGAGTTGATGAGGGAAGTGAGAAATGGGAGATGATCTGGAGAAGGGAGGAGAGGATTGAGTCGAGCGGGCAGCCATGAGACTGGAGAAAGAAGTCAAGGCGTAAGGTAGTTCTGTGTGATTGAGACCAGTGACTCGATAGGCTGAGTGAATGAGTAGTGGATATCATCAACCTTCTTTTCAAAGTGGTTGACAAAGTCATCTGGAGAGAGGGGGAGGTGTGGACGATTAACGAGGTTGGAGAAGGTGGAAAATCATTTCCTAGGGGTAGAGGCAGACGCTTGACATTTAGAGTGATGTAAGTTGGCTTTAGCAGCAGATACAGAGGAAGAGAAGGTAGAGAGGAGGGAGTTGAAGGATGATAGGTCCTCCGTAAGATAATTTTTCCTCCATTTTCACTCAGCTGCCCACAGCCCTGTTCTGTAAGCTCGCAATGAGTGAGTCATAAGGATGCAGAAAAGGTGGCGAGTAGGGTCGAAGAGGCGAAGACAGGAAGGAGAAGGATTTAGCAGAAGGGAGAGATGATCGGATAGAAGAGGAGAGAGTAGTGGGAGAGAGAAAGCAAAGATTGAGACGGCACATCTGGGTAGGCGTATGGTAGGCGTATGGCTAGCGTATGGTCGGCGTATGGTCGGCGTATGGCAGGCGTATGGCTGGCGTATGGCAGATGTATGGCAGGCGTATGGCAGATGTATGGTAGGCGTATGGCTGGCGTATGGCAGGCGTATGGCAGATGTATGGCAGGCGTATGGCAGGCGTATAGCAGGCGTATGGCAGGCGTATGGTAGGTGTATGGCAGGCGTATGGTAGGCGTATGGCAGATGTATGGTAGGCGTATGGCTGGCGTATGGCAGGCGTATGGCAGATGTATGGCAGGCGTATGGCAGGCGTATGGCAGGCGTATGGCAGGCGTATGGTAGGTGTATGGCAGGCGTATGGTAGGCGTATGGCAGATGTATGGTAGGCGTATGGCTGGCGTATGGCAGGCGTATGGCAGGCGTATGGTAGGCGTATGGCTGGCGTATGGCAGGCGTATGGCAGGCGTATGGCAGGCTTATGGTAGGCGTATTGCGTTTAGGTGTATGGCTAGCGTATGGCAGGCGTATAGCGTTTAGGCGTATGGCAGGCGTATGGCAGGCGTATGGGAGGTGTATGGCAGGCGTATGGTAGGCGTATGGTAGGCGTATGGCAGATGTATGGTAGGCGTATGGCTGGCGTATGGCAGGCGTATGGCAGGCGTATGGCAGGCGTATGGCAGGCGTATGGCAGGCGTATTGCGTTTAGGTGTATGGCTAGCGTATGGCAGGCATATGGCAGTCGTATGGCAGGCGTATGGCAGGCGTATGGTAGGTGTATGGTAGGCGTATGGCGTTTAGGTGTATGGCAGGCGTATGGCAGGCGTATGGTAGGTGTATGGCAGGCGTATGGCTAGCGTATGGCAGGCGTATAGCGTTTAGGCGTATGGCAGGCGTATGGTAGGCGTATGGTAGGCGTATGGTAGGCGTATGGTAGGCGTGTGGTAGGTGTATGCTAGGTGTATGGTAGGCGTATGGTAGGCGTATGGTAGGTGTATGCTAGGTGTATGCTAGGTGTATGGTAGGCGTATGCTAGGTGTATGGTAGGCGTATGGCAGGCATATGGCTATCACTATTCTACATGCGCTCCGTCCTGTATATTAAGTTACATTCAGTCAAACAGGACCAGGAAATTCAGGGATTAATTGTACTGAATGTTTTCATTCATTTAGTAGAGCTTTGATGAAACATTCATCATGTTATTTGATATTTTCTTAGCTAATAATAGCCTGGTTTCTTTCCACTTCTGCTTCCTTCCATGGATGACGGTGCAATACTCCTGTCTCCCCTAAGGCTAGTTTAGGGTTGGGGATACACAATATTACTCACCTCTACATGTTACATCACCTCTACATGTTACACCACCTCTACATGTTACACCACCTCTACATGTTACACCACCTCTACATGTTACATCACCTCTACATGTTACACCACCTCTACATGTTACACCACCTCTACATGTTACACCACCTCTATATGTTACACCATGTTACACCACCTCTACATGTTACATCACCTCTACATGTTACACCATGTTACACCACCACCTCTACATGTTACATCACCTCTGCATGTTACACCACCTCTACATGTTACACCACCTCTACATGTTACACCACCTCTACATGTTACACCACCTCTACATGTTACACCATGTTACACCACCTCTACATGTTACACCACCTCTACATGTTACATCACCTCTACATGTTACACCACCTCTACATTTGACATCACCTCTACATGTTACACCATGTTACACCACCTCTACATGTTACATCAACTCTATGTGTTACACCATGTTACAAAACCTCTACATGTTACACCACCTCTACATGTTACACCACCTCTACATGTTACATCACCTCTACGTGTTACACCATGTTACAAAACCTCTACATGTTAAACCAACTCTACATGTTACAACACCTCTACATGTTACATCACCTCTACGTGTTACACCATGTTACAAAACCTCTACATGTTACACCACCTCTACAAGTTAAACCAACTCTACATGTTACACCACCTTTACATGTTACACTGCGTTACATCACCTCTACATGTTACACCATGTTACACCACCTCTACATGTTACACCACCTCTACATGTTACACCACCTCTACATGTTACATCACCTCTACATGTTACACCACCTCTACATGTTACACCACCTCTACATGTTACATCACCTCTACATGTTACATCACCTCTACATGTTACACCACCTCTACATGTTACACCACCTCTACATGTTACACCACCTCTACATGTTACATCACCTCTACATGTTACACCACCTCTACATGTTACATCACCTCTACATGTTACACCACCTCTACATGTTACACCACCTCTACATGTTACACCACCTCTACATGTTACATCACCTCTACATGTTACACCACCTCTACATGTTACACCACCTCTACATGTTACATCACCTCTACATGTTACATCACCTCTACATGTTACACCACCTCTACATGTTACATCACCTCTACATGTTACACCACCTCTACATGTTACACCACCTCTACATGTTACACCACCTCTACATGTTACATCACCTCTACATGTTACACCACCTCTACATGTTACACCACCTCTACATGTTACATCACCTCTACATGTTACACCACCTCTACATGTTACATCACCTCTACATGTTACACCATGTTACACCACCTCTACATGTTACACCACCTCTACATGTTACACCACCTCTACATGTTACATCACCTCTACATGTTACACCACCTCTACATGTTACACCACCTCTACATGTTACACCACCTCTACATGTTACATCACCTCTACATGTTACACCACCTCTACATGTTACATCACCTCTACATGTTACATCACCTCTACATGTTACACCACCTCTACATGTTACACCACCTCTACATGTTACACCACCTCTACATGTTACATCACCTCTACATGTTACACCACCTCTACATGTTACACCACCTCTACATGTTACATCACCTCTACATGTTACATCACCTCTACATGTTACACCACCTCTACATGTTACACCACCTCTACATGTTACATCACCTCTACATGTTACATCACCTCTACATGTTACACCACCTCTACATGTTACATCACCTCTACATGTTACACCACCTCTACATGTTACACCACCTCTACATGTTACATCACCTCTACATGTTACACCACCTCTACATGTTACACCACCTCTACATGTTACACCACCTCTACATGTTACATCACCTCTACATGTTACACCACCTCTACATGTTACATCACCTCTACATGTTACATCACCTCTACATGTTACACCACCTCTACATGTTACACCACCTCTACATGTTACATCACCTCTTGAAGGTTAATGTACTTCCTTTATGTATCACTTACTCTCTTTCCTCTTGGTTGATCCTTTGGAAATTCATTAGATTTTCTTTCTCCACATCAAAGTAACTCGATAAAATCTATATTCTCTGTGATTGGATTTAAAGTGAGCATGTCGAGCTGTTGAGGATGAATTCAGTTTATATTCTCTACCCCTTCAGTGGAATGAAACAGCCTTGTAGTTTGGGCCTATTCTTCTAACCTGGCACAGTTTACAGCTTGTTGCTATAGGTGAGTCTGTCTATGGGCTGCATGACTGTGAGGGAGATTGTGTGTTTGGTTCCCCATGTTAAGATCTCTGTTCTCCTTCTCTCTATTAATATCCAGAGGTCAGGGGTCAAACTGTTGTAGCAGGATGTTTTTGAACACCTCACGTGGAGGTTTACTGTATGTGTAGAACGTGCTCCTGTTCTCTGTTTTATGTTCCATCGACGTGCCCTGGAATACTGTAATGGTTTTGTGCTGGTGCTGGTGCATGCGTCTGTTTGTCCGTTACTTTTCAGTGATCAGCAGTATGTGTGGGTTGACTAAGGGGAGGTAGCCTAGCGGTTAAGAGCATTGGGCTATCAACAGAAAAGTTTCTGGTTCGAATCCCTGAGCCGACTAGGTGAAGAATCTGCCAATGTGCCCTTGAGGCAAGGCAATTACACCTAATTGCGCCTGTATGTCGCTTTAGTTAAGAATGTGTAAAAAAAAAAAAAAAACGTTAAAAATTCTGTTTGTTGTTATAAACATCTACTTATTCCAGCCCAGATGTGAGCCATTGATTAATGGAACCCACAGAACATCAGGGGGAATAGTGGAACCCACAGAATATCAGGGGGAATAGTGGAACCCACAGAACATCAGGGGGAATAGTGGAACCCACAGAACATCAGGGGGAATAGTGGAATCCACAGAATATCAGGGGTAATAGTGGAACCCACAGAACATCAGGGGGAATAGTGGAACCCACAGAACATCAGGGAGAATAGTGGAACCCACAGAACATCAGGTGGGAATAGTGGAACCCACAGAACATCAGGGGGAATAGTGGAACTCACAGAACATCAGGGGGAATAGTGGAACCCAGAGAACATCAGGTGGGAATAGTGGAACCCACAGAACATCAGGGGGAATAGTGGAACCCACAGAACATCAGGAGGAATAGTGGAACCCACAGAACATCACGGGGAATAGTGGAACCCACAGAACATCAGGGGGAATAGTGGAACCCACAGAACATCAGGGGGAATAGTGGAACGCACAGAACATCAGGGAGAATAGTGGAACCCACAGAACAGCAGGGGGAATAGTGGAACCCACAGAACAGCAAGGGGAATAGTGGAACCCACCGAACATCAGGGGGAATAGTGGAACCCACAGAACATCAGGGGGAATAGTGGAACCCACAGAACATCAGGGGGAATAGTGGAACCCACAGAACATCAGGGGGAATAGTGGAACCCACAGAACATCAGGGGGAATAGTGGAACCCACAGAACAGCAGGGGGAATAGTGGAACCCACAGAACATCAGGGGGAATAGTGGAACCCACAGAACAGCAAGAGGAATAGTGGAACCCACAGAACATCAGGGGGAATAGTGGAACCCACAGAACATCAGGGGGAATAGTGGAACTCACAGAACAGCAAGAGGAATAGTGGAACTCACAGAACATCAGGGGGAATAGTGGAACCCAAAGACCATCATTGGGAATAGTGGAACCCACAGACCAGCAGGGGGAATAGTGGAACCCACAGAACATCAGGGGGAATAGTGGAACCCACAGAACATCAGGGGGAATAGTGGAACCCACAGAACAGCAAGAGGAATAGTGGAACCCACAGAACATCAGGGGGAATAGTGGAACCCACAGAACATCAGGGGGAATAGTGGAACCCACAGAACATCAGGGGGAATAGTGGAACCCACAGAACAGCAAGAGGAACAGTGGAACCCACATAACATCAGGGGGAATAGTGGAACCCACAGAACATCAGGGGGAATAGTGGAACCCATAGAACATCAAGGGGAATAGTGGAACCCACAGAACATCTTGCAAAGCACTGCTCTCCCCTCTTCCGGTTTGAACTTCGACCTCACACCGGTCTGTAGTACACACACACACACACACACACACACAGAAGCACATGATACAGACACTTATACGAATATGAACAGTTTGGCCAAGGGATCTGTCTTGGTTTTGATAGCCCGGTTCCTTTGCGGCAAAGCTGTGCTCTTTGGACGAAACCCTAAATGGGGTTAACCGTTTTTTGCCCATGTGATTCACACTACTCAGGGTAAGCTTGTGCTGAACACATTCATGCTGCTGGTTCCTTCTCTGTTTCCCAGTTAAACCAGCCTTGGCTGTGCACACACAAATATCACACACACAGAAGGACCAAAGTGGGCAGACATAGAGGCCCCAGTGATCTCCTGTAGAGGGAACAGACACCGAGGCCCCAGTGCTCTCCTGTAGAGGGAACAGACACTGAGGCCCCAGTGCTCTCCTGTAGAGGGAACAGACACAGAGGCCCCAGTGCTCTCCTGTAGAGGGAACAGACACAGAGGCCCCAGTGCTCTCCTGTAGAGGGAACAGACACAGAGGCCCCAGTGCTCTCATGTAGAGGGAACAGCGGATCAGAAGGAATACAGCCAGCTAAAGCTAAATCACTGTGAATATTTCATGAGGCCGCCCCTGGCCCGGCAGAGCAGGAGCACAGTCTGAGTGATGTAATCGTGCCAGTCATTAGTACTGGGTAGTTTTTGGCTTAGGAACAGAAATCAGTGTACTTTAGAAGCAAGGGGAACAAGGAGCCATCCTAACTGTATGTGACACAGAAAAAATGAGAATTAGACCGAGGCAGAGAGTGGAGGAGAGAGAGGGAAAAACTTGGGAGAGAGAAATGGAGAGAGAGAGAGAGAGTAGAGACAAGTGGTCTCACAGTATGTCCCCAATATCCTCACCTCTGTCTACCTGCAGGCCCTCCCCTTCTCCCCTCTTCTCACCCTCCATCCCCTCTCAACTCCACCTCTCCTCTCCTCTCAGCACCATCTCTTCCCATCTCCTCCCCCTCCCTCCCCTCTCAGCACCCTTCTCTTCCCCCCTCTCCTCTTCTCCAATCCCACCTCACCCTCTCCCCTCTCAGCATCATCTCTTCCCCCTTCTCTTCCCTCCCCCTCCCTCCCCTCTCAGCATCATCTCTTTCCCCTTCTCTTCCCTCCCCCTCCCTCTCCTCTCAGCATCATCTCTTTCCCCTTCTCTTCCCTCCCCCTCCCTCACCTCTCAGCTCCATAGAGTGTGTAGTCTGAGATGATGAGCTGGTAACTGTTTTTTCAGTACGGACTGATACACTGTGTGTGTGTGTGTGTGTGTGTGTGTTGTGGATGTTCACGTGTATCAGAGTGTCAGCTGGAATCTGTTCAGAATCCATCCGCTGTGTGAGTGTTTAAACACGTTTAGAGAGAGGCCGGGGTCGAGAGGAACAACCCTGTTGTGACATTCACACCACACAGGACATTACAAGGCCACAAGAGATGCTGCAACACCGTCCTACCACCAGAGACAAAACACAGCAACGGCTACTGTATGTCTCCTGCTGGCGCTCTGGCTTCCCTCAAAGGTTACTTACTACACAGCACTCTAGAGGACTCTGCTTTTAACTCCACCAAAGGATTCAGTGGGTTTTCTTGATCTTCTTTCCTCTGTCTTATTCCTCCCTGTGAGATGACTTGGAGCAGTTCAAGTGACGAGGGGGAAGCGAGGCAGAACAGATTGGGTTTGATCCGGATTTAAACTTCTGTTCCAAATAAGGGTGACTTCCTGGATTTGTCTTGGAAAAGCACCTTGACATTTTTTAGAGGCAAATGAAGTGTGGAGGGGAGCTGTTTTTGTTCTTTATTTCCCTAGGGTCGTTCTGAAAGTGCACAACAGGTAGACTCTCAATCCACAACCCAGCGATGCACCCGCGACGTATTGCAAGCGTGGGTGTGTGTGTGTGTGTGAGTGCTTTTGCTTTTGTATGTGTGATGTGTTTGTGTCCATTTTTGTGCACTTATGTATTGCTTGTTTGTTACCATATCGGTGTGTGTGTGCGTGTGTGTGCGTGTGTGTGTAGGTGTGTGTGTGAAGCTGTGTGTGTAAACCACGCTGTGCTGTCAGCTTCTCTGAAATGGTTATGTTCTATCTGACTCATCACATACATTGCTGTTACTCATTCATCAAGTTTGCAGACGACACAACAGTAGTAGGCCTGAATATCAACGATGTCGAGACAGCCTACAGGGAGGAGGTGAGGGCCCTGAAAAATGGGAAGGAAAAGGAAAATAACCTCTCCCTCAACATCAACAAAACGAAGGAGCTGATCGTAGACTAAATGAGACATCAGAGGGAGTATGCCCCCAATCCACATCGACGGGACCGCAGTGGAGAAGGTGAAAAGCTTCAAGTTCCTCGGCGTACACATCACTGATAGTCTGAAATGGTCCACCCACACAGACAGGAGGCTGAAAAAATGTGGCCTGTTACCTAAAACCCTCACAAAATGTTACAGATGCACCATCGAGAGCATCCTTTCAGGCTGTATCACCGCCTGTGCCTTCGTCAACCGCAGGGCTCTCCAGAGGGTGGTGCGGTCAGCCCAAAGCTTCACCGGGGACATGCTGCCTGCCCTTAGGGACAACTACAGGACCCGGTGTCACAGGAAGGCCAAGAAGATCATCAAGGACCTCTGGTCACGGCCTGTTCACACTTCTATCATCCAGAACGCGAGGTCAGAACAGGTGCATCAAAGCTGTGACCGAGAGACTGAAAACAGCTTTTATCTCATGGCCATCAGACTGTTAAATAGTCACCACTAGCCGGCCTCTGCCAGGTACCCAGTCCTGAACTTTAGTCACTGTCACTAGCCAGCTACCACCCAGTTACACTAACATACATTTTAGAGGCTGCTGCCCTATGTACATATTCATGGAACACTGGTGACTTTAATCATGTTTACATACTGTTTTACCCATTTCATATACATATGCTGTAGTCTAGTCAAGGCCTATCCTATTGAATTATTTCTGTACAGATGCTTTTCTTCAGATATACCACATATTATATCCATATACTGTCAGTATTGTCTATATTTCCCATCACATACATATATATATATATATATATATATACATATATACATATATATATATATATATATATAGAGAGAGAGTATACAGAGGGCATTCGGGAAGGTATTCACATACCTTGACGTTTTCCACATTTTGTTATGCTAGAACCTTATTTTAAATTTGAATAATTTTTTACCCTCATCAATCTACACACAGTAATGATGAAGCAAAACATGTTTTTTATTCATTTTTGTGAATTTATAAAAATAGAAAAAACTGAAATATCACATTTACCTAACTATTCAGATCCTTTACTCAGTACTTTGTTGAATCACCTTTGGCAACGATTACAGCCTCGAGTGTTCTTGGGTAAGATGCTTCAAGCTTGGAACACCTGTATTTGGGGAGTTTCTCCCATTCTTCTCTGCAGATCATCTCAAGCTCTGTCAGGTTGGATGGGGAGCGAAACTACACAGCTATTTTTAGGTCTCTCCAGAGATGTTTGATTGGGTTCAAGTCCGGGCTCTGGCTAGGCCACTCGAGAACATTCAGAGAGTTGTCCTGAAGGCACTACTGGGTTGTCTTGGCTGTGTGCTTAGGGTCGTTGTCCTGTTGGAAGGTGAACCTTCACCCCAGTCGGAGGTCTTGAGCACTCTGGAGCAGGTTTTCACCAAGGATCTCTCTGTACTTTGCGCCGTTCATCTTTCCCTTGATCTTGACTAGTCTCTCAGTCCATACCGCTGAATAACATCCCCACAGCATGATGCCGCCACCACCATGCTTCACCGTAGGGATGGTTCCAGGTTTCCTCCAGACGTGATACTTGGCATTCAGGCCAGAGTTCAATCTTGGTTTCGTCAGACCAGAGAATCTTGTTTCTCATGGTCAGAGAGTCCATTAGGTGCCCAAAGAGGGCTGTCATGTGCCACTGAGGAGTGGCTTCCGTTTGGCCACTCTACCATAAAGGCCTGATAGGTGGAATGCTGAAGAGATGCTTGTCCTTCTGGATACAATACAATTTGATTTGATAAGTGATTAGATCAACTGCTTGCTTGGCACTGAGTGTTTCAAGCTTCTCTCTCTCTCTCTCTCTCTCTCTCTCTCTCAGTATGGAACATATTTCTGACCGTACAGAATGGCGCTTACTGTATTATAGCAGGGCAACATAAACAACATGGCCCATCAGTCAGCACGGCAGTCCCCCCCCCCGCCTCTTCCCAGCCCCTCAACAGCCCCCTCGTCCTCCTTTTTCCTTGGCCCTCCTCTCACTCTCTCTCACAGAGACACTTTCACTGGGGGCCTCAGGAATGTGATGCTGCTGGGCTTTAGCCAACAATAACACTACCACCACCCAAACACCAATACACACCATTACGACCACCCGAACCCCCATACCACCACCCTAACACCCATACACACCACCACTACCACCCTTACACCTATACACACCACTACCACCACCCTAACACCCATACACACCACTACCACCACCCTAACACACATACATACTACCACCACCCTAACACCCATACACACCACTACCACCACCCTAACACACATACATACTACCACCACCCTAACACCCATACACACCACTACCACCACCCTAACACACATACATACTACCACCACCCTAACACCCTATACATACATCCACCACCCTAACACCCATACACACCACTACCACCACCCTTACACCTATACACACCACTACCACCACCCTAACACCCATACACACCACTACCACCACCCTAACACCCATACACACCACTACCACCACCCTAACACACATACATACTACCACCACCCTAACACCCATACACACCACTACCACTACCACCACCCTAACACTCATACACACCACTACCACCACCCTAACACCCATACATACTGTACCACTACCACTACCACCACCCTAACACCCATACACACCACTACCACCACCCTAACACCCATACATACCACTACCACCACCCTAACACCCATACATACCACTACCACTACCACCACCCTAACACCCATACATATCACCACTCTAACACCTATACATACCTCCACTACCACCCTAACACTCATACATACCACTACCACTACCACCACCCTAACACCCATACATACCACTACCACTACCACCACCCTAACCCCCATACATACCACTACCACCACCCTAACCCCCATACATACCACTACCACCACCCTAACACCCATACATATCACCACTCTAACACCTATACATACCTCCACTACCACCCTAACACTCATACATACCACTACCACTACCACCACCCTAACACCCATACATACCACTACCACTACCACCACCCTAACCCCCATACATACCACTACCACCACCCGAACACCCATACAATCATTTGAAAAGCTCCGGTTGGTTTGCATCTAATGCTCGATTAGTAGCATAAACGTAACAGTGGTTGTGCTTTCGTTTTGGTGACAGATTATCCACTACCACTACCACCACCCTAACACCCATACATACCACTACCACCACCCTAACACCCATACATACCTCCACCTGAGACTCACACTTCACCTTCAACTCTAGTCCCTTCCCATCCCTTTTTCACTTTCACCCTGTAAAGCCTTTTTAAATCACTCAAAACATTCAGCCTCTGTTCCCTTACCGCACGCTCAGCAAATACTCTCCAGACCTCTAACTCCCACTGCTGCCCCCCGACCTCTGGTCTGGGCTGGGGCTGTTGCAGTAGGGATGTGGAGGTTATAGCCCTATATCATAGTTCTGGATTAGACAGGGTTTCCTCTGTAGAGATGGAGAGAGGGGGTGTGTCGAGAAGGAAAGAGAGAGAGAGAGAGAGGAAAGAGAGAGATAGGGAGAGAGAGAGAGGGTGTGTCGAAAGAAAGAGAGAGAGAGAGAGAGAGAGAGGAAGCAGAGATATAGGAAGAAGGGAGAGAGAGAGAGGGTGTGTCGAAGGAAGGAGAGAGATAGGGAGAGAGAGAGAGGGTGAATCGAAGGAAAGAGAAAGAGAGGAAGGAGAGAGGTAGGGAGAGAAAGAGGAAGAAGGGGGGAGGGAGAGAGAAAGTGAGAGTAGAGAGAGAAAGAGAGAAGAGGAGAGAAAGAAGAGGAGGATGAGAGAGAGGAGGATGAGAGAAAGAAGAGGAGGATGAGAGAAAGAAGAGGAGGATGAGAGAGAGGAGAGGAGAGAAAGAGAGGAGAGGAGAGAAAGAGAGGAGCGAGAGATAAGGGTCACGGAGTGCACCTCCACACTGCTCTGGAGCACGAGCTTTAAGTACACATATGCCTCTTCACTCTTTCTCTCCCTCTAGCAATTCAATTTCAATTCAAGGGGATTTATCGGCATGGGAACATGTTTACATTGCCAAAGCAAGGGAAATAGAAAATAAACAAAAGTGAAATAAAATTTAAAAAATTAACATTAAACATTACACTCACAAAAGTTCCAAAAGAATAAAGACATTTCAAATGTCATATTTTGTATATAGTGTTGTTATGATGTGCAAATAGTTCAAGTACAAAAGGGAAAATAAATTAACATAAATATGGGTTGTTTTTACAACGGTGTTTGTTCTTCACTGGTGGCCCTTTTCTTGAGGCAGCAGGTCACAAATGTTGCTGCTGTGATGGCACACTGTGGTATTTCACCCAGTAGATATGGGAGTTTATCAAAATTGGGTTTGTTTTCAAAATCTTTGTGGATCAGTGTAATCTAAGGGAAATATGTGTCTCTAATATGGTCATACATTTGGCAGGCGGTTAGGAAGTGCAGCTCAGTTTCCACCTCATTTTGTGGGCAGTGTGCACATAGCCTGTCTTCTCTTGAGCGTCAGGTCTGTCTACGGCAGCCTTTCTCAACAGCAAGGCTATGCTCACTGAGTCTGCACATCGTCAAAGATTTCCTTAAGTTTGGGTCAGTCACAGTTGTCATGACTGTCCTGATCAGGTCAGGTTACAGGAGACCACAACCCTACAGAATTTCTCTCAACCCCAACAGAGGACGAGAGATCTAGAGGTCTGAAGATGTGGGGTTTTTCTGACCCCTCACGCCCCTGGTAAATCTCAGGCCACAGACAAATTCCTTTGTCCTGTTACTATGGAGAACCAGCCTCAGAATATTAAACATGAAATAAAGGGACTTTGGAACAATGGTTTCCGTCAGCCACAATGGTGGTCATGACGATAGATGGAATATGAAAATGTATGTCATTTTTGTTTTGTTATTAAAGGTTATTAGATGACGTTATTACGAAAACATTGTAACGTTAGGAGTTTTCCTAGTATATGTTTGATTATACATTGTACGTTGTGTGGAAAATGTCCAAATCAAAGATAATGTTTTGGTAAAGCTGAAATGCAAAGTTCGTTGTCTAAAACTGGATTTGAGTCAAATCTAGACCTTGCCTTATTAACTTGGTACGCCCAGAGAATTGCCCTAAAGGCGGTTACGCCCACTTCTGACCCGAGGGTATAAAACCTGTGAGTAAAGAATTTACAGATAAGACTAAGTGACCCAAGCTGCAGCCGAGGTCTAAAAAGTCAACGAACCCAAAACGCAACACAAGTTTGAAGACAAAGAAATATTTTTCTACCCAAGCTACGGATGAGTAGCTGTGTCTAAGCGGGGGAATTCAAGTCGAACCACCTAGCCTCCATCTGCCATCGAATCGTGGTATCTACACTGTTTCATTCCTACGCTGTGAGCTCTGAGCTACAGAGCTGTCTGTCCTCAGAAGAGACCTTCCAGAGCAAGGGCAAGGGAACAGACTCGGAAGCCAAAAGGACACTGACATCATGAGGACGACGAGAGAGTTGTGCCGGAGAAGTGCGTCATTGAGCAGCCTGAACGGTCCACACGGAGAATCCACGGAGACCTTCCCCACGTAATTACATAATTAAATTCTGACCCATAAGAGGGGCAGTTTGGGGCAAGGCTAGGGTTAGAATAAGCATAGCTGACAAATTCACCCAAATGTATATTTCTCTCGTGTACTTTCACTTTTTCTCTCTTTTAAACCCCAATTTTGGGTAACACATGCCATAGTGTGTTGGCCCGTTATACTAAGTTCTAATCAATAGCCTGGAATGTGTTTTTGTGTATGTATATCTTTTATCATCATTTTAGCTTTCTAGTAAATAAATACTCAACTAAGATTGGTGTGGTACGAACTCATTGGTGAGACCCGGGTCCGTGCAGATTCCCGGATTATGTGACGTTCAGAACGAGACTGTAGAGGAAACTGATTAATTAGCGGCTGTTGTAAAATCGCTATTCTGATATTCTTTGAGTTAATTTGGGAAATAGAAACTCAATAAAACTTATTTTCCCATGGTGCCCCAGGTTAATGAGTTAATAATTGCATGATTCAGTTAATCACGCAATTAGAAACCTTTAATCATTCGATGAGCAACAGTCGTCACATTAACTAATACACCGTCACGACACAGTGGTCAAGTATTCTGCCACTGTGTACTCTCTGTTTAGTGCCAAATAGGACCAGCTTGCTCTCCGGGTTCATCTCTCATATGATGGCTTTGGAGTTTCTTTTCTGGATTTGGATAATTAGCAGGTATTGGCCTAATTCTGCTCTACTTGCTTTATTTGGTATTTTACGTTGTAGACGGAGGATATTTTTACATAATTCTGCATTCAGAGTCTCAATCTGGAGTTTGTCCCATTTTGTGAATTCTTGGTTGGTGAGTGGATCCCAGACCTCACAACCATAAAGGGCAATGGGTTCTATGACTTATTCAAGTATTTTTAGCCAGATTCTAATTGGTATGTCGAATTTTATGTTCCTTTTGATGGCATAGAAGGCCCTTCTTGCCTTGTCTAAGATCATTCACAGCTTTGTGTAAATTACCTGTGGCACTGATGTTTAGGCCGAGGTAGGTATAGTTGTTTGTATGGTCTAGGGCAATGGATGGGGTTTGCATTTGTGGTCCATGCTACTGGACCTTTTTTGGAACACCATTATTTTTGTCTTACTGAGATTTGCTGTCTGCGCCCAGGTCTGACATAATCTGTACAGAAGGTGCTGGCTAGCAGAGTAGAAAACTTGAAAATTAAAGAGAGCCGCACACTCTAGGAGCTCAGATGCAAACATGTAATTACCAATGTTTCGACAGCCAAGCTGTCTTCATCAGGGTATCAGGGTTTTGCCAATTTTAACCACACACTTGTTGTTTGTGTTTGTGGATTTTACAATGTCATATGTATTACCCCCATGACCACTTTCCATCAATTTGTATAGCAGATTCTCATGCTAAATTGAGGCAAAAGCTTTTTTGAAATCAACAAAGCATGAGAAGACTTTTCCTTTGTTTTTGTTTGTTTCTTTGTCAATGAGGGTGTGCAGGGTGAATACGTGGTTTGTCGTACGGTAATTTGGTAAAAAGCCAGTTTGCTCAGTACAGTGTTTTCACTGAGGAAATGTACTTGTCTGCTGTTAATGATAATGCAGAGTTTTTCCTAAGGTTGCTGTTGACACATATCCCATTGTAGTTATTGGGGCCAATTTGTCTCCACTTTTGTGGATTGCGGTGATCAGTCCTTGGTTTGCAAATATTGGGGAAGATGCCAGAGCTAAGAATGATGTTAAAGAGTTTAAGACAATTTGAATTTGTGGTCTGTATATTTTATTGTTTCATTTAGAACACCGTCAACACCTGTAGTTCATTCAATGAATTTGGAGAATCCAGTGGGCTCCTGTAGTCTCTTTGTTACAGGGCCAAAAAATGTGAGAATTGGTTTAGTCATTCATCTCCATTTTTGTTAAATAACTCTTCGTGTTGTTGTTTGTTTATTGTTTTCCAATTTTCCCAGAAGTGGTTAGAGTCTATGGATTCTTCAATTACGTTGAGCTGATTTTTCTGAAGTGCTGTTCCTTATTTTTCCATAGTGCATTTCTGTATTGTTTTAGTGATTCACCATAGTGAAGGTGTGGGCTCAGGGTCTCTGCGTCTCTATGTTTTTGGTTGGATAGATTTCTCAATTTATTTCTTAGGTTTTTGCATTCTTCATCAAACCATTTGTCTTTGTTGTTAATTTTCTTAGGTTTTGTGCTTGACATTTTTAGATTTGATAGGGAAGCTGAGAGGTCAAAATGACTGTTTAGGCTTTCTACTGCCAAGTTTACATCTTCGGTGTTACAGCGAAACGTTTTGTCCAGGAAGTTGTCTAAAAGGGTTTGAATTAGTTTCTGCCTAAATGTTTTTTGGTAGGTTTCCACACTACTTTCCTTCCACCTAGAGCATTGCTTAATATTCCTTTGGCTTTGATGCCTCATGATTGAGTATTGCTCTGTTCAACTAGACTGTGATTTTGCTGTTATCTGATAGGGGTGTTAGTGGTCTCCCTCCCTCCCTCCCTCCCTCCCTCCCTCTCTCCCTCCCTCTACCATGAACACTGATCATATTGAGATTCATTATATACTCTGACACTCCTGTTGTTCAAATCAGCCGGACCTTGCTGCTGCCATCATGCGTCTGTCTGTCTGTCTGTCTGTCTGTCTGTCTGTCTGTCTGTCTGTCTGTCTGTCTGTCTGTCTGTCTGTCTGTCACCTTGCGGCTGCAGGGGTTGATACGTTAGGTTCTCTGTCTTGAGTGACGTCTGCTCTTGAGAGGGGCATGTGGCTGCGTGTGGCTCAGCTTTGAACTGCAGCAGATCGTTTCCCCCCGGGAGGGTTGTACCGACGGATGGATGATTTCCCACAGCAGATGCCTACCTGGTCTGCCATCTAGACACTAGGTGCCTGCTGCAACCTCCGAGAGACACGCACCCAGATAAGGTGACAGGAAGTATTAGCAAACAGAGGGGAGGGAGGGGGCTGGGAGGGGAGCGAGGATAGGGGAGACGCTGGCTCTGTCTAAAACTTTATAGAAGAGAAGGGTAGAAAGTGTAAAAGGAGAGAGAGGTGGAGAAAGATATGGGGGTAGAATGTTAAGTGTGGGGGGTGGTGGGAGTAGGTGCAAGGGGGAACCAGGTGGGAGAGGATGTGAGGGGGGGGGGGTGTGTGTGAGGGGGGCTAGGTGGAGAGGAGACCTGTCCATGCTGCAGTGTGTGTCAGAGCACTAGGTAAAGCCCAGACAGAGCAGATCATGCTGCAGTGTGTGTCAGAGCGCTAGGTAAAGCCCAGACAGAGCAGATCATGCTGCAGTGTGTGTCAGAGCGCTAGGTAAAGCCCAGACAGAGCAGATCATGCTGCAGTGTGTGTCAGAGCGCCCGGTAAAGCCCAGACAGAGCAGATCATGCTGCAGTGTGTGTCAGAGCGCTAGGTAAAGCCCAGACAGAGCAGATCATGCTGCAGTGTGTGTCAGAGCACCAGGTAAAGCCCAGACAGAGCAGATCATGCTGCAGTGTGTGTCAGAGCACCAGGTAAAGCCCAGACAGAGCAGATCATGCTGCAGTGTGTGTCAGAGCGCTAGGTAAAGCCCAGACAGAGCAGCGTTCTCTTTCTATCTGTCTCCAGGTAAAGCTCTCATTTCATGCTCCACTGAGATCCACCTTCCCTCCACTCCTCCTCCTCCACCACCTCCTCCTCTTTCAATTTCTTACCCACTCTCTTTCTGTATCTCTTTTTCGCTTCTAGAGTGTGTCAGCTTTCTGTGTTCTCCACCCATTCTACTCCTCTTTCCTCACTAACACCACACATTCTTACCTCTCTCACACACAGGAGATGTCACGATAAACTTTAATAAATGATAACAGATAAGGCAGCTCATGTATATTTGATTCTGGGGAGGGGGAAGCATTGGGGGGGGCATAGGGGTTGGGGTTGTGTGTGTCGGGGGTAGGAGGGCATCGATGTCTCCCTGGCATCATGCTGGGCTTTGTGTGTCGTTTGGCCTGTCTGAGGAGACCAATAAGACAGGAGGAGGAAGTTGGGTTGGGCCTGTGCTGAGGAAGGCCTGAGATTAAATCCGATCCTCTGGTCAGAGCAGCCACGGCCCTGTAGGAAAGAGCTGGACTGCACCCAAACTCAGACACCCTCATTACTCTGGACTTTGGCAACGTGTCTGTGATTTATTTTTAATCAGCTACCTCAATCTCAGACAGAGACAGAGCACTGTGAAAACCCCAAAATGCTTTTGTTTGTTCAGGGACTGCAGTTGTTCAGGGACTGCAGTTGTTCAGTGACTGCAGTTACAGTAATGTTGATTAATGTGCACTGTCCCTTGTAAAACTAAATGCAATAAAGTTTAATAAACGTTATGTAAAGTGTTTTTAAAAAGGGGGATGAAGGAAGTGAGGAAGAGTGCAATACAAATATTGAAAAGGGGGTCTCAATAGGTCTCTCTCTCCCTTTGTTCATTGAACAGAGCATATCATTACCTACTTACCTACAAGTAAGTCAGGTGGTCTCCCACTTGGCACAAGGATGGATTGAGATTGTGCTCTGGCCAGAGTGGCTCTCAGGACCATGAGGTTTCTCTGTGCCGTGTTTGAATGCAGCAGGTCAGAGGACCGTGAGGTTTCTCTGTGCAGTGTTTGAATACAGCAGATCAGAGGACCATGAGGTTTCTCTGTGCAGTGTTTGAATACAGCAGATCAGAGGACCATGAGGTTTCTCTGTGCAGTGTTTGAATACAGCAGGTCAGAGGACCATGAGGTTTCTCTGTGCAGTGTTTGAATGCAGCAGGTCAGAGGACTGTGAGGTTTCTCTGTGCAGTGTTTGAATATAGCAGGTCAGAGGACCGTGATGTTTCTCTGTGCAGTGTTTGAATGCAGCAGGTCCCTGTTTGTGTTGTCTGTAATCCCGAGTGACATGAGTTCAGCTCATCTCACCAGTCACGCTCATTTCACTGCTGACTGCCCTGGGAGGAGGGGAGGGGCAGAAAGAGCCAGAGACCTGCCTGTCAGAGACCTGCCTGTCAGGAGGATTAAAGGCATTCGCATGCTTCCCATCTCAAACAGTTCATAACATTTTGTGCATATATTATGATGACATTTTGTGACGTTTTTGTTAGTTTTGGTCTTCGACAAGGGTTTTTTCGGCTGTTAGTGCAGGCAAGCCGATATCTACGCCCCTTCGTCTGTGATTGGTCAACAATAGGGATTCTTCAATTATGTGTTTGTTGTCAATCAACGAGAGACCACTCCTTTTCATGCACATATTTTCACTTGAGAAATAATCCACCAAAATTGCGCGACTAAGATCTCCTCGGCAAAAACGTCAACATTTCTGACAGATTTCTTGAATTCTTAGATTCATTCTGACTATCTTTGCTGTCTGTCTGCCTGTCTACTGTTTTTCTTTTTTCTGTGTACTGTCTACTGTGTGTTTACTGCCTACTGTCTATAGTCTGTCTACCTTCTACTTTCTGTCTACTGTTTACTGTCTGTCTACTGTCTGTCTACTTTCTACTGTCTGTCTACTGTCTGTCTACTGTCTGTCTACTGTCTACTGTCTGTCTACTGTCTGTCTACTGTCTGTCTACTGTCTACAGTCTGTCTACTGTCTTTCTACTGTCTGTTTACTGTCTACTGTCTGTCTACTCTATGTCTACTGTCTACTGTCTGTCTACTGTCTGTCTACTGTCTGTCTAATGTCTTTCTACTGTCTGTCTTCTGTCTGCAGTCTGTCTACTGTCTTTCTACTGTCTGTCTTCTGTCTGCTGTCTGTCTACTGTCTACTGTCTGTCTACTGTTTACTGTCTACTGTTTACTGTCTACTGTTTACTGTCTACTGTCTGTCTACTGTCTACTGTTTACTGTACACATACACAAACACATACGCGCTATGTGTTTACTGTCTACTGTTTACTGCTCAACTATGGCTCTTTTGAGAAAGTGTTGGGTCTACTTGTGTATCTCATCTTTCCTTACTAGTCCTCTCATCTTTCCTTACTCCTCCACTCATCATTACTCACCCCTCCTCTCATCTTTTCTCACTCCTCATCTTTCCTCACCGCTCCTCTCATCTCTCCTCATCCTCCTCTCAACTTCCTCACTCCTCCGCTCATCTTTCCTCATCCTCCTCTCTTCTTCCCTCATCCTCTTCTCATCTTTCATCACTTATCATCTTTCCTCATCCTTCTCTCATCTTTCCTCCCTCCTCCTCTAATCTAACCTCACTCCTCCTCTCATCTTTCCTCCCTCCTCCTCTCATCTAACCTCACTCCTCCTTTCATTGTTCCTCACTCTTCCTCTCATCTTTCCTCATCATCCTCTCATCTTTCCTCACTCCTCATCTTTCCTCACTCCTCATCTTTCCTCACTCCTCATCTTTCCTCACCCCTTCTCATCTTTCCTCACCCCTCCTCTCATCTTTCCTAACTACTCCTCTCATCTTTCCTCATCATCCTCTTATCTTTCCTAACTCCTCATCATTACTCACCCCTCCTCTCATTTTTCCTCACTCATCATCTGTCCTCATCCTCTCATCTTTCCTCATCCTCCTCTAATCGTTCCTCATCCTCCTCATCTTTCCTCACTCCTCATCTTTCCTCAGCCTGCTCTCATCTTTTCTCATTCCTCATCTTTCCTCACTCCTCATCTTTCCTCATCCTCCTCTCATCTTTCCTCATCCTCCTCTCATCTTTCCTCAGCCTGCTCTCATCTTTTCTCATTCCTCATCTTTCCTCACTCCTCATCTTTCCTCATCCTCCTCTCATCTTTCCTCATCCTCCTCTCATCTTTCCTCAGCCTGCTCTCATCTTTTCTCATTCCTCATCTTTCCTCACTCCTCATCTTTCCTCATCCTCCTCTCATCTTTCCTCACTCCTCATCTTTCCTCATCCTCCTCTCATCTTTCCTCATCCTCCTCTCATCTTTCCTCATCCTCCTCTAATCTTTCCTCATCCTCCTCTCATCTTTCCTCACTCCTCATCTTTCCTCAACCCTCCTCCTTTTATCACTCCTCATCTTTCCTCCATCCTCATCTATGGACTGTAAAGACATTAATTGGCCATCTTGCGTCGTTATGTGAACCAGGAGCTGGCTGCTGTTCTGTGTTGCTCCTAATTAAAAGAGCCTCCGATGCCGTGTGAATGTGAGCATCAATCAGCCTGGTGGGGATGGAGGGTAATGAGAGAGTACATCTGTGTCTCAAATGACAGCAAACCTGGTTTCAAAAGATAAATAAAACTACACCTCACGGCACAATGACTCTCCCCCCTGGCGAGGGGACGGTCTAAAGTTATACTGTTACATACAGTATGTGGAACTGATAGATGCACACACACACACACACACACACACACACACACACACACACACACACACACACACACACACATACACGCTATGTGTTTATGTTTTTAAGTGCATGTCAATTGTAAAGTATTTTGTCTGAAATGTCTTTTTCGTTATGTGTCGGACCCCAGCAAGACTAGCTGTCACGATTGTCGTCGGCTAATGGGGATCCTAATAAAAATCTCTAGTGACATCAAGTCTTTGCTGCAGCCTCCATCTCAGAGCTGTAATTGTTTCTGTTCTTCCCTTGGTCTTCTGAATGAGCATCTCTCCAGGCTCCCTGCTACCCGTCTGTGTTGCCAGGTCTTGTAAAGATTCAGAGAAGCTGGCTATTTGTCGCTGGGTTGTGTTGGCCGCCTTCTGAGCCCCCGCTCTGTTAATTGGGCAGGTTTTATTTCAGGGGCCCACGGCACAGTGGGAATTGGAAGCACAAAGTGCAGCATGAAAAAAATATGGCAGAAAGTCATTTTTTTTTCATCCAATTGCGTCTCTCAAACCCTGACATCAGTATTCCGCTCAGACATGGAGTCAGACTAAAATAGAAAAAGAGCAACAGCGAGAGAGGGAGAAGAATGGAAGTAGACAGGGAGAAGGACAACGATGGAAGGGGACAGAGAGGGACAATGGGTGGAAGGGGACAGAGAGAGGGAGAGGAGAGGGATGGAAGGGGACAGAGAGAGGGAGAACGATGGAAGGGGACAGAGAGAGAGAGGGAGAAGGATGGAAGGGGACAGAGAGAGGGAGAAGGATGGAAGGGGACAGAGAGAGGGAGAAGGATGGAAGAGGACAGAGAGGGAGAACGATGGAAGGGGACAGAGAGAGGGAGAATGGGTGGAAGGGGACAGAGAGAGGGAGAATGGGTGGAAGAGGACAGAGAGAGGGAGAGGAGAGGGATGGAAGGGGACAGAGAGAGGGAGAATGGGTGGAAGAGGACAGAGAGAGGGAGAGGAGAGGGATGGAAGGGGACAGAGAGAGGGAGAATGGGTGGAAGAGGACAGAGAGAGGGAGAGGAGAGGGGTGGAAGGGGACAGAGAGAGGGAGAATGGGTGGAAGGGGACAGAGAGATGGAGAAGGGGTGGAAGGGGAGAGTGAGAGGGGAGTGGTGGAAGAGGACAGAGAGACAGGCAAACATTGAAGTTCTTTGATTGCAAATGTGCCTCTCCCTCCGTCCCCCTTTCTCTCTTTCGCTCACCATCTTGTTTTAAAGTAGAATTGAGTCGAGCCGTAGGTGAAATGAGTCACTGCCAGCGCGGGAGAGCGAAGGAGAAAGAGAAGGAGAGACGGAGGACTGGGTATACAGGATGCAAAGAAAGAGGCGCTTTGTTCTGACTTGTGCTTTGTGTTGGCCTTCACCCTGAGATGACTCCAGCTCTGTTTGTGCTTGTTTTCATATAGCCTTGAGTCCAGCCGCTCCTCCACACATAAAGAGACTCCGACCATCCCCAGAGAACCCAACCTTCCATTCACAGGTGAGTGAAGGGGGAGGGGGGTTAGAGACCTGATGAGGAACAGATGCTGAGGGACGGTGGTGTTGCTGCTGTGAGAAAGGGGGGTTTGGGGTTGAGGAGGCTGCTGTCTCTGTCCTCACACCACTGCTAGCTGAATCCCTCTGGCAGCGTCAGTGACGGCTCTCGCTCACTCTGCAGTTTCACACAACACAACACAGTAATTTGTCAGGGGGACGGGCAGCAGGGAGCCTGTCAAAAGAGACAGAGAGAGAGAGTGATAGAAGAGAGGGAACAACGATGGAGGAGAGTGAAGATTGAAAGGGTTGAACGTGGGATGTGGGGCTGTTGGTCAGTCCATGTGGGGCTGTTGGTCAGTCCATGTGGGGCTGTTGGTCGGTCCATGTGGGGCTGTTGGTCAGTCCATGTGGGGCTGTTGGTCGGTCCATGTGGGCTGTAGGGTGTTGTGGGTGTGTCTTCCACCCATTACCCATGATGACACCCGAACAGTGTGACCTGCTGAGGGGGAGGAACAGGAGCCTCACATTCCTGATTAATGATGAAGTATGGACCCTCTGTGCTGAGGGGAATGAGCATACATGTACACACACACACACACACACACATACGTACGCACACACACGAACACGTGCGTACGCACACACATACAGGTACACTCCCTGGGTAGCTGTAACACAGTTACTAACTATAACACAGTTAGTGGTGGTCTCTCTCTCTTTCTCTCTCTCTCTCTCTCTCTGTCTCTCTCTCTCTGTCTCTCTCTCTCTCTCTCTCTCTCTCTCTCTCTCTCTCTCTCTCTGTCTCTCCATCTCTCTCTCTATCTCTGTCTTTCTCTCTCTCTCTCTCTCTCTCTCTCTCTGTCTCTCCATCTCTCTCTCTATCTCTCTGTCTCTCTCTCTGTCTCTCTCTCTCTCTCTGTCTCTCTGTCTCTCTGTCTCTCAATTCAATTCAATTCAATTCAAGGGCTTTATTGGCATGGGAAACGTGTTAACATTGCCAAAGCAAGTGAGGTAGACAACATACAAAGTGAATATATAAAGTGAAAAACAACAAAAATTAACAGTAAACATTACACATACAGAGGTTTCCAAACAGTAAATACATTACAAATGTCATATTATATATATATACAGTGTTTTAACAATGTACAAATGGTTAAAGGACACAAGATAAAATAAATAAGCATAAATATGGGTTGTATTTACAATGGTGTTTGTTCTTCACTGGTTGCCCTTTTCTCGTGGCAACAGGTCACAAATCTTGCTGCTGTGATGGCACACTGTGGAATTTCACCCAGTAGATATGGGAGTTTTTCAAAATTGGATTTGTTTTCGAATTCTTTGTGGATCTGTGTAATCTGAGGGAAATATGTCTCTCTAATATGGTCAAACATTGGGCAAGTGCAGCTCAGTTTCCACCTCGTTTTGTGGGCAGTGAGCACATAGCCTGTCTTCTCTTGAGAGCCATGTCTGCCTACGGCGGCCTTTCTCAATAGCAAGGCTATGCTCACTGAGTCTGTACATAGTCAAAGCTTTCCTTAATTTTGGGTCAGTCACAGTGGTCAGGTATTCTGCCGCTGTGTACTCTCTGTTTAGGGCCAAATAGCATTCTAGTTTGCTCTGTTTTTTTGTTAATTCTTTCCAATGTGTTAAGTAATTATCTTTTCGTTTTTTAATGATTTTTTGGCGTCTAATTTGTGTTGCTGTCCTGATTATTTGTGGGGTCTGTTTGTGTTTGTAAACACAGCCCCAGGACCAGCTTGCTTAGGGGACTCTTCTCCAGGTTCATCTCTCTGTAGGAAATGGAAGGTTATGGAAGGTTATGGAAGGTTTGGGAATCACTTCCTTTTAGGTGGTTGTAGATTTTTGATAATGCTCTCTCTCTCTAACTATCTCTCGCTCTAATGCTTTCTCTTCTCCTCTCACCCCAGTCTCTTTCATGAGCGTTTGGATCGTTCCTCTGCACTCCTGTGATAGAGATCACATTCCCAGTTTAGATCCCCCCCCCCGGCTCTAGTCACTGCCACTGGTAAAAGGTCAGTTCTTTAGAGGAAACGCCAGAGGAAGTTTGAGTGTTCCATTAAAGAGAGAGGAAGGGAACACGTGGAGTGAGGGTGCGTGGGAGACAGAGAGAGAGAGAGAGAGATAAAGAGATAGAAACAGGAAAGAAAAAGAGAAAGACCAGATCATTGTCACATTGTTCACTCCCATAGTTTTTTCTTCTGTTGTGTTCTTACCGGTGTTGTCCAATGAGAGAGCTGGAAAGTTTCTCTACAAATCACGCCCACTCAGCAGGTAACACTAATGGAACGTCTCATCCAATCCAACATCTAATTCATCATTCGCTTTCATTTCCTTTCGGTTTTGTTTTCCTTTCTGTTGGAGAGATGAACTATTTTGCCATGGCTTGTCCCATAGGGACATTCGGTATGTAGGCAGTCACTCTCCAGGCTACTCACATACGCTATTTTCTCTGAGAGCTAGACTAGCCAACCTGCTCAGACAAATGCAATTGTTTTCTTAGGTTCAGAAATGACAGGGATCAGCACATGCCATCATACTGTAGCTTTGGAATGGACTTTTCACTGCAGGAGATTGTTAACTCAGCAACTCTTGTGTCTGAGCTGCGGAAACACACAATTATTCATTTTGCTGTAGATGTCAGATTGACGTAAAACAAATAGGAAAATGTTATCCTCAGTACAGATCCAAGGATGGGCTGCTATGTTGTTGGACTACCACGCAAATGTATTGTTTGGCTGTTCAAACAACGAGGAGAGACGACCGACTGAACGCCACTTGTTTAATATTCACAACAGAATGTTTGATCTCATATGCAAGCGCTCGCTCGGTCCGTCCTGATGCACTTCAAATGTTGCAAGTTATAGACACCGACCGGGGCGTCTGAACATTTTTCTCATACATTAAACACAACCCGTTACTCACGTATTGAAACATAAATGTCGAGTGATGATGTAGTCAACCAGCTGTGAAACACAGAACGATACATCAAGAGGAATTGGTCACGTCACTTATGTCCTCTCTTCTCACGTGCCTCCTGACCTACACTGATCCTAGGCCTGCCTGTCAACAGAAAGTGCAATATTAGTCAATCAATCAATCAATCTAACACAGTATATTTTATAAAGCTCTTTTTACATCAGCACTTGTCACAGCACTTGTACTTCCGGCGCCGACAGAGATGGCCGCCTCGCTTCGCGTTCCTAGGAAACTATGCAGTTTTTTGTTTTTTTACGTGTTATTTCTTACATTAGTACCCCAGGTCATCTTAGGTTTCATTACATACAGTCGAGAAGAACTACTGAATATAAGATCAGCATCAACTCACCATCAGTACGACCAAGAATATGTTTTTCGCGACGCGGATCCTGTGTTCTGCCTTACAAACAGGACAACGGAGTGGATCCTATGCAGCGACCCAAAAAAACGACTCCGAAAGAGAGGGAAACGAGGCGGTCTTCTGGTCAGACTCCGGAGACGGGCACAGCGCGCACCACTCCCTAGCATTCTTCTTGCCAATGTCCAGTCTCTTGACAACAAGGTTGATGAAATCCGAGCAAGGGTAGCATTCCAGAGGGACATCAGAGACTGTAACGTTCTTTGCTTCACGGAAACGTGGCTTACTGGAGAGACGCTATCCGAAGCGGTGCAGCCAACAGGTTTCTCCACGCATCGCGCAGACAGGAAAAAACATCTTTCTGGTAAAAAGAGGGGCGGGGGCGTATGCCTTATGACTAACGTGACATGGTGCGATGAAAGAAACATACAGGAACTCAAATCCTTCTGTTCACCTGATTTAGAATTCCTCACAATCAAATGTAGACCGCATTATCTACCAAGAGAATTCTCTTCGATTATAATCACAGCCGTATATATCCCCCCCCAAGCAGACACATCGATGGCTCTGAACGAACTTTATTTAACTCTCTGCAAACTGGAAACAATTTATCCGGAGGCTGCATTCATTGTAGCTGGGGATTTTAACAAGGCTAATCTGAAAACAAGACTCCCCAAATTTTATCAGCATATCGATTGCGCAACCAGGGGAGGAAAGACCTTGGACCATTGTTACTCTAACTTCCGCGACGCATATAAGGCCCTGCCCCGCCCCCCTTTCGGAAAAGCTGACCACGACTCCATTTTGTTGATCCCTGCCTACAGACAGAAACTAAAACAAGAGGCTCCCACGCTGAGGTCTGTCCAACGCTGGTCCGACCAAGCTGACTCCACACTCCAAGACTGCTTCCATCACGTGGACTGGGAGATGTTTCGTATTGCGTCAGATAACAACATTGACGAATACGCTGATTCGGTGTGCGAGTTCATTAGAACGTGCGTTGAAGATGTCGTTCCCATAGCAACGATTAAAACATTCCCTAACCAGAAACCGTGGATTGATGGCAGCATTCGTGTGAAACTGAAAGCGCGAACCACTGCTTTTAATCAGGGCAAGGTGTCTGGTAACATGACCGAATACAAACAGTGCAGCTATTCCCTCCGCAAGGCTATCAAACAAGCTAAGCGCCAGTACAGAGACAAAGTAGAATCTCAATTCAACGGCTCAGACACAAGAGGCATGTGGCAGGGTCTACAGTCAATCACGGACTACAGGAAGAAACCCAGCCCAGTCACGGACCAGGATGTCTTGCTCCCAGGCAGACTAAATAACTTTTTTGCCCGCTTTGAGGACAATACAGTGCCACTGACACGGCCTGCAACGAAAACATGCGGTCTCTCCTTCACTGCAGCCGAGGTGAGTAAGACATTTAAACGTGTTAACCCTCGCAAGGCTGCAGGCCCAGATGGCATCCCCAGCCGCGCCCTCAGAGCATGCGCAGACCAGCTGGCCGGTGTGTTTACGGACATATTCAATCAATCCCTATACCAGTCTGCTGTTCCCACATGCTTCAAGAGGGCCACCATTGTTCCTGTTCCCAAGAAAGCTAAGGTAACTGAGCTAAATGACTACCGCCCCGTAGCACTCACATCCGTCATCATGAAGTGCTTTGAGAGACTAGTCAAGGACCATATCACCTCCACCCTACCTGACACCGTAGACCCACTCCAATTTGCTTACCGCCCAAATAGGTCCACAGACGATGCAATCTCAACCACACTGCACACTGCCCTAACCCATCTGGACAAGAGGAATACCTATGTGAGAATGCTGTTCATCGACTACAGCTCGGCATTCAACACCATAGTACCCTCCAAGCTCGTCATCAAGCTCGAGACCCTGGGTCTCGACCCCGCCCTGTGCAACTGGGTACTGGACTTCCTGACGGGCCGCCCCCAGGTGGTGAGGGTAGGCAACAACATCTCCTCCCCGCTGATCCTCAACACTGGGGCCCCACAAGGTTGCGTTCTGAGCCCTCTCCTGTACTCCCTGTTCACCCACGACTGCGTGGCCACGCACGCCTCCAACTCAATCATCAAGTTTGCGGACGACACAACAGTGGTAGGCTTGATTACCAACAACGATGAGACGGCCTACAGGGAGGAGGTGAGGGCCCTCGGAGTGTGGTGTCAGGAAAACAACCTCACACTCAACGTCAACAAAACTAAGGAGATGATTGTGGACTTCAGGAAACAGCAGAGGGAACACCCCCCTATCCACATCGATGGAACAGTAGTGGAGAGGGTAGCAAGTTTTAAGTTCCTCGGCATACACATCACAGACAAACTGAATTGGTCCACTCACACAGACAGCATCGTGAAGAAGGCGCAGCAGCGCCTCTTCAACCTCAGGAGGCTGAAGAAATTCGGCTTGTCACCAAAAGCACTCACAAACTTCTACAGATGCACAATCGAGAGCATCCTGGCGGGCTGTATCACCGCCTGGTATGGCAACTGCACCGCCCTCAACCGTAAGGCTCTCCAGAGGGTAGTGAGGTCTGCACAACGCATCACCGGGGGCAAACTACCTGCCCTCCAGGACACCTACACCACCCGATGTCACAGGAAGGCCATAAAGATCATCAAGGACATCAACCACCCGAGCCACTGCCTGTTCACCCCGCTATCATCCAGAAGGCGAGGTCAGTACAGGTGCATCAAAGCTGGGACCGAGAGACTGAAAAACAGCTTCTATCTCAAGGCCATCAGACTGTTAAACAGCCACCACTAACACTGAGTGGCTGCTGCCAACACACTGACACTGACTCAACTCCAGCCACTTTAATAATGGGAATTGATGGGAAATGATGTAAATATATCACTAGCCACTTTAAACAATGCTACCTTATATAAATGTTACTTACCCTACATTATTCATCTCATATGCATACGTATATACTGTACTCTATATCATCGACGGTATCCTTATGTAATACATGTATCACTAGCCACTTTATACTATACTATGCCACTTTGTTTACATACTCATCTCATTTGTACATACTGTACCCGATACCATCTACTGTATCTTGCCTATGCTGCTCTGTACCATCACTCATTCATATATCCTTATGTACATATTCTTTATCCCCTTACACTGTGTACAAGACAGTAGTTTTGGAATTGTTAGTTAGATTACTTGTTATTACTGCATTGTCGGAACTAGAAGCACAAGCATTTCGCTACACTCGCATTAACATCTGCTAACCATGTGTATGTGACAAATAAAATTTGATTTGATTTGATTTAGAGTGATTTACAGATACCCAGCCTAAAACCCCAAAGAACAAGCTAGTAGTCTCTCTGTAGTCTGTCCTACATGGCTGACACCCAGTGGGTTCTCACACCGTTTGAAAAACACTATTTCCAAAGTGGAGAAGGTATTCCTCCACAAAGGCCCCGAAACACACAAAGAGAGGATTTGTTAGAGGATGGGTTCTGATTGGCCCAGGGGACCATGGGTTCTGATTGGCCCAGGGGACCATGTCCTCTCACTGTGACGTTTCATTCAAGGATCCTTTGAAAAATAATTGAATGTTTATTTCAGAGTCACATCTCCCTCTTCACCGCTCACTAATCCAAACATTCATTTATTTTGGTGGTTAATCTTAGAATAAATGAATTCATAAATTAAACTCCCTCACTGGAGCATGTCTTCGAAGTCTGTCTGCACCTAAAAATAACTGAGATGTGTTGTGTGTGTGTGAGTCTGTATGTCCACAGACAGTATATTATTGATATGATCTAGCGGTCATATTTAGTGGACCCTTGATCATATTATCGGGGCGGCAGGGTAGCCTAGTGGTGGTTAGTGCGTTGGACTAGTAACCGGAAGGTTGCAAGTTCAAATCCCAGAGCTGACAAGGTACAAATCTGTCGTTCTGCCCCTGAGCAGGCAGTTAACCCACTGTTCCTAGGCCATCATTGAAAATAAGAATTCGTTCTTAACTGACTTGCCTAAATAAAGTTTAAAAAAAATACAAAAATATTACAGTTTGAGAATATGAAAATGATCTTCAACATGAACAACTCACCTGACCTTTCTGGTTTGTTTCCCAATGATGCTTATTTTCTCTCGACCCTCCCAGGGCTTGGCGGAGGAAATTGGACAACCCATGTTCCTCTGTCCTCTGGACGGCTGCCTCGGCCTGGAGGTGCGGAGAGAGGGTAGTTGATTACATGGGGCTGGGCTAGTATCCGGTGACAGGGGAGTAGGTAGAGGGAGTGTCCTGCTATCCTGTGTATATTTCAGTGGGCCGGCGGGGTGGGGGGCTGAGCAGAGTGCTGACCCCTCCTGATGTACTGCTTGTGTTACAATAGGGACCTATACAGACTTATTAACCCAGGCTCAATTTGTCATGGTAGTAGCACAGCGCTGGGGCTGCTGTGGAGACAGGACCTCATCCATTACCCCTGAGAACATCCCCATGGCAACACTGCTGACTCCTCATACACCAGCACTATGGACACATTCTCTCACACAATCATATTTGAGCTGCTCCTGCTCGGACAATTTTTTTATTTTATTTGTAGTAATGACAATTACAACAATACTGAATGAACACTTATTTTAACTTAATATAATACATCAATAAAATCATTTTAGCCTCAAATAAATAATGGAACATGTTCAATTTGGTTTAAATAATGCAAAAACAAAGTGTTGGAGAAGAAAGTAAAAGTGCAATATGTGCCATGTAAGAAAGCTAACGTTTCAGTTCCTTGCTCAGAACATGAGAACATATGAAAGCTGGTGGTTCCTTTTAACATGAGTCTTCAATATTTCCAGGTAAGAAGTTTTAGGTTGTAGTTATTATAGGAATTATAGGACTATTTCTCTCTATACCATTTGTATTTCATTAACCTTTGACTATTGGATGTTCTTATAGGCACTTTAGTATTGCCAGTGTAACAGTATAGCTTCCGTCCCTCTCCTCGCTCCTACCTGGGCTCGAACCAGGAACACATCGACAATAGCCACCCTCGAAGCATGCAGAGCAAGGGGAACAACTCAGAGCGAGTGACGTTTGAAACGATATTAGCGTGCATCCCGCTAACTAGCTAGCCATTTCACATTGGTTACACCAGCCTAATCTCGGGAGTTGATAGGCTTGAAGTCATAAATAGTGATTAGAGCGTTGGACTAGTTAACTGTAAGTTTGCAAGATTGAATCCCCGAGCTGACATGGTAAAAGTCTGTCGTTCTGCCCCTGAACAAGGCAGTTAACCCATCGTTCCTAGGCCGTCATTGAAAATAAGAATGTGTTCTTAACTGACTTGCCTAGTTAAATAAAGATTAAATAAAGGTGTAAAATTATTATTATTTTTTAAATTAAAAATAAATCTAAAAAATCACCCAAATCGGTGTCCAAAAATACAGATTTCCGACTGTTATGAAAACTCGAAATCGTCCCTAATTAATCGACCATTAACCAAAATCTTACCCCTATACATATCTACCTCCATCACTCCAGTATCCCTGTACATTGTTAATATGGTACTAACCCTGTATATAGTATGATTACTTACTTTCTTGTGTTTTTCTTATTTTTATTTCTGTTTTTGTTAGTACCTTGTGTTATTTTTCATATGACATTGTCATTGTTGGTTTTAGAGCTGGCAAGAGAAGGCATTTCACTGTACTTGTGCGCGTTACATTGAAACTTGGAACTGTTGACACATTCCACTACCCTGAAACTGTTCAACATCACAGTTCCGTTTGGTTTGGCCACACATTACCGACTACCCAAAATATTTTAAACAGAGAGAGGGTGACGATGAGTAATCGGTTTAATATCATCAGAGCATTGTTTTTATTCAGAAAAAAAAAAACACAACATAAAAGTCCCATCCCCGAATATAACATGACTAATGTATATGTTTCTACATGGAGATTTATACAGCCACTTAAAGCACAATAAAGCGTGTCGCCTCAAGGGGAAGAAAAAGCCCATCCCCGCGATCTCACATGGCTTAATTACAGATCTGTTTTTACACATTTACGCTCACACATCCATGCACACCGCCTCCGTGGAAACTTGCCATGTTAGTGTTTCACTGTGTTATGGTGGTCGAACAAAATCACGTACTAGAAAATCTTTCTGTAATTAAACACTTTTCCTGGAAGGTGAAGAAAATCTGTCCTGAAGTTACAAGATGGAAATATTTGAATAGCAAAAGTGAGTAAAGCTCTGAAGACATCGAGCATAGTTTTGGATTGCTTTTGTCTAATTCTGGACCAATATATTTGAATCGTTAACTGATAACTACAAAAAGAGTGGAGAACGATAACGAGAGCTATTGTCTGTATCACTTTCAGAGCGAAGTTTTCCCTGTCCCTCCCACTATAAAACATTGACAACCAATCAAAAACGTGTTCTGTACAAGTGTTCTTGGTTGTAGGTGCTGATTGGAGTGGAGACAAGGCAGAGCACACTGTAATCTCGCCTGGATAACTGGTCACGTGTGAGCATATTGGTGGGTGGCCACTTTAATTATAGGATGACTTGGGAGAATGATGAACCACCACAAACAGAGGATGAGAAGGTCCTATTTCCCGATGGTAGGTCTATCTGTTAACGTCGATACATTCTGACAAAATACACACTATGACTGGCCTGCTAATGTGCCTTTCTGGACCTTGTAAACTGTCGACAATAGACCCATGACTATTCCAAATGGTTGCCTCATGAGACCTAGTCTGTACGCGCTCAAAACAGATCGTTTGAGCGGTTTTCAAATGACCCTTGACATCACTGCAGTTTACAGCCCTAGACAATAATACATTCCTCATTGCTTTGTGTTGTTGTAGCCCAGGTAGAAACATTTTCTTGTCTAAAAACGTAGGCCTAATCAATAGTGGACCTGCAGAACGCAGGCAGGCGGAACGCAGCCAGGAGGAACGCAGCCAGGAGGAACGCAGCCAGGAGGAACGCAGCCAAGGAGGAACGCAGCCAGGAGGAACGCAGCCAGGAGGAACGCAGCCAAGGAGGAACGCAGCCAGGAGGAACGCAGCCAGGAGGAACGCAGCCAGGAGGAACGCAGCCAGGAGGAACGCAGCCAAGGAGGAACGCAGCCAGGAGGAACGCAGCCAGGAGGAACGCAGCCAGGAGGAACGCAGCCAGGAGGAACGCAGCCAGGAGGAACGCAGCCAAGGAGGAACGCAGCCAGGAGGAACGCAGCCAGGAGGAACGCAGCCAGGAGGAAGGCAGCCAGGAGGAACGCAGCCAGGAGGATGGCACAGATCTGCCATTTCACTTTGACAAGTAAATATTCATAGCCAAAACTGTTTAGCCAATGAATGATATCCGATATCAATCTAACATTTAGCTTGTTACTACGGCTACTCATCTCTAGCCTCTCTCGGCCAGCTGTTCCCGTTGCGCTATAGTGAAATCTCAGGAAAAGCGATAAGCAACATTTATTTTGATACTTTTTTTTTTATACCTAATAGCCTTTTCGTGGACAGAAGCAGGCTTGCTCTTGTTAATTACTGAATGTAAAACAGGCTTAGGCCAAATTAACTGTCGGGGAAAGTTAAGTAGCGCTACCGAATGGGGCAGTGGTATGAAGGACTGCATCTCAGAAAAGTGGTGAGGAGAGGAGAGGAGAGGAGAGAAGTGGTGAGGAGATAGAAGCTCTGTGTGCCACAGATATGAGCACAGAACCCTTTAGAACTAATGCAGTAGAGTAGACTTTTCCAACTCTGCAACAATGCAATACAACAGCCAAATCTGTAATGGTGAACCCCAGTCTATTATCAGACTAATGATGTTTGTCATTGAGCTATCTGTCTGTTGTGATGTATGTTCAACTACCGTGCATGGCAAAACAGACTATGTTTTAGTTATGATACAGCAAGGATTATTCCTTCTATCCTCCCTCTGGTGTCTGTAGTCATTATCCTCTCTCTGGGGTGTCTGTAGTCATTATCCTCTCTCTGGGGTGTCTGGATTCATTATCCTCTCTCTGGGGTGTCTGTAGTCATTATCCTCTCTCTGGGGTGTCTGTAGTCATTATCCTCTCTCTGGGGTGTATGTGGCCCCTATCCTCTCTCTGGGGTGTCTGGAGTCATTATCCTCTGCCTGGGGTGTCTGGAGTCATTATCCTCTCTCTGGGGTGTCTGTAGCCCATATCCTCTCTCTGGGGTGTCTGGATTCATTATCCTCTTTCTGGGGTGTCTGTAGTCATGATCTTATATCTGTGGTGTCTGTAGTCATTATCTTCTCTCTGGGGTGTCTGGAGTCATTATCCTCTCTCTGGGGTGTCTGTGGCCCCTATCCTCTCTCTGGGGTGTCTGTAACCCCTATCCTCTCTCTGGGGTGTCTGTAGTCATTATCCTCTCTCTGGGGTGTCTGGAGTCAATATCCTCTCTCTGGGGTGTCTGGAGTCAATATCCTCTCTCTGGGGTGTCTGTAGCCCCTATCCTCTCTCTGGGGTGTCTGTAGCCCCTATCCTCTCTCTGGGGTGTCTGTAGCCCCTATCCTCTCTCTGGGGTGTCTGTATCCCCTCTCATCTCTCTGAGGTGTCTGTAGCCCCTATCCTCTCTCTGGGGTGTCTGAAGTCATTATCCTCTCTCTGGGGTGTCTGAAGTCATTATCCTCTCTCTGGGGTGTCTGTAGTGTAGAATGGGCCCAGAAGAAGGAGCTGAAAAGGAGGGCTGAGCACGTCCCAATTCTCATCGACGGGAGCAGGTTGAGAGCTTCAAGTTCCTCGGTGTCCACATCAACAACAAACTAGAATGGCCCAAACACACCAAGACAGTCGTGAAGAGGGCACAACAAAGCCTATTCCCCCTCAGGATTAACATCATCGAGAGTCACTTTAGTCACTTTAACTATACATTCATGTACATACTACCTCAATTGGGCCGACCAATCAGTGCTTCCTCACATTAGCTAACCAGACTATCTGCATTGTGTCCCACCACCCACCAACCCCTCTTTTACGCTACTGCTACTCTCTGTTCATCAATAATGCATAGTCACTTTAACAATATCTACATGTACCTACTACCTCAATCAGCCTGACTAACCGGTGTCTGTATGTAGCCTCGCTACTTTTATAGCCTCACTACTGTATATAGCCTGTCTACTGTATATAGCCTCACTACTGTATATAGCCTGTCTTTTTACTGTTGTTTTATTTCTTTACCTACCTATTGTTCACCTTTTTGCACCACTGGTTAGAGCCTGTAAGTAAGCAGTTCACTGTAAGGTTTACAACTGTTGTATTCGGCGCACTTGACAAATAAGCTTTGATTAGATTTGACTGGGTGAAGTGTCTGTGTCTGTGTGTGTGTGTGTTGTGTACATGCACATTTGTGTGTTTTCATCAGTCAGCCCCTGGCTCTACTGTCCCTGACAGACAGACACAGCCCTCGTAGTCCCAGAGGGTCTCTCACTCCATCCAAGGAGGACAATACAGAACTGTACCAGAATAATAAACCTGCCCGTGTTCCTCTCTCACTTCTCTCTCTTTGTTTTCCTATTTCCCCTGCTCTTTCTTTTTCCATTTCTCTGCTCTGTCCTCTGTCTTCCATTGACCCGTCACTATTTTTACCTTGGATCTGAGGCCTGGCTGATTGAGGAGAGCAGAGCATGAACCCCTCTACTTTCTCTTCTCTATCCCCTCTTCTTTCTCCTCTCTATCCCCTCTTCTTTCTCCTCTATATCCCTTTATCTTTCTCCTCTCTACCTCCTCCTCTTTCTCCTCTCTATCGACCCCTCCTCTTTCTCCTCTCTATCCCCTCGTCTTTCTCTCTCTATCCCCTCCTCTTTCTCTCTATCCCCTCCTCTTTTTCCTCTCTATACCCTCCACTTTCTCCTCTCTATTCCCTCCTCTTTCTCTCTATCGCCTCCTCTTTCTCCTCTCTATCCACTCCTCTTTTTCATCTCTATACCCGCTACTTTCTCCTCTCTATTCCCTCCTTTTTCTCTCTATCTCCTACTCTTTCTCCTCTCTATCCTCTCCTCTTTCTCCTCTCCTCTTTCTCTTCTCTATCCCCTCTTCTTTCTCCTCTCTATCCCCTCCACTTTCTCCTCTCTATTCCCTCCTCTTTCTCTCAATCCCCTCCTCTTTCTCCTCTCTATCCTCTCCTCTTTCTCCTCTCTATCCTCTCCTCTTTCTCCTCTCTATCCCCTCCTCTTTCTCTTCTCTATCCCCTCTTCTTTCTCCTCTCTATCCCCTAAACTTTCTCCTCTCTATTCCCTCCTCTTTCTATCAATCCCCTCCTCTTTCTCTCAATCCCCTCCTCTTTCTCCTCTCTATCCTCTCCTCTTTCTCCTCTCTATCCCCTACTCGTTCTCCTCTCTATCCTCTCCTCTTTCTCCTCTCCTCTTTCTCTTCTCTATCCCCTCTTCTTTCTCCTCTCTATCCTCGCCTCTTTCTCCTCTATATCCTCTCCACTTTCTCCTCTCTATTCCCTCCTCTTTCTCTCAATCCCCTCCTCTTTCTCTCAATCCCCTCCTCTTTCTCCTCTCTATCCTCTCCTCTCTATTCCCTCCTCTTTCTCCTCTCTATCCCCTCCTCTTTCACTCTATCCCCTCCTCTTTCTCTCTATCCCCTCCTCTTTTTCCTCTCTATACCCTCCACTTTCTCCTCTCTATTCCCTCCTCTTTCTCTCTATCGCCTCCTCTTTCTCCTCTCTATCCCCTCCTCTTTTTCCTCTCTATACCCTCCACTTTCTCCTCTCTATTCCCTCCTCTTTCGCTCTATCTCCTACTCTTTCTCCTCTCTATCCTCTCCTCTTTCTCCTCTCTATCCTCTCCTCTTTCTCCTCTCCTCTTTCTCTTCTCTATCCCCTCTTCTTTCTCCTCTCTATCCCCTCCACTTTCTCCTCTCTATTCCCTTCTCTTTCTCTCAATCCCCTCCTCTTTCTCTCAATCACCTCCTCTTTCTCCTCTCTATCCTCTCCTCTTCCTCCTCTCTACCCTCTCCTCTTCCTCCTCTCTACCCTCTCCTCTTTCTCCTCTATATCCTCTCCTCATTCTCCTCTCTATCCTCTCCTCTTTCTCCTCTCTACACTCACCTCTTTCTCCTCTATATCCTCTCCTCTATATCCTCTCCTCTTTCTCCTCTCTATCCTCTACTCTTTCTCATCTTTATCCTCTCCTCTTTCTCCTCTCTATCTCCTCCTCTATCTCCTCCTCTTTCTCCTCTCTATCCTCATCTTTCTCCTCTCTATCCTCTCCTCTTTCTCCTCTGTCCCCTCCTCTTTCTCTCTATCCCCTCCTCTGTCTCCTCTCTATCCCCTCCTCTTTCTCATCTCTGTCCCCTTCACTTTCTCCCTATCCCCTCCTCTGTCTCCTCTCTATCCTCTCCTCTTTCTACTCTCTATCTCCTCTTTCTCCTCTCTATCCTCTCTACACTCTCCACTTTCTCCTCTATATCCCCTCCACTTTCTCCTCTCTATCCCCTCCACTTTCTCCTCTCTATCCTCTCCTCTTTCTCCTCTCTCTCCTCTCCTCTTTCTCCTCTCTATTCCCTCCTCTTTCTCCTCTCTATCCCCTCCTATTTCTCCTCTCTATCCCCTCCTCTCTCTCCTCTCTATCCTCTCCTCTTTCTCCGCTCTATCTCCATCTGTTTCTCTCCATCCACATCTCTCATCCTCCTCTGTTTTTCCACCTCTCTTCTCTTTCTCTCTCCCTCTGTAGTCCCAGTCTTATTTAATGATGTGGAACCCATCAGACATGTTTTAAAGTGGATGTGAAGCAGATTACCATGCTGTATTCCATTACCTGCTTTCCTTTCACTGTCCCCCTCCATCTCTCCTTTCACTGTCCCCCCTCCATCTCTCCTTTCACTGTCCCCCTCCATCTCTCCTTTCACTGTCCCCACTCAATCTTTCATTTCACTGTCCCCCTCCATCTCTCCTTTCACTGTCCCCCTCCATCTCTCCTTTCACTGTCCCCCCTCCATCTCTCCTTTCACTGTCCCCCCTCCATCTCTCCTTTCACTGTCCCCCCTCCATCTCTCCTTTCACTGTCCCCTCTCCATCTCTCATTTCACTGTCCCCCTCCATCTCTCCATTCACTGTCCCCCTCCATCTCTCCTTTCACTGTCCCCACTCAATCTTTCATTTCACTGTCCCCCTCCATCTCTCCTTTCACTGTCCCCCTCCATCTCTCCTTTCACTGTCCCCCCTCCATCTCTCCTTTCACTGTCCCCCCTCCATCTCTCCTGTCACTGTTATCCCTCCATCTCTCCTTTCACTGTCCCCCTCCATCTCTCCTTTCACTGTCTTCCCTCCATCTCTCCTTTCACTGTCCCCCTCCATCTCAGAGTAATAAAGAACACATTATTCTCTAATAGCCATGCAACGAAGTAGCCTTCTTAATTTACCACTAGATATTTCACAAAATGTCTGTCGTCCTCTCCAGCTACCGTTCCTATCAGCCCAAATAAAAAGCTTGTTTTGGGTCTGAGTAGTTATTGATAGTGCGGTTGGCTGCAAGGACAACGCCTAATAGTAAGCAAGAACAATCATCTTGGCTGTGTTGTGTGGTAAAGGGACACTATTATTTAAAAGTGATGACTTTGCTTCCCCGGAGCTCACGCATTACTTATAGACATGTCAGAGGAAGAGCAGTCTAGACATGTCAGGAGGAGAGGCGTTCGGGTCTAGACATGTCCGGAGGAGAGAAGTTCGGGTCTAGACATGTTAGGAGGAGAGAAGTTCGGGTCTAGACATGTCAGGAGGAGAGGCGTTCGGGTCTAGACATGTCAGGAGGAGAGAAGTTTGGGTCTAGAAATGTCAGGCGGTGAGGCGTTCGGGTCTAGACATGTCAGGAGGAGAGGAGTTCGGGTCTAGACATGTCAGGAGGAGAGGCGGTCGGCCAGCCGTTCGGGTCTAGACATGTCAGGAGGAGAGAAGTTTGGGTCTAGAAATGTCAGGAGGAGAGAAGTTTAGGTCTAGAAATGTCAGGAGGAGAGGCGTTCGGGTCTAGACATGTCAGGAGGAGAGGCGTTCGGGTCTAGAAATGTCAGGAGGAGAGGCGTTCGGGTCTAGACATGTCAGGACGAGAGGTGGTCGGCCAGCCTCTCGCGTCTAGAAATGTCAGGAGGAGAGAAGTTTGGGTCTAGAAATGTCAGGAGGAGAGAAGTTTGGGTCTAGAAATGTCAGGCGGTGAGGCGTTCGGGTCTAGACATGTCAGGAGGAGAGGCGTTCGGGTCTAGACATGTCAGGAGGAGAGAAGTTTGGGTCTAGACATGTCAGGAGGAGAGACATTTTTTTCTTCCATGGTCCAAAGCTCTTCGCTCCCAGAGCGCTACTGAAGTGTCTGATCTCTTCATCCCCATGACAGGCTGAGATACACTCATTCTCTCTGTGTGTCTGCATGCATGTGTGCGTGTGTGTGTCTGCGTATGTGTGTCTGTGTCTGCTTGTCTGCGTGTGTGTGTGTGTGTCTGCGTGTGTGTGTGTCTGCGTGTCTGTATGTGTGTGTGTGTCTGTGTGTGTGTCTGTCTGCGTGTGTGTCTGTGTGTGTGTCTGCATGTGTGTGTGTCTGCGTGTCTGTATGTGTGTGTGTGTGTCTGTGTGTGTGTCTGTCTGCGTGTGTATCTGTGTGTGTGTGTGTCTGCGTCTGTGTGTGTGTCTGCGTCTGTGTGTGTGTGTTTGTGTCTGCGTGTGTGTCTGTGTCTGCATGTGTGTGTCTGCGTGTGTGTGTGTGTGTGTGTGTGTCTGTGTGTGTGTGTGTCTGCGTCTGCGTGTGTGTGTGTGTGTGTCTGTGTGTGTGTGTGTCTGCGTCTGCGTGTGTTTGTGTGTGTGTGTGTCTGTGTGTGTGTCTGTGTGTGTGTGTCTGCGTCTGTGTGTGTGTCTGCGTGTCTGCGTCTGTGTGTGTGTGTGTGTGTGTGTCTACGTGTCTGTGTGTGTGTGTCTACGTGTCTGTGTGTGTGTCTGTCTGTGTATCTGTGTGTGTGTCTGTTCCAAGCCAATAGTTGCAACATTTGGCCTTTGTGTTCCTTCTTGTCAAGTTTGAGCACATGGTGTATTTGTAGAGCAGTGTCTGTGACTTCATTCAGTTCTTATGCTCTTACACAGCACAGTGTGATCCGTGTAAATCTACTGTAGAGCTGACATTTCATCTCTGTCCACCTGAGATATACAGTCAGCAGAGGAGGGAGGGTTTGGCTGGGTGAATGGGAGCGAGGGAGGGAGGCTGTGGCTGGGTGGGTGGGTGGGTGGGAGGGAGGGTGTGAGGGAGGGTGGGAGGAAGGGAGTGGGTGGGAGGATGGTGGGAGGGCGGGAGTGTTTGGCTGGGTGGGTGTGTCTGTGTGTGGGTGTGTCTGTGTCTGTGTCTGTGTGTGGGTGTGTCTGTGTCTGTGTGTGGGTGTGTCTGTGTGTGGGTGTGTCTGTGTCTGTGTGTGGGTGTGTCTGTGTGTGGGTGTGTCTGTGTGTGGGTGTGTCTGTGTGTGGGTGTGTCTGTGTGTGGGTGTGTCTGTGTGTGTGGGTGTGTCTGTGTGTGGGTGTGTCTGTGTGTGTCTGTGTGTGGGTGTGTCTGTGTGTGGGTGTGTCTGTGTGTGGGTGTGTCTGTGTGTGCGTTTCTAAATGTTTTAAGTGGAGGAAGGCTCCACTATGTAGCCACTCTAACATATCCACTGTGTGTAAACCAGTGAGTGCCTTAGTAGATTGTACACCCGGGGACCATCATTTTGAGGAGGTTTCCTGTCAGGAGAAGAGGAGGAATAGGGTGAGACAGGGACCTAAACAGAGAGATAGATGGAGAAGGGTAGATGAGGAGAGAAAGGGAGGGATCTTCAGGATACAAACCCAAAGGGTAATCCTCATCCCTAATAAAACAGTGTGACTCCGTCAGAGCATACATTTATAGTAATCCCCATATCAAACTTTACAGCCTGTTACTGAACACGTGTTTATGAAAGCCATTGTGGTCGGCTGAAGACTTTTCTTCAGCAGAGGATTGAACCATTTCATAAAAATCTATTTGTTCTAAATGAATTGAGCTGCCTGTGAGACTCATCTGAGAACCAGAGGAGGGTGAGGGAGAAGAGGAGAGAGAGAGAGAGAGAATTAAGTCATGATTTTATGAGCTAAGTTTCCCCATGTGTCCTGTTTCACAATGTAGTTTGGGATTTGGTCTGACGTTATCAGTCTGCTTTTCACTGTAGAGGGAACATTGAATCCCGGCCTTGGTTGAACTCAGCCCCCGTCCTCTCCGATGAGTGTAGAACTGGCACACTGCAGCCCTGGCCCTCTCATTGGACGGCTGAGATAACCGGCCAATCAGCAGTCGTATGACATCGCCATGGCGCCTGCCAAGCACGGCAGAAAACATCTGAAACAGCAACAGGTTTTTATTTAGAACCCAAAAAGAGCATCTTGTTTTAGGAGAAACAAAGAGTTCTGAATCGTTGCTGTTTTATGAAGCAGAACTCTGTTTTATCTGGTGCATGGTTTGGTTTCAAGGTTGGTTCCAGGGGGGCTGGGAGCAGGTGGGCTGGGAGCTGGGGGGCTGGGACCAGGTGGGCTTGGAGCTGGGGGCTGGGAGCTGGGGGGCTGAGAGCAGGGGGGCTGGGAACTGGGGGGCTGGGAGCTGGGAGCTGGGGGGCTGGGAGCAGGGTGGCTGGTGAACTGGGGGGCTGCGACCAGGTGGGCTGGTAGCTGGGGGGCTGGGAGCAGGGTGGCTGAGAGCAGGTGGACTGGGGGGCTGGGAGCAGGTGGGCTGGGAGCAGGTGGACTGGGGGGCTGGGAGCAGGGTGGCTGGGAGCAGGTGGGCTGGGAGCTGGAGGGCTGGGAGCAGGTTGGTTAGGAGCAGGTGGACTGGGTGGCTGGGAGCAGGGTGGCTGGGAGCAGGTGGACTGGGTGGCTGGGAGCTGGGTGGCTGGGAGCTGGGGGGCTGGGACCAGATGGGCTGGGAGATGGTGGGCTGGGAGCTGGGGGGCTGGGACCAGGTGGGCTGGGAGCAGGGGGGCTGGGAGCAGGTGGACTGGGGGGCTGGGAGCAGGGTGGCTGGGAGCAGGTGGGCTGGGAACAGGTGGGCTGGGAGCTGGGGGCTGGGAGCAGGGTGGTTAGGAGCAGGTGGACTGGGTGGCTGGGAGCAGGTGGACTGGGGGGCTGGGAGCAGGGGGGCTGGGAGCAGGTGAGCTGGGTGGCTGGGAGCAGGTGGACTGGGAGCTGGTGGGCTGGGAGCAGGGTGGCTGGTGGGCTGGGAGCAGGTGGACTGGGAGCTGGTGGGCTGGGTGCTGGGAGCAGGTGGGCTGGGACCAGGTGGGCTGGGAGCAGGTGGACTTGGGGACTCTGGGCCAGGGAGGCTGGGAGCAGGGTGGCTGGGAGCTGGTGGGCTGGGAGTTGGGAAGGGATAGGCTGAGCGTGGCCAGGAGTTAAATGGAGCTTGTAGTTGCTCAGTGTCAGGCTGCGTTCAACCACTACACACCTCGGACACAGACACACAGTAAGTCCATGAGCCAATCGCCTTCCACCGTCCTTCATCATGTCATATCAACCCTTCTGACCTCTCTATCCTGCTTCCCTGGCTGCACTTCATACCCTTCCCCTCCTTCTCTCGCTTCCTCTTCCTCTCCCTCCTTTTCTCTCTGTTCCTCTCCCTCCTTTTCTCTCTCTTCCTCTCCTTCCTTCTCTCTCTCTTCCTCTCCCTCCTTCTCTCTCTCTTCCTCTCCCTCCTTCTCTCTCTTCCTCTCCCTCCTTTTCTCTCTCTCTTCCTCTCCCTCCTTTTCTCTCTCTCTTCCTCTCCCTCCTTTTCTCTCTCTCTCTTCCTCTCCCTCCTTTTCTCCATCCACCCTTTCTGTTTCCAACATGACCATAAAGTGCCTGCCCTGGCCTCATTGTGTAGTCCAGATGCCCATTCTACCAAGGTTGTGGCCTTCGGAAACAGCCCCTTGGAGTGTCAGTGACCATCTCTGTCCCCTGATAGGAGTATTCATGTCATCTGGAAAGGGTCCGTGTGTAGTGGGGCTGTTAGATCGGCTCCAGGTCCTGACCCTCATCTCTGGCCCCATGACAAGGCTCTCTAATCAGGGGTGGAGATGTGTGGACGAGGGTCCTTTGACACCATCTTCAGCATGGAAATGATGTCACAGGATAGATAAGAAGAGCAGGAGAGGAGAGAGATGGGGGGGGGGGTTAGTTAGGAGAGCAGCAGAGGAGAGAGATGTGGGGGGGGGGTTAGTTAGAAGAGCAGGAGAGGAGAGAGATGGGGGGGGGGTTAGTTAGAAGAGCAGGAGAGGAGAGAGATGGGGGGGTTAGTTAGAAGAGCAGGAGAGGAGAGAGATGGGGGGGTGGGGTTAGTTAGAAGAGCAGGAGAGGAGAGAGATGGGGGGGGGTTAGTTAGAAGAGCAGGAGAGGAGAGAGATGGGGGGGGGGTTAGTTAGAAGAGCAGGAGAGGAGAGAGATGGGGGGGGTAGTTAGAAGAGCAGGAGAGGAGAGAGATGGGGGGGGTTAGTTAGAAGAGCAGGAGAGGAGAGAGATGGGGAGGGGGGTTAGTTAGAAGAGCAGGAGAGGAGAGAGATGGGGGGGGTTAGTTAGAAGAGCAGGAGAGGAGAGAGATGGGGGGGGTTAGTTAGAAGAGCAGGAGAGGAATGAGATGGGGGGGGGGGGGTTAGAGGAGGACAGCTTTTATATTCCACAGTGTGTGTGCGCGTGTCTGCATGAGTGTGTATGTGTTTGTCTTGTGTCTGTTTTAGCCGCAGATTACAATGCATCTCAGGTCTTTTCAGAGTGGTGGAGGTTCTGTTGTGGCAATAAAATAGAAATGGGATTTATTTACTGATTTCTGCGAGAGCGAGAGAACGTGCATCACAGAGAGAGAACGTGCATCACAGAGAGAGAACGTGCATCACAGAGAGAGAACGTGCATCACAGAAAGAGAACGTGCATCACAGAGAGAGAACGTGCATCACAGAGAGAGAACGTGCATCACAGAGAGAGAACGTGCAGCACAGGGAGAGAACGTGCATCACAGAGAGAGAATGTGCATCACAGAGAGAGAGAATGTGCATCACAGAAAGAGAACGTGCATCACAGAGAGTGAACGTGCATCACAGAAAGAGAACGTGCATCACAGAGAGAGAACGTGCATCACAGAGAGAGAACGTGCATCACAGAGAGAGAACGTGCATCACAGAAAGAGAACGTGCATCACAGAGAGAGAACGTGCATCACAGAGAGAGAACGTGCATCACAGAGAGAGAACGTGCATCACAGAGAGAGAACGTGCAGCACAGAGGGAGAACGTGCAGCACAGAGGGAGAATGTGCAGCACAGAGAGAGAACGTGCAGCACAGAGAGAGAACGTGCAGCACAGGGAACCAAGGAGCTACACACAGAGAGATGAGTCAGTTCCCTCCCTGCTCATTGGTTCAGTCTCACACGTCTCTCTGTTTAGACAAGCGGTTTAACATGTCTCTAATTGTGAGTTGAGGTAATCGTCTATTAGGCTGGTTCAAAGGAGCGATGGCTGGGTAATTGGAGCGTGCTGGGCTGTTGTGTGTTTTTTAATTCAGGTTGGTGTCAGAGCCGTTATTACTGTCAACATGAAGACTGGCCCTAGGAGAGGCGAAGAGGGGGTAGGAGGCGAGGCAGTAACGGGTGAGGGGTGCGAGCGCTTCCTCCTTGTTCTCTCACTCAGAACAACACCTCCTCGCCTAGGGCCTTCATGTTGACGGTAATAACGGCTCTGACACCAAACTGAATTGAAAAACAGCCCAGCTCTGAAGGGACACTTTTTCCTCCGCCAACATTTTCAGAAAGCAACAGCTCATGCATGGGGAGAGAGGGGAAAGAGAGAGGGGAGAGAAGAGACAGAGAGAGAGAGAGGGGGAGAGGGAAAAGAAACAGAGAGAGAGAAAAGAGAGAGAGAGGAGAAAGAGAGAGGGGAGAGAAGAGACAGAGAGAGGGGGGAGAGAGGGGAAAGAGAGAGAAGAGAGAGAGAGAGAGAGGGGAGAGGGAAAAGAAACAGAGAGAGAGAAAAGAGAGAGAGAGGGGGGAGAGAGGGGAAAGAGAGGGGGAGAGAAGAGAGAGAGAGAGGGGATGAGGGAAAAGAAACAGAGAGAGAGAAAAGAGAGAGAGAGAGGGGGGAAAGAGAGAGGGGAGAGAAGAGACAGAGAGAGAGGGGGAGAGGGAAAAGAAACAGAGAGAGAGAAAAGAGAGAGGAGGGGAGAGGGGAAAGAGAGAGGGGAGAGAAGAGACAGAGAGAGAGAGGGGGAGAGGGGGAGAGGGAAAATAAACAGAGATAAAAGAGAGAGAGAGAGGGGAAAGAGAGAGAGGGGGGAGAGAGAAAAGATAGAGGGGGAAAGAGAGAGAGAGGGCGGAGAGAGTGGAAAGATAGAGAGAGAGGGGGGAGAGAGAAAAGAGAGAGAGAGAGGGGGAAAGAGAGAGAGAAAACAGGGAGTGAGAGATACAGGGAGGAGAGCGAGACAAGGGGGGAACAACATTTTGATTAAGTTTCTTTGGACATATTTATTTCTTTGTTGAATCCAAGTTGATGCTGGTTTATCTGTCGTATCTCCCCAGAGGGCCAAGTCATGGATATGTTCACTGCGCAGTAGACGCCAAATGATAATCATTAAATGCAGAGAGGGGGGGAGAGAGAGAGAGAGAGAGAGAGGAGAGTTACAGGGAGGAGAGGAGAGGAGAGGGATACGGAGAGGAGAGGAGAGGGATACAGGGAGGAGAGGAGAGGGATACAGGGAGGAGAGGAGAGAGAGAGAGGAGAGTGGAGTAGAGAGATACAGGGAGGAGAGGAGAGAGAGGAGAGATACAGGGAGGAGAGGAGAGGAAAGGAGAGGGAAACAGGGAGGAGATGAGAGGAAAGGTGAGATACAGAGAGGAGAGAGAGAGAGGGAGAGAGGTTAGGAGATGAGAGAGAGGAGAGGAGAGGGATACAGGGAGGAGAGGAGAGGAAAGGAGAGGGAAACAGGGAGGAGAGGAGAGGAAAGGAGAGATACATGGAGGAGAGGAGAGAGAGGAGAGAGAGAGGAGAGTTACAGGGAGGAGAGGAGAGAGAGATACAGGGATTAGAGGAGAGGAGAGGAAAGCAGAGGAAAGGAGAGGAGAGCAGAGGAGAGAGATACAGGGAAGGAGGGAGGGAGGGAGAGAGGGAGAGAGAGATATGTAGAGAGGAGAGAGGGGATAGAGAGAGGGGAGAGAAGAGAAAGAGAGCGAGGGGGAGAGGGAACCAGGAAGGAGAGGAGAGATGCAGGGAGGAGAGGAGAGAGAGAGGAGAGTGGAGGAGAGAGATACAGAGAGGAGAGGAGAGGAGAGGAGAGGAGAGGAGAGGAGAGGAGAGAGAGATACAGGGAGGAGAGGAGATGAGAGAGAGGAGATGAGAGGAGAGATATAGGGAGGAGAGGAGAGGAGAGATATAGGGAGGAGAGGAGAGGAGAGATACAGGGAGGACAGGAGGGTGATACAGGGAGGAGAGGAGAGTGATACAGGGCAGAGAGGAGAGGAGAGAGAGAGAGGAGAGGGATACAGGGAGGAGAGGAGAGGAGAGGAGAGGAGAGGAGAGGGATACAGGGAGGAGAGGAGAGGAGAGGGATACAGGGAGGAGAGGAGAGAGAGAGAGGAGAGGGATACAGAGAGGAGAGGAGAGGAGAGGAGAGGAGAGGAGAGGAGAGGAGAGGAGAGGAGAGGAGAGGAGAGGAGAGGAGAGGAGAGGAGAGGGAGAGAGAGTTAGGAGAGTAGAGGGATACAAGGAGGAAAAGAGAGGGATATATATATATATACGTACAACAGACTTACAAAAAGAGTGAACTAGGCTCAACGTTGAGAACACTATCGACTCACTATATGCAGGCCTATGCTGCAGTCTGATGGTCACAGTAACAACGTCTGTATGGCTGAACCCACAGGTGGGATATCCAACCAGCTTCGCCTCGCTACGATGCTGCTGCTCCTCACCTACCCAACCTTGATGGATTGTAGATGGAAACAGTGGGGGGAGAAAGTACCCTATTGTCTTACTTGATTAAAAAGAAAGATACCTTAATAGAAAATGACTTAACCCTTGTGTAGTCTTAACATCCTGTAGACTCCCCTTGTCCTCAGGGTCAAAAATGACCCGCCTTCATAAAACCCCTAAAATGAAGCAGCTTAATTGAATTTTAAACCCCAAATCTATTTTCCATGAAGAAACAACCTGTCATTCATCACAAACGTTGTGAATGTCTGGGTTTTCCCTCTTCACAATGCAGAAAGACTGCGTTTATTCAGTGGACACCACTCGTTTTTATTACAACACACCTGTCAGAATGGTTTTCTTTACTTAAGTATAGGTTTATTATTATTATTATTATTATTACTATTATTATTGCTAAAGGTATTGCGTACGTGTAAACATACATTCTTTAGCAAGATATAACACTTGTATAGCCTAAGAAAGTAGCAGAAATGTGCAGAAAGTAGTTTTGAATGCATTTTATTGAAAGGAAACAAAGTCTTGAACTTTTTGGCAACATAATTATATATTCTGACATACTGTACAATGAGGGCTTCCTCTTCAGGAGCTGCTGGCTGAGTTCAATCAGTAGCACACATCATCTCAATTTCTCATTGTGTGTGTGTGTGTGTGTGTGTGTGTGTGTGTGTGTGTGTGTGTGTGTGTGTGTGTGTGTGTGTGTGTGTGTGTGTGTGTGTGTGTGTGTGTGTGTGTGTGTGTGTGTGTTTGTGTGTTTGTGTGTGTGTGTGATGGGGTGTTTGGCAGACTCCGTGACAGGGGTGACGCTTGGGCCATATGGCCATACTAGGTTGGGTGGACCACCCTACTGTGTAAATGATTTTATAACTGGCGGGTCAAATATGACCCTAAGACAATATTTTTCTAATTTTGGGGTCAATCCAGGAAAAGTCATCAAATTTCAAGTTAAAAAAATATAATTAACTAAGGGGATTTTCTCTGCTGTTAAAATTAATAAATATTGTGGTGTGTCATTGTTGTACCCTTAAAACCTGTCTGGGATAGGGGGCAGCATTTTCACGTTTGGATGAAAAGCATGCCCAGAGTAAACTGCATGCTACTCAGGCCCAGTTGCTAATATATGCATATTATTACTAGGTTTCGATATTTTTTTGAGCAGTGGATATGCATATTAGTATATTTGGATAGAAAACACTCTGAAGTTTCTAAAACTGTTTGAAAATGTCTGTGAGTTTCACTCCCTGGATGCACTCCCTGGAATCCCAGTTCCACAATAAATGTTTGTTTTGTTCGATAAAGTCGATAAAGTCCATCATTTATGTCCAAATACCTCCTTTTGTATTGTGTAACATCAAGTCCTATGAGTGCCATCTGATGAAGATCATCAAAGGTTAGTGATTAATTTTATCTCTATTTCTGCACTTTGTGACTCCTCTCTTTGGCTGGAAAATGGATGTATGTGTTTTTGTGACTAGGCTCTGACCTAACATAATCATACGTTGTGCTTTCGCTGTAAAGCCTTTTTGACATGGCACACGATGGGTAGATTAACTAGAAGCTTTAATTTGGTGTATTGCACTTGTGAATGTATGAAAATTACATATTTCAAAAAAACATATTTTTGAATTTCGCGCACTGCCTTTTCAGCGGATTGTTGTCGAGGGATTCCCATTAGTTATGACAACACAAGGGTTAATGACTCACAGCTTATATCTCACTCTCACATCGTTTCAGCCCATATTTAGATTTGGTATATACATCTAGAGAAAACATACAGTAGCCGTTCTGCTTTTATGATATGACAGACCCAGCCGTTCTCCATTCTCCAAACTGTAGACCCAGAGATCACACCTGTTTCAGGTGTCTACCGCCGGAGATAACCATTGGGAAAAACATAAACCACAGTCTAGATTGTAAGAAAATAAAAAATTGAGTTGGTTCCCAGGAGCGGTAAACACCTGGAGAGAGAGGCTTGTTTGTGCAGGCAGGTGGGTAGACACCTCTCCCTCCTCTCTCCAGGGACTCCTCCTAGGGGAGGTACAGCTGCCCCATTGGCTGAAGGTGCCTTTTCTGCAGGCACTGGGATCTGAGCTCCGTCAGGGAGGCAAGGAACATGGGGACTGGCGTAATTAGCAGCCCAGCGAGGTGTGTGCCTTCAGGTGGATACAGACCCCCCAGGTGGGGGGGAACCCGAAACAGCATCCATGCGCGGTTCAACCACTCCCTATCACTCCTCCTCACTCTCTCACTCCCTCTCACTCCCTCTCACTCCCCTCTCTCATGCTCCACTCCCCTCCCTCATGCTCCCCTCTCCATCCCTCCCCTCCCTCATCCTCCCCTCTCCATCCCTCCCCTCCCCCATCCTCCCCTCTCCCTCCCTCCTCTCCCTCATCCTCCCCTCTCCCTCCCTCCTCAGCCTCATGCTCCCCTCTCCCTCCCTCCTCTCCCTCATGCCCCCCTCTCCCTCCCTCCTCTGCCTCATCCTCCCCTCTCCCTCCCTCCTCTCCCTCATGCTCCCCTCTCCCTCCCTCCTCTGCCTCATGCTCCCCTCTCCCTTCCCTCCCCTCCATCATGCTCCCCTCTCCATCCCTCCCCTCCCTCATCCTACCCTCTCCCTCCCTCCCCTCTTTCATGCTCCCCACTCCCTCCCCTCTCCCATGCTCCCCTCTCCCTCCAGAATGAGATGTCCTTTCGACTAATAGTGTCACACCTGACAGGAATACATCTGGAGAGAGAGAGGAGCCTAGCTGGTGTCACAGACCTGACAGGAATACATCTGGAGAGAGAGAGGAGCCTAGCTGGTGTCACAGACCTGACAGGAATACATCTGGAGAGAGAGAGGAGCCTAGCTGGTGTCACAGACCTGACAGGAATACATCTGGAGAGAGAGAGGAGCCTAGCTGGTGTCACAGACCTGACAGGAATACATCTGGAGAGAGAGAGGAGCCTAGCTGGTGTCACAGACCTGACAGGAATACATCTGGAGAGAGAGAGGAGCCTAGCTGGTGTCACAGACCTGACAGGAATACATATGGAGAGAGAGAGGAGCCTAGCTGGTGCCACAGACCTGACAGGAATACATCTGGAGAGAGAGAGGAGCCTAGCTGGTGTCACAGACCTGACAGGAATACATCTGGAGAGAGAGAGAGGAGCCTAGCTGGTGTCACAGACCTGACAGGAATACATCTGGAGAGAGAGAGGAGCCTAGCTGGTGTCACAGACCTGACAGGAATACATATGGAGAGAGAGAGGAGCCTAGCTGGTGTCACAGACCTGACAGGAATACATCTGGAGAGAGAGAGGAGCCTAGCTGGTGTCACAGACCTGACAGGAATACATCTGGAGAGAGAGAGAGGAGCCTAGCTGGTGTCACAGACCTGACAGGAATACATCTGGAGAGAGAGAGGAGCCTAGCTGGTGCCACAGACCTGACAGGAATACATATGGAGAGAGAGAGGAGCCTAGCTGGTGTCACATACCTGACAGGATTACATCTGGAGAGAGAGAGAGGAGCCTAGCTGGTGCCACAGACCTGACAGGAATACATCTGGAGAGAGAGAGGAGCCTAGCTGGTGTCACAGACCTGACAGGAATACATCTGAAGAGAGAGAGGAGCCTAGCTGGTGTCACAGACCTGACAGGAATAAATCTGGAGAGAGAGAGAGGAGCCTAGCTGGTGTCACAGACCTGACAGGAATACATCTGGAGAGAGAGAGGAGCCTAGCTGGTGTTACAGACCTGACAGGAATACATCTGGAGAGAGAGAGGAGCCTAGCTGGTGTCACAGACCTGACAGGAATACATCTGGAGAGAGAGAGGAGCCTAGCTGGTGTCACAGACCTGACAGGAATACATCTGGAGAGAGAGAGGAGCCTAGCTGGTGTCACAGACCTGACAGGAATACATCTGGAGAGAGAGAGGAGCCTAGCTGGTGTCACAGACCTGACAGGAATACATATGGAGAGAGAGAGGAGCCTAGCTGGTGCCACAGACCTGACAGGAATACATCTGGAGAGAGAGAGGAGCCTAGCTGGTGCCACAGAACCCTCTGCATGTGTGATGTCACATTGACGGGCGGGCGTCTGTAATTAAATGTGTCATTATGGGATTTTATTCTGTGTGGTGCAGCAAGCCTGTTATCCCTCCAAACGCCTGCCTGCCATCAGCTCATGCATTTTTCATGGCCAGACGGTTAGACATGTTGCTGAGAGACACTAAGAGGCCTGTCTGTGTGAAATGTAAGTGAGAGGAGTGATGGGTGTTGGACAGCCGGAAGTGTAAGGAATGTGTCTGCACAGATAGACAGACAGGTGGGGTGATTGCCAGACAGGCAGGCAGGCAGACAGGCAGGCAGACAGACAGGTGAAGGCATTCTGATAGGGTTGCACAGACATGCTCTGACATAGCTTTGCAGTTCATTACAGATGCAGAGCTTTCAAAGCTACACAAAACAAAGATGGGTGCAGTTAAACCATACAGCTGAATGCAAATGAAGTCATTGGGAAATGGTTGCTGTTTTGACAAGTGCGCGTGTTGCAACTGTTTGAATGGGAAGTTAAACTGTTGTGTAGACTCACTATGCATGTATTTAACTGTCTGATTATGCAGAAGGTAACATTGTAGCCCAGGGATGGGCAACTCAGTCGGGGAACTCAGTCGGGGAACTGAGTCGAGGAACTGAGTCGAGGAACTGAGTCGAGGAACTGAGTCGGGGAACTGAGTCGGGCAACTGAATCGGGCAACTGAGTCGGGGATCTGAGTCGGGGATCTGAGTCGGGGATCTGAGTCGGGGAACTGAGTCGGGGATCTGAGTCGGGGATCTGAGTCGGGGAACTGAGTCGGGGAAATGAGTCGGGGATCTGAGTCGGGCAACTCAGTCGAGGATCTGAGTCGGGGATCTGAGTCGGGGAACTGAGTCGGGGAACTGAGTCGGGGAACTGAGTCGGGGAACTGAGTCGGGGGGTCTCACCTTACTGTTAGAATAATAGAATACACAAGGTGAAACTTCGAAACATGTCAGCAAATGTTTTTCCATTGGTAAGTTAGTCCAGAGGTCAGCTGTCTAAACTTGTAGTGAGGACGGTTGAATTACCGACCAAGGTGGGGTCCATTGATCATCAGTTTTCAAATTAAAAACTGCATTTGCCTCCACCTCATGGCAAAATGTGTGGAATTGCAGGATATGTGTTATAAAATTGCAGAATTTTCTCTCTGCCCCATGACAAAATGTGTAGAAATGCAGGATATGTGTTATAAAATTGCAGAATTTTCTCTCTGCCCCATGACAAAATGTGTAGAAAAGCAGGATATGTGTTATAAAATTGCAGAATTTTCTCTCTGCCCCATGACAAAATGTGTAGAAATGCAGGATATGTGTTATAAAATTGCAGAATTTTCTCTCTGCCCCATGACAAAATGTGTAGAAATGCAGGATATGTGTTATAAAATTGCAGAATTTTCTCTCTGCCCCATGACAAAATGTGTAGAAATGCAGGTTATGTGTTATAAAATTGCAGAATTTTCTCTCTGCCCCATGACAAAATGTGTAGAAATGCAGGATATGTGTTATAAAATTGCAGAATTTTCTCTCTGCCCCATGACAAAATGTGTAGAAATGCAGGATATGTGTTATAAAATTGCAGAATTTTCTCTCTGCCCCATGACAAAATGTGTAGAAATGCAGGATATGTGTTATAAAATTGCAGAATTTTCTCTCTGCCCCATGACAAAATGTGTAGAAATGCAGGATATGTGTTATAAAATTGCAGAATTTTCTCTCTGCCCCATGACAAAATGTGTAGAAATGCAGGATATGTGTTATAAAATTGCAGAATTTTCTCTCTGCCCCATGACAATATGTGTTATAAAATTGCAGAATTTTCTCTCTGCCCCATGACAAAATGTGTAGAAATGCAGGATATGTGTTATAAAATTGCAGAATTTTCTCTCTGCCCCATGACAAAATGTGTAGAAATGCAGGATATGTGTTATAAAATTGCAGAATTTTCTCTCTGCCCCATGACAAAATGTGTAGAAATGCAGGATATGTGTTATAAAATTGCAGAATTTTCTCTCTGCCCCATGACAAAATGTGTAGAAATGCAGGATATGTGTTATAAAATTGCAGAATTTTCTCTCTGCCCCATGACAAAATGTGTAGAAATGCAGGATATGTGTTATAAAATTGCAGAATTTTCTCTCTGCCCCATGACAAAATGTGTAGAAATGCAGGATATGTGTTATAAAATTGCAGAATTTTCTCTCTGCCCCATGACAAAATGTGTAGAAATGCAGGATATGTGTTATAAAATTGCAGAATTTTCTCTCTGCCCCATGACAAAATGTGTAGAAATGCAGGATATGTGTTATAAAATTGCAGAATTTTCTCTCTGCCCCATGACAAAATGTGTAGAAATGCAGGATATGTGTTATAAAATTGCAGAATTTTCTCTCTGCCCCATGACAAAATGTGTAGAAATGCAGGATATGTGTTATAAAATTGCAGAATTTTCTCTCTGCCCCATGACAAAATGTGTAGAAATGCAGGATATGTGTTATAAAATTGCAGAATTTTCTCTCTGCCCCATGACAAAATGTGTAGAAATGCAGGATATGTGTTATAAAATTGCAGAATTTTCTCTCTGCCCCATGACAAAATGTGTAGAAATGCAGGATATGTGTTATAAAATTGCAGAATTTTCTCTCTGCCCCATGACAATATGTGTTATAAAATTGCAGAATTTTCTCTCTGCCCCATGACAAAATGTGTAGAAATGCAGGATATGTGTTATAAAATTGCAGAATTTTCTCTCTGCCCCATGACAAAATGTGTAGAAATGCAGGATATGTGTTATAAAATTGCAGAATTTTCTCTCTGCCCCATGACAAAATGTGTAGAAATGCAGGATATGTGTTATAAAATTGCAGAATTTTCTCTCTGCCCCATGACAAAATGTGTAGAAATGCAGGATATGTGTTATAAAATTGCAGAATTTTCTCTCTGCCCCATGACAAAATGTGTAGAAATGCAGGATATGTGTTATAAAATTGCAGAATTTTCTCTCTGCCCCATGACAAAATGTGTAGAAATGCAGGATATGTGTTATAAAATTGCAGAATTTTCTCTCTGCCCCATGACAAAATGTGTAGAAATGCAGGATATGTGTTATAAAATTGCAGAATTTTCTCTCTGCCCCATGACAAAATGTGTAGAAATGCAGGATATGTGTTATAAAATTGCAGAATTTTCTCTCTGCCCCATGACAAAATGTGTAGAAATGCAGGATATGTGTTATAAAATTGCAGAATTTTCTCTCTGCCCCATGACAAAATGTGTAGAAATGCAGGATATGTGTTATAAAATTGCAGAATTTTCTCTCTGCCCCATGACAAAATGTGTAGAAATGCAGGATATGTGTTATAAAATTGCAGAATTTTCTCTCTGCCCCATGACAAAATGTGTAGAAATGCAGGATATGTGTTATAAAATTGCAGAATTTTCTCTCTGCCCCATGACAATATGTGTTATAAAATTGCAGAATTTTCTCTCTGCCCCGTGACAAAATGTGTAGAAATGCAGGATATGTGTTATAAAATTGCAGAATTTTCTCTCTGCCCCATGACAAAATGTGTAGAAATGCAGGATATGTGTTATAAAATTGCAGAATTTTCTCTCTGCCCCATGACAAAATGTGTAGAAATGCAGGATATGTGTTATAAAATTGCAGAATTTTCTCTCTGCCCCATGACAAAATGTGTAGAAATGCAGGATATGTGTTATAAAATTGCAGAATTTTCTCTCTGCCCCATGACAAAATGTGTAGAAATGCAGGATATGTGTTATAAAATTGCAGAATTTTCTCTCTGCCCCATGACAAAATGTGTAGAAATGCAGGTTATGTGTTATAAAATTGCAGAATTTTCTCTCTGCCCCATGACAAAATGTGTAGAAATGCAGGATATGTGTTATAAAATTGCAGAATTTTCTCTCTGCCTCATGACAAAATGTGTAGAAATGCAGGATATGTGTTATAAAATTGCAGAATTTTCTCTCTGCCCCATGACAAAATGTGTAGAAATGCAGGTTATGTGTTATAAAATTGCAGAATTTTCTCTCTGCCCCATGACAAAATGTGTAGAAATGCAGGATATGTGTTATAAAATTGCAGAATTTTCTCTCTGCCCCATGACAAAATGTGTAGAAATGCAGGATATGTGTTATAAAATTGCAGAATTTTCTCTCTGCCCCATGACAAAATGTGTAGAAATGCAGGATATGTGTTATAAAATTGCAGAATTTTCTCTCTGCCCCATGACAAAATGTGTAGAAATGCAGGATATGTGTTATAAAATTGCAGAATTTTCTCTCTGCCCCATGACAAAATGTGTAGAAATGCAGGATATGTGTTATAAAATTGCAGAATTTTCTCTCTGCCCCATGACAAAATGTGTAGAAATGCAGGTTATGTGTTATAAAATTGCAGAATTTTCTCTCTGCCCCATGACAAAATGTGTAGAAATGCAGGATATGTGTTATAAAATTGCAGAATTTTCTCTCTGCCCCATGACAAAATGTGTAGAAATGCAGGATATGTGTTATAAAATTGCAGAATTTTCTCTCTGCCCCATGACAAAATGTGTAGAAATGCAGGATATGTGTTATAAAATTGCAGAATTTTCTCTCTGCCCCATGACAAAATGTGTAGAAATGCAGGATATGTGTTATAAAATTGCAGAATTTTCTCTCTGCCCCATGACAAAATGTGTAGAAATGCAGGATATGTGTTATAAAATTGCAGAATTTTCTCTCTGCCCCATGACAAAATGTGTAGAAATGCAGGATATGTGTTATAAAATTGCAGAATTTTCTCTCTGCCCCATGACAAAATGTGTAGAAATGCAGGTTATGTGTTATAAAATTGCAGAATTTTCTCTCTGCCCCATGACAAAATGTGTAGAAATGCAGGATATGTGTTATAAAATTGCAGAATTTTCTCTCTGCCCCATGACAAAATGTGTAGAAATGCAGGATATGTGTTATAAAATTGCAGAATTTTCTCTCTGCCCCATGACAAAATGTGTAGAAATGCAGGATATGTGTTATAAAATTGCAGAATTTTCTCTCTGCCCCATGACAAAATGTGTAGAAATGCAGGATATGTGTTATAAAATTGCAGAATTTTCTCTCTGCCCCATGACAAAATGTGTAGAAATGCAGGTTATGTGTTATAAAATTGCAGAATTTTCTCTCTGCCCCATGACAAAATGTGTAGAAATGCAGGATATGTGTTATAAAATTGCAGAATTTTCTCTCTGCCTCATGACAAAATGTGTAGAAATGCAGGATATGTGTTATAAAATTGCAGAATTTTCTCTCTGCCCCATGACAAAATGTGTAGAAATGCAGGTTATGTGTTATAAAATTGCAGAATTTTCTCTCTGCCCCATGACAAAATGTGTAGAAATGCAGGATATGTGTTATAAAATTGCAGAATTTTCTCTCTGCCCCATGACAAAATGTGTAGAAATGCAGGATATGTGTTATAAAATTGCAGAATTTTCTCTCTGCCCCATGACAAAATGTGTAGAAATGCAGGATATGTGTTATAAAATTGCAGAATTTTCTCTCTGCCCCATGACAAAATGTGTAGAAATGCAGGATATGTGTTATAAAATTGCAGAATTTTCTCTCTGCCCCATGACAAAATGTGTAGAAATGCAGGATATGTGTTATAAAATTGCAGAATTTTCTCTCTGCCCCATGACAAAATGTGTAGAAATGCAGGATATGTGTTATAAAATTGCAGAATTTTCTCTCTGCCCCATGACAAAATGTGTAGAAATGCAGGATATGTGTTATAAAATTGCAGAATTTTCTCTCTGCCCCATGACAAAATGTGTAGAAATGCAGGATATGTGTTATAAAATTGCAGAATTTTCTCTCTGCCCCATGACAAAATGTGTAGAAATGCAGGATATGTGTTATAAAATTGCAGAATTTTCTCTCTGCCCCATGACAAAATGTGTAGAAATGCAGGTTATGTGTTATAAAATTGCAGAATTTTCTCTCTGCCCCATGACAAAATGTGTAGAAATGCAGGATATGTGTTATAAAATTGCAGAATTTTCTCTCTGCCCCATGACAAAATGTGTAGAAATGCAGGATATGTGTTATAAAATTGCAGAATTTTCTCTCTGCCCCATGACAAAATGTGTAGAAATGCAGGATATGTGTTATAAAATTGCAGAATTTTCTCTCTGCCCCATGACAAAATGTGTAGAAATGCAGGATATGTGTTATAAAATTGCAGAATTTTCTCTCTGCCCCATGACAAAATGTGTAGAAATGCAGGATATGTGTTATAAAATTGCAGAATTTTCTCTCTGCCCCATGACAAAATGTGTAGAAATGCAGGATATGTGTTATAAAATTGCAGAATTTTCTCTCTGCCCCATGACAAAATGTGTAGAAATGCAGGTTATGTGTTATAAAATTGCAGAATTTTCTCTCTGCCCCATGACAAAATGTGTAGAAATGCAGGATATGTGTTATAAAATTGCAGAATTTTCTCTCTGCCTCATGACAAAATGTGTAGAAATGCAGGATATGTGTTATAAAATTGCAGAATTTTCTCTCTGCCCCATGACAAAATGTGTAGAAATGCAGGTTATGTGTTATAAAATTGCAGAATTTTCTCTCTGCCCCATGACAAAATGTGTAGAAATGCAGGATATGTGTTATAAAATTGCAGAATTTTCTCTCTGCCCCATGACAAAATGTGTAGAAATGCAGGATATGTGTTATAAAATTGCAGAATTTTCTCTCTGCCCCATGACAAAATGTGTAGAAATGCAGGATATGTGTTATAAAATTGCAGAATTTTCTCTCTGCCCCATGACAAAATGTGTAGAAATGCAGGATATGTGTTATAAAATTGCAGAATTTTCTCTCTGCCCCATGACAAAATGTGTAGAAATGCAGGATATGTGTTATAAAATTGCAGAATTTTATCTCTGCCCCATGACAAAATGTGTAGAAATGCAGGATATGTGTTATAAAATTGCAGAATTTTCTCTCTGCCCCATGACAAAATGTGTAGAAATGCAGGATATGTGTTATAAAATTGCAGAATTTTCTCTCTGCCCCATGACAAAATGTGTAGAAATGCAGGATATGTGTTATAAAATTGCAGAATTTTCTCTCTGCCCCATGACAAAATGTGTAGAAATGCAGGATATGTGTTATAAAATTGCAGAATTTTCTCTCTGCCCCATGACAAAATGTGTAGAAATGCAGGTTATGTGTTATAAAATTGCAGAATTTTCTCTCTGCCCCATGACAAAATGTGTAGAAATGCAGGATATGTGTTATAAAATTGCAGAATTTTCTCTCTGCCCCATGACAAAATGTGTAGAAATGCAGGATATGTGTTATAAAATTGCAGAATTTTCTCTCTGCCCCATGACAAAATGTGTAGAAATGCAGGATATGTGTTATAAAATTGCAGAATTTTCTCTCTGCCCCATGACAAAATGTGTAGAAATGCAGGATATGTGTTATAAAATTGCAGAATTTTCTCTCTGCCCCATGACAAAATGTGTAGAAATGCAGGATATGTGTTATAAAATTGCAGAATTTTCTCTCTGCCCCATGACAAAATGTGTAGAAATGCAGGATATGTGTTATAAAATTGCAGAATTTTCTCTCTGCCCCATGACAAAATGTGTAGAAATGCAGGTTATGTGTTATAAAATTGCAGAATTTTCTCTCTGCCCCATGACAAAATGTGTAGAAATGCAGGATATGTGTTATAAAATTGCAGAATTTTCTCTCTGCCCCATGACAAAATGTGTAGAAATGCAGGATATGTGTTATAAAATTGCAGAATTTTCTCTCTGCCCCATGACAAAATGTGTAGAAATGCAGGATATGTGTTATAAAATTGCAGAATTTTCTCTCTGCCCCATGACAAAATGTGTAGAAATGCAGGATATGTGTTATAAAATTGCAGAATTTTCTCTCTGCCCCATGACAAAATGTGTAGAAATGCAGGATATGTGTTATAAAATTGCAGAATTTTCTCTCTGCCCCATGACAAAATGTGTAGAAATGCAGGATATGTGTTATAAAATTGCAGAATTTTCTCTCTGCCCCATGACAAAATGTGTAGAAATGCAGGATATGTGTTATAAAATTGCAGAATTTTCTCTCTGCCCCATGACAAAATGTGTAGAAATGCAGGTTATGTGTTATAAAATTGCAGAATTTTCTCTCTGCCCCATGACAAAATGTGTAGAAATGCAGGATATGTGTTATAAAATTGCAGAATTTTCTCTCTGCCCCATGACAAAATGTGTAGAAATGCAGGATATGTGTTATAAAATTGCAGAATTTTCTCTCTGCCCCATGACAAAATGTGTAGAAATGCAGGATATGTGTTATAAAATTGCAGAATTTTCTCTCTGCCCCATGACAAAATGTGTAGAAATGCAGGATATGTGTTATAAAATTGCAGAATTTTCTCTCTGCCCCATGACAAAATGTGTAGAAATGCAGGATATGTGTTATAAAATTGCAGAATTTTCTCTCTGCCCCATGACAAAATGTGTAGAAATGCAGGATATGTGTTATAAAATTGCAGAATTTTCTCTCTGCCCCATGACAAAATGTGTAGAAATGCAGGATATGTGTTATAAAATTGCAGAATTTTCTCTCTGCCCCATGACAAAATGTGTAGAAATGCAGGATATGTGTTATAAAATTGCAGAATTTTCTCTCTGCCCCATGACAAAATGTGTAGAAATGTATCAAATTCCTTTAAAACAGCAACATTTTCTCTACAACCCCTAACCCTAACCCGTTGACAAAATGGGCAGAATTTCAGGAAAATACACTTGTAAAATATATATCTTTGTGTCATTAGGGGGATGGTTGAAATCTAAAGCTCGCTAGGTGTGCATCAATGTGTGTGTGTGTGTGTGTGTGTGTGTGTGTGTGTGTGTGTGTGTGTGTGTGTGTGTGTGTGTGTGTGTGTGTGTGTGTGTGTGTGTGTGTGTGTGTGTGCGCGCGTGTGTGCGTGAGGCAGGGTATTTGTTTTTATCACTCCATTCATTATTATTATCACGTGAGATTCAAGGCTGAACAGCTCTGATTCTCGTGGAGCACGGTTCATTCATAAAACAACGCTAATTCAACATCAGTTTCAGTTGATCATTTGTCTCTACTCACTGATTGCAGTCATCTGTGATTCATTCAGGGCTAAAGCATGTTGTCTCTACTCACTGATTGCAGTCATCTGTGATTCATTCAGGGCTAAAGCATGTTTCACCAACTACAGAAAGGCAGTCACATTATTTGGTGTAAATAGAAGTGAATCCGACAATGTCAAACAGTCCTACAAGACTCTGTCCTGTCAGCTTTGAGGAACAGACCTTACCTTGGCTGACAGACATGGGGGCACCACTTTACTGCCCCGTAACACAGTCTATGGCCCCCATGACCAACTGGCAGATGGCGGTACGATCCAGACCCAGAACGGGGTCAGTACGGACCGCGGGTCCCGACTACAACAAAACAAAGGAACTCATCAGTCTTCAACCCGTGGTATCATGTAAACACACAAGACGTTCAAACTGTGTAGATATGCAGGAAATGAGCTTTAAAACAGCAAAATGTTCTCTCCACTGCATGGCAAACTGTGTAGATATGCAGGAAATGAGCTTTAAAACAGCAAAATGTTCTCTCCACTGCATGGCAAACTGTGTAGATATGCAGGAAATGAGCTTTAAAACAGCAAAATGTTCTCTCCACTGCATGGCAAACTGTGTAGATATGCAGGAAATGAGCTTTAAAACAGCAAAATGTTCTCTCCACTGCATGGCAAACTGTGTAGATATGCAGGAAATGAGCTTTAAAACAGCAAAATGTTCTCTCCACTGCATGGCAAACTGTGTAGATATGCAGGAAATGAGCTTTAAAACAGCAAAATGTTCTCTCCACTGCATGGCAAACTGTGTAGATATGCAGGAAATGAGCTTTAAAACAGCAAAATGTTCTCTCCACTGCATGGCAAACTGTGTAGATATGCAGGAAATGAGCTTTAAAACAGCAAAATGTTCTCTCCACTGCATGGCAAACTGTGTAGATATGCAGGAAATGAGCTTTAAAACAGCAAAATGTTCTCTCCACTGCATGGCAAACTGTGTAGATATGCAGGAAATGAGCTTTAAAACAGCAAAATGTTCTCTCCACTGCATGGCAAACTGTGTAGATATGCAGGAAATGAGCTTTAAAACAGCAAAATGTTCTCTCCACTGCATGGCAAACTGTGTAGATATGCAGGAAATGAGCTTTAAAACAGCAAAATGTTTTCTCTGCCAACAAGAGGGGTGTGAACAGTTTAGGGTCGCATGGGTTGTGAGGTGGGGGTTTGTTACTAGGCCGATAAATGACAATAACCATTCTGACCTTTGCCCTTAGGAAATATGTGCTACTGAACCTTCTCAAATACTATTAGAATACCCCTGATCTAGTGTAGACTGACTGCCTGACTGCCTGCCTGCCTGCCTGCCTGCCTGCCTGCCTGCCTGCCTGCCTGCCTGCCTGGCTGACTGCCTGCCTGCCTGACTGCCTGCCTGCCTGCCTGACTGCCTGCCTGACTGCCTGCCTGACTGCCTGACTGCCTGACTCAGTATGAACTCGTCCTTCAGTCAAAGACAAAAACAAGTTATGAGCCCAGATATACACCCTTCATCTGTCAGGTTAACATATAAAATACACATTCATTACCACATTAATTATACCCTTCTGAATGTTAACTCACCTTGCTGCTCAGCCAGGGAGGAGATAATAGGGAGAATAGAGAGAGATGGAGAATAGAGAGAGGGAGAGGGAGAATAGAGAGAGGGGGAAGAGGGAGAATAGATAGAGGGGGAATAGGGAGAATAGAGAGAGAGGGGGAATAGAGAGAGATGGAGAATAGAGAGAGGGAGAATAGAGAGAGGGGGAATAGAGAGAGATGGAGATTAGAGAGAGGGAGAATAGAGATAGAGGGGGAATAAGGAGAATAGAGAGAGAGGGGGAATAGAGAGAAGGAGAGGGAGAATAGAGATAGAGGGAGAATAGAGATAGAGGGGGAATAGGGAGAATAGAGAGAGGGGGGAATAGAGAGAAGGAGAGGGAGAATAGAGATAGAGGGGGAATAGAGAGAGATGGAGAATAGAGAGAGGGAGAATAGAGAGAGATGGAGAATAGAGATAGAGGGGGAATAGAGAGAGATGGAGAATAGAGAGAGGGAGAATAGAGAGAGGGGGAATAGGGAGAATAGAGAGAGCGTGAGATCTCTGTGCGTTAGAGATGTGAGGGAATTGGAAGAACTGGACCCTGTCAGCACCACCACTGAGACACTATCTCCCCACTCCTCAGAGATAAGACAGGAGACACTGTCTCCCCACTCCTCAGAGATAAGACAGGAGACACTGTCTCCCCACTCCTCAGTGATAAGACAGGAGACACTGTCTCCCCACTCCTCAGAGATAAGACAGGAGACACTTTCTCCCCACTCCTCAGAGATAAGACAGGAGACACTGTCTCCCCACTCCTCAGTGATAAGACAGGAGACACTGTCTCCCCACTCCTCAGAGATAAGACAGGAGACACTGTCTCCCCACTCCTCAGAGATAAGACAGGAGACACTGTCTCCCCACTCCTCAGTGATAAGACAGGAGACACTGTCTCCCCACTCCTCAGAGATAAGACAGGAGACACTGTCTCCCCACTCCTCAGTGATAAGACAGGAGACACTGTCTCCCCACTCCTCAGTGATAAGAAAGGAGACGCCATCTCCCCACTCCTCAGAGATAAGACAGGAGACACTGTCTCCCCTCTCCTCAGAGATAAAACACCATCTCCCCACTCCTCAGATATACGACAGGAGTTGGACAAAGACGGTGTGTGTGTGCCCTGTCCTCTCCCTTGTCTCTTCGATTTGATTTTTCCATAGCGGAGGCTCTTTGAGGTGTTTGTTCCAATCTATTTCATTGAGAAATGTCTCTGTCCTTTAGAAACTGGAGTGGAATGGCTAGGGTGCTGGAGAGGCAGCTCACAGACCAATTCATGCTCTTGGCTGTATGTGCTTTAAAATGTGTTCCAGTTGACGGTAGCTTTTAATTAAGTGGAGAATTTTTTTATATTCATGCATGAGATTTTGCATCTGTTGCGTTCCCCAGCAACTCAGGCTGTAGTCTGTTACGTTCCCCAGCAACTCAGGCTGTAGTCTGTTACGTTCCCCAGCAACTCAGGCTGTAGTCTGTTACGTTCCCCAGCAACTCAGGCTGTAGTCTGTTACGTTCCCCAGCAACTCAGGCTGTAGTCTGTTACGTTCCCCAGCAACTCAGGCTGTAGTCTGTTACGTTCCCCAGCAACTCAGGCTGTAGTCTGTTACGTTCCCCAGCAACTCAGGCTGTAGTCTGTTACGTTCCCCAGCAACTCAGGATGTAGTCTGTTACGTTCCCCAGCAACTCAGGCTGTAGTCTGTTACGTTCCCCAGCAACTCAGGCTGTAGTCTGTTACGTTCCCCAGCAACTCAGGCTGTAGTCTGTTACGTTCCCCAGCAACTCAGGCTGTAGTCTGTTACGTTCCCCAGCAACTCAGGCTGTAGTCTGTTACGTTCCCCAGCAAGTCAGGCTGTAGTCTGTTACGTTCCCCAGCAACTCAGGCTGTAGTCTGTTACGTTCCCCAGCAACTCAGGCTGTAGTCTGTTACGTTCCCCAGCAACCAACATAACGTCGCTCAAACAGAAGGGGAAACTAACAATGAGTCACTGACAACAAGCAAAACAAAACAAGTGGGGTTTTAGGACAGGTTCTGAAAGACACTCATGGGGGGTGTCCACTGAAAGTCGATCAGCAACAACAACTAGAACCTAAAAGACACCCACCATGAGTGCCCATTAATTTGCACAAGAAGAGGCAAACAAAAGAAGAATGCACATCAAATCAAATAATCCAAAACAGGAAAGATTAGATAAAGTATTGTTTTTATAGAACTCAAATAGTGAGAGTCAATTAAACATGTTAATCCTCCACAAGACCACTGGAGCACTGGGCCAGCCACTCTTAAATAGCACCTGGGCCAGCACAGGTGAAACAATTTCCCACTTACAAGATGGCAACCAGCACAGGTATAACACATACTGACTAACGAGGTGACACTAATCGGTGCGCCATGCGTGCTAACGTCCAACCTCAGAACATACATCGAAAAACCACATATGAAAGATGGCCAGTGATTGGAGAATGTCTGTGTGTATGCATTTGTGTGTTTGTGTGTGTGTATTGTGTTTGTGTGTGGTGTGTGTGTTTGTGTGTGTGTGTGTGTGTGTGTGTGTTTGCATTCATATTTATGTGTGTGTGCGAGTGTGTATATCCATGTTGTCATGACATTCCCCTCTTTTGGTACAGCAAGCCCCATCCACCCCTCCCTGTCTCCTACACACAGGCTGCTGTGGTCAGAGAGAGGTCGTAAATTCCTGGAGGAGATTATCTCCTCATGGCCAGAGTATAGAGACAGAGTGAATTTTCATAGAGAACAAAGGAATTTCTTCCACCTCACAGAACTTGAGGTCCGAACAACATTTATGTTCTGGAGAAGGGATAAAAGATCGGTGAAGAATCCAGCTACGAACTGGTCCGTTTGGTACAATTTGGTGAAACTCATGGGAGACGGTGTGGCCACATTACCATAACGCTGTTTATATAATAGCCTCAGATATGAGGTTTACATCTAATTGTTGTATAAGATGAATGAGTGAGGATGATACTGTTTGTAAAATTGTGTAATGTGATTTTGGACTGTTTAATGAAGGAAACTCCAATTCCCTTTTGAGTTTAACTAAATCAGAGGACCGCCCATGAGCCCAGTCAGGGTCAGGCATCCTGGGACAGGCCCTTTTCTGCAACTCCCGAATAAAACCCCCACTTTGAGAATTTCTCAACAGACCATGTTTCCCTCAATTATGAGAGGACAAAGGTTGCAGACCAACTTACCTCGATAACGAGAGGGCCAAGGTTTGAGTAGATGGCTTAATCTTTTAAACATACTACGTGGTTAAACTCTTAGACTATCAATACCGACAGAATAAGAACAAGTCTTTGATATTAATTACTAGTTTGCAGTTAGGAATTCGGTATCATTGAACGGGAAGACCGACACCCGCCGAAATATCTATTCTATAACGACATGAATGAATGTCACTCTGAACTATCCATTCTAACCACGACACAGAGAGAGAGAGCGAGAGAGAGCGAGGATGGACAGACACTCTCCAACAGAAACAAACTTTTCCACAGAGATCCCGACGACACACTGAGCGTAAATATATATATTGATTGCAATTATTCCCGAATGAGTGAGTGTTCATGTGCAAAGGATTAGCATTTCAATTGTAATAATTATCAACTCTGTAATGACTCAGCTGACCCACACTCCCCTTTTGGACACCAAGCCGCCATGCCGGTTTAGCCCACTAGGGCACATTCCCCTATCATTTCTTGTAACCATATTTACTTTGTTTGTTTGTGTGTGCACTTCTGTGATTGATTAGTTAGTTAATAAATAAATGATTTAAGACAATTGATGTATGGATGACTCATGGTGAAGACTGGGTTCGTGCAGATAACCAACAATTTACGACGTTTGGAATGAGACTAACGTGAGGTAAAATAAATAATTAATTAATTCAGAAGACTATTGATCAGATATGAAAATATCTGAAAAGTTATATTAGGAAAATTATAACTTTGTAATCGGAATTTTTTCCTTGGTACCCCGACTTCCTAGTTAATTACAGTTACATGATTAATCAGTTTAATCGCGTAATACTAATTACAGAGAATCTTTGATAAAAACTAAAAGTCTTCATTTAATGATCGTATAGACACGACACTGTGTATGTCCTCTCTCTCCCTACATTGTGAGGCCTGAAGTGAGGGTTCCAGTGAGAGCTGTGTGAGCTGTGTGAGGTTCCAGTGAGAGCTGTGTGAGCTGTGTGAGTGTTTCAGTGAGAGCTGTGTGAGTGGTTCAGTGAGAGCTGTGTGAGTGGTTCAGTGAGAGCTGTGTGAGCTGTGTGAGGGTTCCAGTGAGAGCTGTGTGAGCTGTGTGAGGGTTCCAGTGAGAGCTGTGTGAGGTTCCAGTGAGAGCTGTGTGAGCTGTGAGTGTTTCAGTGAGAGCTGTGTGAGTGGTTCAGTGAGAGCTGTGTGAGTGGTTCTGTGAGAGCTGTGTGAGTGGTTCAGTGAGAGCTGTGTGAGGGTTCCAGTGAGAGCTGTGTGAGGGTTTCAGTGAGATCTGTGTGAGCTGTGTGACTGTTTCAGTGAGAGCTGTGTGAGGGTTTCAGTGAGAGCTGTGTGAGGGTTTCAGTGAGAGATGTGTGAGGGTTTCAGTGAGAGATGTGTGAGGGTTCCAGTGAGAGAGCTCTTACCTGCTCAGACCGTTTCCAACGCAACCAGAAAAGAAGCACACACTCTTAGACGCTGAGTGCTGATTGAGAGAGCCACTCACTCTGAAAAGCTCTGCATCTGTGATATTTCGCAGGAATATACAGAACAATATTTATTATATACGATTCCCTTTTCTCATGTCTCCATTGACAACATAGTGAGTGTCTTCTGCTTCTTTTGCAGTGTGTTTAAGGCTGAGGGTCCATGTCGGGTTGTAGCTGTGAAAGTCATCATTCTAGTTTGTTGGTTCAGGAAGAGAAGGTCAGGATGACAGAGAAGCCACTCCCATCCTCACACATCACTGCCCCAGTGAGGAGACAGACCTGACGTTTAGGGGGAGGAGATCAAATCAAATCAAATTGTATTAGTCACATGGGCTGAATACAACAGGTATCGACCTTACAATGAAATGCTTACATACTTAATGGCTCCTAACCAACAATACTGTTTAAAAAAATACAGATAAGAATAAGAGATAAAAGTAACAAGTAATTAAAGAGCATCAGTGAAATAACAATAATGAGAATATATACAGGGGGGTACCGGTACAAAGTCAATGTGTGGGAGCACCGGTTAGTTGAGGTAATATGTACATGTAGGTAGAGTTATTAAAGTGACTATGCATAGATGACAACAGAGAGTGGCAGTGGTGTAGAGAGGGGAGGGGTGTGGCACTGCAAATAGTCTGGGTAGCCTTTTGACTAGATGTTCAGGAGTCTTATGGCTTAGGTGGGTAGAAGCTGTTTAGAAGCCTCTTGGACCTAGACTTGGCGCTCTGGTACTGCTTGCCGTGCGGTAGCAGAGAGAACAGTCTATGACTAGGGTGGCTGGAGTCTTTGACAATTTTTAGGGCCTTCCTCTGACACCGCCTGGTATAGAGGTCCTGGGTGGCAGGAAGCTAGGCCCCAGTGATGTACTGGGCCATACGCACTACCCTCTGTAGTGCATTGAGGTTGGAGGCCGAGCAGTTGCAATACCAGGCAGTGATGCAACCAGTCAGGATGCTCTCGATGGTGCAGCTGTAGAACCTTTTGAGGATCTGAGGATCCATGCCAAATATTTTCAGTCTCCTGAGGGGGAATAGGCTGTGTCGTGTCCTCTTCACTGCTGTCTTGGTGTGCTTGGACCATGTTATTTTGTTGGTGATGTGGACACCAAGGAACTTGAAGCGAGAGAGGAGAGGGGCTATGGGAGGAGAGGGGCTATGGGTTGGGGAGGAGAGGAGACAGGCTGTGGGTTGGGGTGGAGAGGGGAGAGGCTGTGGGTTGGGGAGGAGAGGAGAGGAGAGAGGCTGTGGGTTGGGGAGGAGAGGAGAGGAGAGAGGCTGTGGATTGGGGAGGAGAGGAGAGAGGCTGTGGGTTGGGGAGGAGAGGAGAGGAGAGAGGCTGTGGGTTGGGGAGGAGAGGATAGGAGACAGGCTGTGGGTTGGGGTGGAGAGGGGAGAGGCTGTGGGTTGGGGAGGAGAGGAGAGAGGCTGTGGGGTCGGGGAGGAGAGGAGAGAGGCTGTGGGGTCAGGGGAGGAGAGGAGAGAGGCTGTGGGTTGGGGAGGAGAGGAGAGAGGCTGTGGTGTCAGGGGAGGAGAGGAGAGAGGCTGTGGGTTGGGGAGGAGAGGAGACAGGCTGTGGGTTGGGGTGGAGAGGAGAGAGGCTGTGGGTTGGGGAGGAGAGGAGAGGAGAGGAGAGAGGCTGTGGGTTGGGGAGGAGAGGAGAGAGGCTGTGGGGTCAGTGGCCTGTATCATCAGACAGAGGGATTCATCACCAGCCCATGTCCACTCTCACACAGCCCAATGACACAGGGGTCAAGGGTTACCATCCTCTGGCCAACCCCTTCACACACTCACACATTATGTTCTGTTCTCTCCCTGATCTTTTCAGAGTGCATGAATCTGTGGACAGGAAATCAGAGATTGACTGATTGTCCTCCATAGACTGTTAAGATAAGACATGTTTCTCATCCTCTCTCTCTGTTCCTGTTATGTTGGTCCTATTTATGGCTGGTGTTATGTTTGCTTGTGTTATAGTAATTCATATCACTGTTCTCAAAGGCACACACACTCCATCACACAGAATCACAGAGCCAGTGGGAGTGAGAGGAGAAGGTATTCCTGGGTTAACCAGACCTCTCAAAGTCAGGCTAGGAGAAGCTATTGCTTTGTTAGCTATATCTCAAGGTCAGGCTAGGAGAAGCTATTGCTTTGTTAGCTATATCTCAAGGTTAGGCTATGAGAAGCTATTGCTTTGTTAGCTATATCTCAAGGTCAGGCTATGAGAAGCTATTCCTTTGATAGCTATATATCTCAAGGTCAGGCTATGAGAAGCTATTCCTTTGTTATTTAGATCTCTCAAGGTCATGTTAGAGTGGATTGACATTCTGTCGGCTCTGATCAAAGAAGACGAAGAAGGAATGAGGTGCAATAGAATGGGAATGAAAAAAAGCACTCTGGGTGTCAAAGGGAAGGAAAATATTGGTAAGGAGAAACTGATCTCAGCTGTGGCTGCGGTTTATCCCATTCGTTCCCAATGACCCTGGGCTCTCTGTTGGGGAAAGAACAAGGGCCATTTCACGGCTCAGAGAATGCAATATGTCCCTGGCCCTGTCGCCACGGCGCCACGTCACTTTGAGTCAAACAGGACGAAGGAACGAGTGGGGGGACAGCCTGACCTTATGACCCCGCCTCGCACACCAGGGCCATATGTCTCCATGGCGATGGGCAGCAGAGATCACAGAGGCCACAGTGAATCATGTTAGATGTGATCTCCCCAGCCGAGGCAGTATATTGCGGTCTCTAAAAACGACCTATCCCATTGTGAAGGATCCTGCTGGAGGAGGACAGAGAAGTAGTGAGAGTGTGTGATAAATGACTGTTATGTAATGTGTGATGATGATGTATGGAGTCCTGTCATCTCCACAGGGTTGAAGCTACTTCCCTCCTCTTATTAGATACCACTTACAAACCTGACTGAGGCTTCATAATTTAATATATATTTTAAATATTGCAATTCATTTTTTACACACACACACACACACACGCACACACACACGCACGTGAGCTCACACACGCACGTGAGCACACACACACACGCACGTGAGCACACACACACGCACGTGAGCACACACACACGCACGTGAGCACACACACACCCTGTGCTCTGTAGTGGCAGTGATGTATGTAAGAATGAATGTGTTGTGCAGTGGTGCTGCTCTAGCTGGTTAGAGAGCTGATCCATCAGCCTGTTCTCAGAGCAGGAATGACAGTCAGGGAGGAGACATTACCCTGGCAGACTCATTACACTGGCTGACTACAGAACAGCCCTGCTCAACACTACACACACCCACATCCATCCTCACCTTCACAGCCCCACACAATCCAACACCACACAGCCCAACACAACCCAACCCAGCACAGCCCGACACAGCCCAACACAACATGACACAACCCAACACAACCGCACACAGCCGAACACAACCCACACAGCCCAACACAACCCTATACAGCCCAACACAACCCACACAGCCCAACACAACCCCATACAGCCCAACACAACCCCATACAGCCCAACACAACCCCATACAGCCCAACACAACCCCATACAGGCCAACACAACCCCATACAGGCCAACACAACCCCATACAGCCCAACATAACCCACACAGCCCAACACAACCCACACAGCCCAACAAAACCCCATACAGCCCAGCACAACCCCACACAGCCCAACACAACCCCACACAGCCCAACACAACCCCACATAGCCCAACACAACCCCATACAGCCCAACACAACCCCACATAGCCCAGCACAACCCCACACAGCCCAACACAACCCCACACAGCCCAACACAACCCCACACAGCCCAACACAACCCCACACAGCCCAACACAACCCCATACAGCCCAACACAACCCCACACAGCCCAACACAACCCCATACAGCCCAAAACAACCCCACACAGCCCAACACAACCCCATACAGCCCAACACAACCCCACACAGCCCAACACAACCCCACACAACCCCATACAGCCCAACACAACCCCATACAGCCCAACACAACCCCACACAGCCCAATAACCCCACACAGCCCAACACAACCCCACACAGCCCAACACAACCCCACACAGCCCCACACAGCCCAACACAACCCCCACACAGCCCAACACAACCCCATACAGCCCAACACAACCCCACACAGCCCAACACAACCCCACACAGCCCAACACAACCCACACAGCCCAACACAACCCACACAGCCCAACACAACCCACACAGCCCAACACAACCCCACACAGCCCAACACAACCCACACAGCCCAACATAACCCCACACAGCCCAACACAACCCACACAGCCCAACACAACCCACACAGCCAAACACATCCCACACAGCCCAACACAACCCACACAGCCCAACACAACCCCACACAGCCCAACACAACCCCACACAGCCCAACACAACCCCACACAGCCCAACACAACCCCACACAGCCCAACACAACCCACACAGCCCAACACATCCCACACAGCCCAACACAACCCACACAGCCCAACACAACCCCACACAGCCCAACACAACCCACACAGCCCAACACAACCCACACAGCCCAACACATCCCACACAGCCCAACACAACCCACACAGCCCAACACAACCCCACACAGCCCAACACAACCCCACACAGCCCAACACAACCCCACACAGCCCAACACAACCCCTTACAGCCGAACACAACCCCACACAGCCCAACACAACCCCGCACAGCCCAACACAACCCACACAGCCCAACACAACCCACACAGCCCAACACAACCCACACAGCCCAACACAACCCACACAGAAAAATGAGTTTTAATGACTGTATGTAAACTTCTCACTTCAACTGTGTGTTTACATTGGAAAATAAGTGGAAAATTAACAAAAGTGAAATTATCAATAAAAGTTTGCTGTGATGGCACACTGGTGTGCCATATTCGAGTTTATCAAAGTTGGATTTGTTTTGGAATTCTTTGTGGTTCTGCGTAATCTGAGGGAAATATGTGTCTCTAATATGGTCATACATTTGGCAGGATGTTGCTCTCTTTCTCTCTCTCTCTCTCTCTCTCTCTCTCTCTTCTCTCTCTCTCTCTTGTTCTCTCTCTGTCTCTCTTGTTCTCTCTCTGGTTCTCTCTCTCTCTCGTTCTCTCTCTGTCTCTCTTGTTCTCTCTCTGTCTCTCTTGTTCTCTCTGTCTCTCTTGTTCTCTCTCTCTCTCACTCTTGTTCTCTCTCTCTCTCTTGCTCTCTCGCTCTCTCTCTCTCTCTCTCGTTCTCTCTCTGTCTCTCTTGTTCTCTCTCTCTCTTGTTCTCTCTCTCTCTCCCGCACTCTGTCTCTCTCTCTCTCTCTCTCTCTCTCTCTCTCTCTCTCTCTTGTTCTCTCTCTCTTGTTCTCTCTCTGTCTCTCTTGTTCTCTCCCTTGTTCTCTCTCTCTCTCTTGTTCTCTCTCTCTCTCTTGTTCTCTCTCTCTCTCTCTCTTGTTCTCTCTCTGTCTCTCTTGTTCTCTCTCTGTCTCTCTTGTTCTCTCTGTCTCTCTTGTTCTCTCTCTCTCTCTCCCGCACTCTGTCTCTCTCTCTCTCTCTCTCTCTCTCTCTCTCTCTCTCTCTCTCTCTCGTGTCTCTGTGCTCATGCATTCTTGCAGAATAACAATGCTCACATTTGCTTGGCAGCATCCCATGACACATGCAAAGATACTCTCTCTCACACACACACACACACACACACACACACACACACACACACACACACACACACACACACACACACACACACACACACACACACACACACACACACACACACACACACACACACACACTTGAACACCCTGTTTCCCACTGTCCTCCATTAATGCAAACACACACTGTAATTGGTGCAGCCGTACCGTAGTACACAGTAGGCTTGATGGTAGATGATGATAGTAGCCTAGGTCGAAATAGGCTCATTTCCATTCCCACTATTGTACTGTTCTAAAAGCTGTGTGTGGACTTGTTTGACTATAGTTGTGGGACCAGAAGTCCCCACAAGAATAGTAACCGAACAAAAGGTCAATAGCTATTTCAAGGGGCTTTAGGGTTAAGGTTAGACTTAGTGTTAGTGTTAGAATTAGGTTTAGGGTATAGTGTTAGGAGCTAGAGTTAGTTTTATCGTTAGGGTTATGAACTAGGGTTAGGTTTAGGGTTAGTGTTAGGAATTTGGGTTATGATTTGGGATAAGGTTAGGTTTAAGGAAAGGGTTAGGGTATGTTTTAGGGTCAGGTTAAGAGTTATGGAAAATAGGAATTTCTATTGGATTGAATTGTGTGTCCCCACAAGGTTAGTTGTACAAGACTGTGTGTGTGTGTGTGTTTGTGGATGATCACGAGCGTGTGTGTGTGTGTGTCGTCAAGCAGCCCTACAGGCTAGCCTAGATAGGACTATATTCCCACATGCAGAAGCCACCCAGCAGACCAGCCTAGATAGGACTGTATTCCCACATGCAGAAGCCACCCAGCAGAACAGCCTAGATAGGACTGTATTCCCACATGCAGAAGCCACCCAGCAGACCAGCCTAGATAGGACTGTATTCCCCATGCAGAAGCAGCCAGCAGACCAGCATAGATAGGACTGTATCCCGCATGCAGAAGCAGCCAGCTGACCAGCCTAGATAGGACTGTATCAACATGCAGAAGCAGCCAGCAGACCAGCCTAGATAGGACTGTATCCCCCCCATGCAGAAGTTCCCCAGCAGACCAGCCTAGATAGGACTGTATCCCCATGCAGAAGCCACCCAGCAGACCAGCCTAGATAGGACTGTATCCCCCCCATGCAGAAGCCACCCAGCAGACCAGCCCTGATAGGACTGTATCCCCATGCAGAAGCCACCCAGCAGACATGCCTAGATAGGACTGTATCCCCATGCAGAAGCAGCCAGCAGACCAGCCTAGATAGGACTGTATCCCCCATGCAGAAGCAGCCAGCAAACCAGCCTAGATAGGACTGTATCCCCCCATGCAGAAGCAGTCAGCAGACCAGCATAGATAGGACTGTATCCCCCATGCAGAAGCAGCCAGCAAACCAGCATAGATAGGACTGTATCCCCCCATGCAGAAGCAGTCAGCAAACCAGCCTAGATAGGACTGTATCCCCATGCAGAAGCAGTCAGCAGACCAGCCTAGATAGTACTGTATCCCCCATGCAGAAGCAGCCAGCAGACCAGCCTAGATAGGACTGTATCCCCATGTAGAAGCAGCCAGCTGACCAGCCTAGATAGGACTGTATCCCCATGCAGAAGCAGCCAGCAGACCAGCCTAGATAGGACTGTATCCCCATTCAGAAGCCACCCAGCAGACCAGCCTAGATAGGACTGTATCCCCATGCAGAAGCAGCCAGCAGACCAGCCTAGATAGGACTGTATCCCCATGCAGAAGCAGCCAGCAGACCAGCCTAGATAGGACTGTATCCCCCCCATGCAGAAGCCACCCAGCAGACCAGCCTAGATAGGACTGTATCCCCATGCAGAAGCCACCCAGCAGACCAGCCTAGATAGGACTGTATCCCCATGCAGAAGCAGCCAGCAGACCAGCCTAGATAGGACTGTATCCCCCCATGCAGAAGCAGTCAGCAAACCAGCCTAGGTAGGACTGTATCCCCATGCAGAAGCAGTCAGCAGACCAGCCTAGATAGGACTGTATCCCCCATGCAGAAGCAGCCAGCAGACCAGCCTAGATAGGACTGTATCTCAATGCAGAAGCAGCCAGCTGACCAGCCTAGATAGGACTGTATCCCCATGCAGAAGCAGCCAGCAGACCAGCCTAGATAGGACTGTATCCCCCCCATGCATAAGCCACCCAGCAGACCAGCCTAGATAGGACTGTATCCCCATGCAGAAGCAGCCAGCAGACCAGCATAGATAGGACTGTATCCCCCATGCAGAAGCAGCCAGCAAACCAGCCTAGATAGGACTGTATCCCCCCATGCAGAAGCAGTCAGCAGACCAGCATAGATAGGACTGTATCCCCCATGCAGAAGCAGCCAGCAGACCAGCATAGATAGGACTGTATCCCCCATGCAGAAGCAGCCAGCAAACCAGCCTAGATAGGACTGTATCCCCCCATGCAGAAGCAGCCAGCAGACCAGCCTAGATAGGACTGTATCCCCATGTAGAAGCAGCCAGCTGACCAGCCTAGATAGGACTGTATCCCCATGCAGAAGCAGCCAGCAGACCAGCCTAGATAGGACTGTATCCCCATGCAGAAGCCACCCAGAAGACCAGCCTAGATAGGACTGTATCCCCATGCAGAAGCAGCCAGCAGACCAGCCTAGATAGGACTGTATCCCCCCCATGCAGAAGCAGCCAGCAGACCATTCTAGATAGGACTGTATCCCCCCCATTCAGAAGCCACCCAGCAGACCAGCCTAGATAGGACTGTATCCCCATGCGGAAGCCACCCAGCAGACCAGCCTAGATAGGACTGTATCCCCATGCAGAAGCAGCCAGCAGACCAGCCTAGATAGGACTGTATCCCCATGCAGAAGCAGTCAGCAGACCAGCCTAGATAGGACTGTATCCCCATGTAGAAGCAGCCAGCAGACCAGCCTAGATAGTACTGTATCCCCCATGCAGAAGCAGCCAGCAGACCAGCCTAGATAGGACTGTATCCCCATGCAGAAGCCACCAAGCAGACCAGCCTAGATAGGACTGTATCCCCCATGTAGAAGCCACCCAGCAGACCAGCCTAGATAGGACTGTATCCCCATGCAGAAGCCACCCAGCAGATGTGAACTTGTGTACACAGCTGTCTAACCCCCAAATGACTGTAATTGCATACATGCGTTGTAGTTCAACTGTATAATAAACGGTTTAAATTGGTGGTAAAATGTAAGCTATTTATTTTAATTCTAACCTAACAAGTGATTTTCTATTTTCTTTGAAGCTGTGTCCAGCTGTTTAAGTACCACCTCCTCTGACCCTGCCAGTGAGATTACTTCTAACATTATGTTAATGTTTTCTGTCGTCTAAATTTCTTTCGAACCCTGAGCCGTCCCTCATTGAATTTGTAATGAGATTCCCAGCTCGTTCCCCAAAACGCTTAGTGTTTAAGAGAAACCCAACGGGTATCATTTAAAAAAAAAATTGTTTTGTGACACAAACAAAAAAGATGTGTTTATTTATTTTGTGACTCGAGCCACTCTCTCTTGTTCTGCTGCCATCAGCTCTCACTTTTTGTCTCTCACCCTCACAGCAAGAGAACATGGACATGACAGAGCCTCATCCTCTCTCTCTCTCTCTCTCTCTCTCTCTCTCTCACTCTCTTATTTCCCTCCATCTCTCTCTCTCTCTCTCTCTCTCTCTCTCTCACACACACTGTTTCTCTCACTCTCTTTCTCTCCTTACCTCCCTTTCTCTCCTTCCCTCTCTCTTTCTCTCCTCCCCTCTCTCTTTCTCTCCTTCTCACTCCCTCAAACTCAGAGAGAAAGAGAACAAGGACATGGCAGAGCTTCATCTCTCTCTCTCTCTCTCTCTCTCTCTCTCAATTCAAGAGGCTTTATTGGCATGGGAAACATATGTTAACATTGCCAAAGCAAGTGAAGTAAATAACATACAAAAGTGAACTAAACAATAATAATGAACAGTAAACATTACACTCACAGAAGTTCCAAAATAATAAAGACATTACAAATGACATTATGTATTTATACAGTGTTGTAACGATGTACAAATGGTTAAAGCACAAAGGGAAAATAAATAAACTGTCTGTCTGTCTGTCTGTCTGTCTGTCTGTCTGTCTGTCTGTCTGTCTGTCTGTCTGTCTGTCCGTCCTGTGAACCACAGAGCAGTAGAACACACCTCTTATACCTTCATTCTGCCTAGAGCTGACAGACGATGTTAGGAAATCTGTGTACGAACATGATGAGATTGCAGTTCATGTTGTGTGAAGATGATGTGCCTGTGTCTGTCTCTGTGTGTGTTTGAGACAGTTTGGCAGTTAGACTAGACAGGAGAATAATGGCATGAAGCAGAAACAGGGGGAGAGAAAGTGAGAGTTGTGATAAGGCAGGAAGTTGTGATAATGACAGGAAGTTGTGATAATGACAGGAAGTTGGCCTTGCCCATGTGCCTCTACCAAAGACATATCCTCCAATTTGTGCCTACTCCCTTGTTAAGGTTTCATACTCGTTGTTGTAGAACCATCATAGAAGGAAGTGTTTCTGCCATGCCTATGCAGTCAAGAGCTGCCTGGAATTATTTCCTGCAATATTTTTTCTTAATTCCTGGGCTTTTTAAGCAGCCGGTGGAATGAAAAATGTAAGTTTTTACAAACGGTTGTTAAAAAGTCAAACCTTCTGTCTGGGTAGTTGGATCAGAACAATAGCAGAGCAGTGTCGGGCTTAATGGTGTCTGGCAGATCTGAATGATACCTCTGGTGCCTGTTAGGGCTGAGCTGGGTTTAATAAGGGTTTAAAAAGGCTGTTTCTCTAACTACAATACACCGTCTCCTGTCTAACCAAGCAGATTCCTTTACTGGCTTTTAGGAGTTGACTGTTCACAGCCAATTTCTTGTAAAGCCAGTTATGTTCAATTGTTGAAACTCAATTATTTAATACTGACAGATACAGTGCCTTCAGAGCACAACATGTTGTTGTTTTACATCCTGAATTTAGAATTGATGAAATATAGATTTTGTGTCACTGTCCTACACACAATACCACACACTGTCCAAGTGGAATTATGTTTTTGTTTGTGTGCAAATTAATACAACATTTAAAGCTGAAATGTTTTGAGTCAATAAGTATTCAACACATTTGTTAAGGCAAACCTAAATAAATTCAGGAGTAGAAATCTTCTTAACAAATCACATAATACGTTTCATTGACTAACTCTGTGTGCAATAATCCTGTTTACAATTATGTTTTAATGACTACCTCATCTCTGTACCCCACACATACCATTAACTATCTGTAAGGTCCCTCAGACGAGCAGTGAATTTCAAACACAGATTTAACCACAAAGACCGGGGAGGTTTTCCAATGCCTCACAAAGAAGGGCACCTGTTGGTAGATGGGTAAAAAAAAAGAAACAGACACTGAATATCCCTTTGAGCATGGTGAAGTTATCAATTGATACACTGGATGGTGTATCAATGCTCCCAGTCACTACACAGATACAAGTGTCTTCCTAACTCAGTTGCCTGAGAGTGAAGAAAACCGCTTAGAGATTTCACCGCGAGGCCAATGGTGACTTTAATGGCTGTGGTAGGAGAAAAACTGAGGGTTGACAGAATGGGGAAGTGGTGTATTTATCCTGGGAGACACCGGGCCCAGGTGTTTCCCATGTAGCTGACGACCCTCCCAACTCCGCCCACCAGCATCCTAATAAGGGAACAACAAAGAGAGAATACGGCAGACAGAGTGGGAGGGTCGTCACAATCAACAACATTGAACAACATTGTAGTTACTCCACAATACTAGCCTAAATGACAGAGTGAAAAGAAGCATGTTGTCACGCCCTGACCTTAGAGACGTTTTATTTCTCTATTTGGTTAGGTCAGGTTGTGATTAGGGTGGGCACCGAGTGTGGTTCCTAATCAGAGGCAGCTGTCTATCGTTGTCTATGATTAGGAATCATACTTAGGTAGCCTTTTTCCCACCTGTGTTTGGTGGGTAGTTATTTTCTGTTTAGTCTCTGTTACCTGACAGAACTGTTCGCTTTCGTTTTGTTGCTTTGTTCGAGTGTTTTTTGATAATAAAAAAATCATGAACAAATTTCCCACTGCGCTTTGGTCCACTCCTTCCGACAACAGGCGTTACACCTGTACAGAATAAAAAATACCTAAAACGTGCATCCTGTTTGCAATAAGGCATTGAAATAAAACTGGAAAAAATGTGGCAAAGAAATTAACTTAATGTCCTGAATACAAAGCGTTATGTTTGGGGCAAATACAACACATCACTGAGTACCATTCTTCATATTTTAAAGCATAGTGGTGGCTGCATCATGTTATGGGTATGCTTGTCATCGGCAAGGAATGGAGAGTTTCTTTAGGATAAAAATAAACGGAATAGAGCTAACCACTGGCAAAATCCTGGAGGAAAACCTTGTTCAGTCTGCTTTCTATTAGACACTGGGAGATGAATTCACCTTTCAGCAGGAAAATAACCTAAAACACAAGGCCAAATATACACTGGAGTTACTTACCAAGGCATCATTGATCGTTCCTGAGTGGCTTAGTGTTGACTTAAATCGGCTTGAAAATCTATGGCAAGACTTGAACATGTCTGTCTAGCAATGATCAACAACCAATTGGACAGATATTGAAGAATTTTAAAAAGAGTAATGTGCAAATATTGTACAGTCCAGTTGTGCAAGCTCTTAGAGACTTACCCAGAAATCATCTCAGCTGTAATTACAGCAGAATGTGATACTAACATGTTTTGACTCAAGGGTGTGAAAACTGATGTACATGAGATACAGTAGTTCTGTTTTTCATTTAAAAAAAATTAGCTTAGCATGTTTTCACTTTGACGTTATGGGGTATTGTGTGTAGATGGGTGAGAGAAAAAACATTTTGAATTCAGCCACATCTCCCAATCTGTTTATTTATTTATTTTTTATTAAACCAGGTAAAACCCATTGAGGTTAAAAACCTCTTGTGTGAGGGAGACCTGGCAAGAAGGCAAAACAGGGAAACAGCAGAGTGTCCATAAAACCTTACAGAAAAATACAGAATACACACAAGAGACAAAGTGTCACAAGTTAGAGATACAATTGAAGATTAGAAACAACTGCAGTTATCACAAACAGTGTTGTCGATCAGAGTCTTAAAAACAGACAAGGACTCTAAACTCTCCTAACTTTAAAATCTTCTGAAACATGTTCCAGGATGAAGGAGCATTATGGGAAAAATATTTTTCCCCCCATCTCAGTTCTATCCTTAGGAACAGACAAGGACAGCAGCGACTGTGAAAGAAGACTATATTGAGTGACTGATCTGGTCAGGAAAGAACAGCGATACGAAGGGAGTTGTCCCCTCAATGCTTTGAACACAAAAGTGTATAAAAAAAGCCTTCTCAATATTAGACGCGCTAGAATAAATAATTGTGTCATCAGCATACAGATGGAGATTTTCAGAGTCAACGGTCTTCCCTTTATCATTTATATACAGTGTAAAAAGGATCAGACCTAAAATTGAGCCCTGGGGAACTCCTTTTGTTAGCCTTCGAAACTCAGATTTCATACCCTCTGGAACTACACACTATGTTCTGTCAGAAAGGTAGTTCTGGAACCAATCCAATGCTTGAACACCTAATCCAACTTTTTTAGTCTATACAACAGCAGGGCATGGCCAACAGTGTCGAAGGCCTTCGATAAGTCAATAAAAAGTGAAACACAGTGATTTTTCTTGTCCTGAGCATGTAGAATATCACCTACAACCTTACTTACAGCAGTAATTGTACTATGCTTGGCTCTAAAACACGACTGGCATTGAGATAAAACTGAGTTATTGTAAAGAAAGTCTTTGAACTGTGAGTTCACAAGGTTTTCCAATACTTTTGCCAGTGCAGACAGTTTAGATATAGTTATCCAACTGGGACGGATCTCCACGGATCTCCACCTTTATGTAAAGGTGTGACAGGCTGCTTTCCAGACTTTTGGAATGGTATTTAACCCATGAAAGATTTAATATATGAGTGAGAGGGGCAGCAATGATCTTTGCACCAATTCTTTTTTAAATCAGGGTTTAATTCATTCAGGCCAGCTGCTTTCTTATTATCAAGAGATTCCTTTACAACTTCTGAAAGCTCATTCTCGGTAAAATGAACCGTAGGCCCGGCACGCAGCAGTTTTATTCACAGCCTCATTTGAGATGTTTGGAAGGAGTTCGTTATAAAAGAAACGCCCAGCATTAGCAAAATGCTCATTAAACATGGCAAACAGTTGATTCTTGTCAGTCACATCCATTGGATTTGAGGTCAGTTTCAGCAGAAGACCAGAGGAGTTTGTGTTAACGTTCATGGATTCAATGGTTTTCCATCATTTTGTCGGGTTATTGAGGTTTTCCTCGGTAGATTATTAATAGAAGAATAATGTGTAATTCCATAGTAACCAGGTGCACTTATTTCTCAGTGCCTTGAATAACTGCCATTCAGCCTGGGAATTACCCTTTCTGGCTTTGGCCCATGTGTATTTCGTTTATAGATCAAATCAGATAATTCCCCTGTAAACCACTACCACTTAGCCGGTACTTTTTGAGAGGGGCGTGTTTATCACAGATAGTAGAAAATAGGAGAATGCCTCTTCCATGTCTGGAGTAAGCTCACTCCTTTCCCAGTTGCATGCATAAAGTTCATGCAGGAATGCCTGCTCACAGAACTGCCTAAAAGTTCGTTTGACTATGAATCGAGAGGGCACTTTGGGGATTTTTGTGTCTCTAATGCAAGCAACTGCACAATGAACAATTAAATCATTAGCGAAAATCCCAAAGGCAGAGTATTCATGTGGATTGTTAGTTAGAATAACATCAATACGTGTTGACTTAGAGATGTCTTTTGGATTGAGTCTGGTAACCTCATAATTTGTGTGAAATATAATGTGTTGCACAGTCCTCTTATGACCAATCCCAGTTTAAATCGGCCATAAAGACCATTTCATCTTCCCCCCAAAAACGCATCAGTTCAGCCAGAGAATCCAGGGATTCTACTGTTGCAGATGGAGATCTATAACATCCTATCACAACTAAGTTCACAGCTGTTGATAACTGCAGCTTCAATGCTTAAAAACTCAAACGGTTTTGGTTTAGATAAAGACCTTAGTTCAGTAACCACATATCTGTCTTTAATATAGATGGCTATACCTCCCCCCTTACTTTGTAGTTCACATCAATACACATTATAACTATCCAAGCCTATAGACTGATTTAGAACAGATTTCTTAAACCAGTAATAAGACATTTGGGTCAGCAGTGTGAACCCAGACTTTTTTCATGTTCAATTTCGGCATCAAACTACTTACATTAATATGCATCAGTCCCAACTTTCACCTAGTTTTAAAATAATTTGGGTTTGGGTGAATGTTTCCTGATCCATAGCCAATGGGGCTGGGTTTGGGTGAATGTTTCCTGATCCATAGCCAATGGGCCTGGGTTTGGGTGAATGTTTCCTGATCCATAGCCAATGGGCCTGGGTTTAGGTGAATGTTTCCTGATCCATAGCCAATAGGCCTGGGATTGGGTGAATGTTTCCTGATCCATAGCCAATAGGCCTGGGTTTAGGTGAATGTTTCCTGATCCATAGCCAATGGGCCTGGGTTTAGGTGAATGTTTCCTGATCCATAGCCAATAGGCCTGGGATTGGGTGAATGTTTCCTGATCCATAGCCAATAGGCCTGGGTTTAGGTGAATGTTTCCTGATCCACAGCCAATGGGCCTGGGTTTGGGTGAATGTTTCCTGATCCATAGCCAATGGGCCTGGGTTTGGGTGAATGTTTCCTGATCCATAGCCAATGGGCCTGGGTTTGGGTGAATGTTTCCTGATCCACAGCCAATGGGCCTGGGTTTAGGGGAATGTTTCCTGATCCATAGCCAATGGGCCTGGGTTTGGGTGAATGTTTCCTGATCCACAGCCAATGGGCCTGGGTTTGGGTGAATGTTTCCTGATCCATAGCCAATGGGCCTGGGTTTGGGTGAATGTTTCCTGATCCATAGCCAATGGGCCTGGGTTTGGGTGAATGTTTCCTGATCCACAGCCAATGGGCCTGGGTTTAGGGGAATGTTTCCTGATCCATAGCCAATGGGCCTGGGTTTGGGTGAATGTTTCCTGATCCATAGCCAATGGGCCTGGGTTTGGGTGAATGTTTCCTGATCCACAGCCAATGGGCCTGGGTTTGGGTGAATGTTTCCTGATCCACAGCCAATGGGCCTGGGTATAGGGGAATGTTTCCTGATCCATAGCCAATGGGCCTGGGTTTGGGTGAATGTGTCCTGATCCACAGCCAATGGGCGTGGGTTTGGGTGAATGTTTCCTGATCCATAGCCAATGGGCCTGGGTTTGGGTGAATGTTTCCTGATCCACAGCCAATGGGCCTGGGTTTAGGTGAATGTTTCCTGATCCACAGCCAATGGGCCTGGGTTTGGGTGAATGTTTCCTGATCCACAGCCAATGGGCCTGGGTTTGGGTGAATGTTTCCTGATCCACAGCCAATGGGCCTGGGTTTGGGTGAATGTTTCCTGATCCACAGCCAATGGGCCTGGGTTTAGGTGAATGTTTCCTGATCCACAGCCAATGGGCCTGGGTTTGGGTGAATGTTTCCTGATCCACAGCCAATGGGCCTGGGTTTAGGTGAATGTTTCCTGACACCAAAAGCAGAAGAATAATAAAACACCTTGATTTGTTTCTTCCTAAAAATCTCTCTGCACTTAAACTAGATGATTTAAAATAAGCCAAACTACAGTCATCTGATACAAAAAACACTATGGATCAGGAAACATTCACCCAAACCCAGGCCCATTGGCTATGGATCAGGAAACATTCCCCTAAACCCAGGCCCATTGGCTGTGGATCAGGAAACATTCACCCAAACCCAGGCCCATTGGCTATGGATCAGGAAACATTCACCCAAACCCAGGCCCATTGGCTATGGATCAGGAAACATTCACCCAAACCCAGGCCCATTGGCTGTGGATCAGGAAACATTCACCCAAACCCAGGCCCATTGGCTATGGATCAGGAAACATTCCCCTAAACCCAGGCCCATTGGCTGTGGATCAGGAAACATTCACCCAAACCCAGGCCCATTGGCTATGGATCAGGAAACATTCACCCAAACCCAGGCCCATTGGCTATGGATCAGGAAACATTCACCCAAACCCAGGCCCATTGGCTGTGGATCAGGAAACATTCACCTAAACCCAGGCCTATTGGCTATGGATCAGGAAACATTCACCTAAACCCAGGCCCATTGGCTATGGATCAGGAAACATTCACCTAAACCCAGGCCTATTGGCTATGGATCAGGAAACATTCACCTAAACCCAGGCCCATTGGCTATGGATCAGGAAACATTCACCTAAACCCAGGCCTATTGGCTATGGATCAGGAAACATTCACCCAATCCCAGGCCTATTGGCTATGGATCAGGAAACATTCACCTAAACCCAGGCCCATTGGCTATGGATCAGGAAACATTCACCTAAACCCAGGCCTATTGGCTATGGATCAGGAAACATTCACCCAAACCCAGGCCCATTGGCTGTGGATCAGGAAACATTCACCTAAACCCAGGCCTATTGGCTATGGATCAGGAAACATTCACCTAAACCCAGGCCCATTGGCTATGGATCAGGAAACATTCACCTAAACCCAGGCCTATTGGCTATGGATCAGGAAACATTCACCTAAACCCAGGCCCATTGGCTATGGATCAGGAAACATTCACCCAAACCCAGGCCCATTGGCTATGGATCAGGAAACATTCACCCAAACCCAGCCCCATTGGCTATGGATCAGGAAACATTCACCCAAACCCAAATTATTTTAAAACTAGGTGAAAGTTGGGACTGATGCATATTAATGTAAGTAGTTTGATGCCGAAATTGAACATGAAAAAAGTCTGGGTTCACACTGCTGACCCAAATGTCTTATTACTGGTTTAAGAAATCTGTTCTAAATCAGTCTATAGGCTTGGATAGTTATAATGTGTATTGATGTGAACTACAAAGTAAGGGGGGAGGTATAGCCATCTATATTAAAGACAGATATGTGGTTACTGAACTAAGGTCTTTATCTAAACCAAAACCGTTTGAGTTTTTAAGCATTGAAGCTGCAGTTATCAACAGCTGTGAACTTAGTTGTGATAGGATGTTATAGATCTCCATCTGCAACAGTAGAATCCCTGGATTCTCTGGCTGAACTGATGCGTTTTTGGGGGGAAGATGAAATGGTCTTTATGGCCGATTTAAACTGGGATTGGTCATAAGAGGACTGTGCAACACATTATATTTCACACAAATTATGAGGTTACCAGACTCAATCCAAAAGACATCTCTAAGTCAACACGTATTGATGTTATTCTAACTGGATCAGGAAACATCAGGATCCACAGCCAATGGGCCTGGGTTTAGGGGAATGTTTCCTGATCCATAGCCAATGGGCCTGGGTTTGGGTGAATGTTTCCTGATCCACAGCCAATGGGCCTGGGTTTGGGTGAATGTTTCCTGATCCACAGCCAATGGGCCTGGGTTTGGGTGAATGTTTCCTGATCCACAGCCAATGGGCCTGGGTTTGGGTGAATGTTTCCTGATCCACAGCCAATGGGCCTGGGTTTGGGTGAATGTTTCCTGATCCACAGCCAATGGGCCTGGGTTTGGGTGAATGTTTCCTGATCCACAGCCAATGGGCCTGGGTTTAGGTGAATGTTTCCTGATCCACAGCCAATGGGCCTGGGTTTGGGTGAATGTTTCCTGATCCACAGCCAATGGGCCTGGGTTTAGGTGAATGTTTCCTGACACCAAAAGCAGAAGAATAATAAAACACCTTGATTTGTTTCTTCCTAAAAATCTCTCTGCACTTAAACTAGATGATTTAAAATAAGCCAAACTACAGTCATCTGATACAAAAAACACAGTTTTTAGCCAGACCAAACCCTGTAGATGAGAACTTTTTATAAGCCTGTCACAGTAGAAGTCAAATGGTAACACTATCAGATCCCTCTGAAAGATCAAAGCTGCTATACGATCAGTTAAAGTAGGGTTTAGCGGTATCTCTAGGTTAGGAAGATTAGACTGATTTCGATCATTTAGACTATGCAATGAGCCATAACCCATGTAGGCAACAATTAAAATAATTTGTTCAAAAATACCCATTTTAACCACTGAATCCAACAGTTCACTAAAACAAAAAGAAAACAACACTAAAATATACTGAGTCAATCTTTTGAAACCTTAAATTCACCCAAAAATGTTCAGCTGTATTCCTACATATCTAGCAGAGTTAGAAAACAAGTGTGTGCCAGAACCTTAGTTAGAACGGTCAGCGTGTTCAACAGCCACTGCAGTAATGTACAGACAGGGATTTCGCCCAGTGTTTGGGTCTGGTCAATGCACCCAGTCCCCTTGCAGTAGACCGATCACTGGTGGCTAGTCCACCCAGCAGGTGTATCCTGGGCTAGGAAGCCCAGCGCTTCTAGACGTTATGTCACAGCGCAGATACCAAACCCCAGCTTCCACTGCACAGCGGGGCAGGAGAGGAGTCAGAAGACGAAACACAGATAAAAGCCTGACCGTCGTCGGCCCAACGTGTCTAGACCGTCAGTCACAGCACAGATGTATCCTCTCTTGGCTTTCAGGGAGGGCACCACACCAGCTTTATCTCCTCGTGTAGAAACTAGCAGATGTCAATTTAACACTTTAATTGCTTTGATCCTTTAGGATTTTAGATTTTGCCTGTTGTTTAATTACAACTCTAGCAGCCTTATAAAGGTTTTGGTAAGTAATAAAAACGTGTAACACTTTTAAGAAACAAACAGTGTGACCGAACCAACTCAGCAAAACTGCCCTGCCACCATCATCTGCCCAGCCACATCCCCCAATCTGCCAAGCTACATCCCCCAATCTGCCCAGCCACATCCTCCAATCTGCCCAGCCACATCCTCCAATCTGCCCAGCTACATCCCCCAATCTGCCAGGCCACATCCCCCAATCTGCCCAGCCACATCCCCCAATCTGCCCAACCACATCCCCCAATCTGCCCAGCCACATCCTCCAATCTGCCCAGCCACATCCCGGCAGCAGCTTAACAACCAGAGGAGAACAGGAGAAAAGGAGAAGAGGAGAGAACAGCAGCCGTTGTGTGTGTGTGTGTGTGTGTGTGTGTGTGTGTGTGTGTGTGTGTGTAAGATGGGGTGTGTGTGTGTGTAAGATGGGGTGTGTGTGTGTGTGTGTGTGTGTGTGTGTGTGTGTGTGTGTGTGTGTGTGTGTGTGTGTGTGTGTGTGTGTGTGTGTGTGTGTGTGTGTGTGATGGGGTGTTTGGCAGACTCCGTGACAGGGGTGACGCTGGGGCCATATGGCCATACTAGGTTGGGTGGACCACCCTACTAACCACACAACTTGTCTCACCCTTGTTTTCTGTGTGTGCACACTTGCATATGTCCATGTGTGCACTGTAATAACGTGGTTTTGTTTTCATTAGTCACATGACAGGAAGCTTTTGACGGGTGCTTGGCAGTGCCATCCCAGGATCCATCAGCGTCTGGCTAGTATTTATATTTCTGCTGCAGCGCTGGGCAGGGCAGGGGTAGGGTGGGCTAGGATTGGCCGGGGTGGACTGGTGTGGGCTGGGGTAGAGTGGGCTGGGCTGTGGTAGAGCGGGGTGGGGTAGAGTGGGCTGGGGTAGAGTCTGCTGGAGTAGAGTGGGCTGGAGTAGAGTGGGCTGGGCTGTGGTAATGCGGGGTGGGGTAGAGTGGGCTGGGGTAGAGTGGGCTGGGCTGTGGTAATGCGGGGTGGGGTAGAGTGGGCTGGGGTAGAGTGGGGTTGGGTAGAGTGGGGTGGGCTGGGGTGGGGTAGAGTGGGGTGGGCTGGGGTAGAGTGGGGTGGGGTAGAGTGGGCTGGGCTGTGGTAATGCGGGGTGGGGTAGAGTGGGCTGGGGTAGAGTGGGGTTGGGTAGAGTGGGGTGGGCTGGGGTGGGGTAGAGTGGGGTGGGCTGGGGTAGAGTGGGGTGGGGTAGAGTGGGCTGGGCTGTGGTAATGCGGGGTGGGGTAGAGCGGGGTGGGGTAGAGTGGGGTTGGGTAGAGTGGGGTGGGCTGGGGTAGAGTGGGGTTGGGTAGAGTGGGGTGGGCTGGGGTAGAGTGGGGTTGGGTAGAGTGGGGTGGGGTGGGGTAGAGTGGGGTGGGGTAGAGTGGGCTGGTCTGGGCTGGGCTGTGGTAGAGCGGGGTGGGGTGGAGTGGGGTGGGGTAGAGTGTGCTGGGCTGTGGTAGAGTTGGATGGGGTAGAGTGGGCTGGGATAGTTTGGGGTGGGGTAGTGTGGGTTGTGGTAGAGCGGGGTGGGTGGGGTGGGGTAGAGTGCGCTGGGGTAGATTGGGCTGGGGTAGTGTGGGCTGGGGTAGATTGGGCTGGGCTGTGGTAGAGCGGGGTGGGGTAGAGTGGGCTGGGGTAGAGTCGGCTGGAGGAGAGTGGGCTGGAGTAGAGTGGGCTGGGGTAGAATGGGCTGGGGTAGAATGGGCTGGGGTAGAGTGGGCTGGAGTAGAGTGGGCTGGGGTAGAGTGGGCTGGGGTAGAGTGGGATGGGCTAGTGTGGTCTGGGGTAGTGTGGGATGGGGTAGTGTGGGCTGGGGTACAGTGGCCTGGGGTAGAGTTGGCTGGGGTAGTGTGGGCTGGGGTAGTGTGGGCTGGGGTAGTGTGGGCTGGGGTACAGTGGGCTGGGGTAGAGTGGGCTGGGGTAGTGTGGGCTGGGGTAGTGTGGGCTGGGGTAGAGTGGGCTGGAGTAGGGTGGGCTGGGGTGGAGTGGGATGGGCGGCCCAGAGGACAGTTGAGTGGTGGGAGAATGAGAGAGAGAGAGAGAGAGAGAGAGAGAGAGATGGCAAATTGATGGAGAACAGTTAGGGTAACATCAGGAGAGAGAGGGGGATTGTGTTTTTGTTCGATCAGCAGTGCTCTGCCTTGTGTGTTTGTAGCTGTGTGTAGCTGTGTGTAGTTGCTTGTGTGTTTGTAGCTGTGTGTAGTTGCATGTGTGTAGCTGTGTGTAGCTGTGTGTGTGCGTGAGTATGTGCACATACCTCAAGAGACTCAACCTTAATGTGACGAGAAGCTAACCCAGCCTCAGCTAGAGCCTCAGCCATAACCACAAACTTAGTTCAGCTAGAGCCTCAGCTAGAGCCTCAGCTTGTGCCTCAGCTAGAGCCTCAGCTAGAGCCTCAGCTAGTGCCTCAGCTAGAGCCTCAGCTAGAGCCTCAGCTAGTGCATCAGCTTGTGCCTCAGCTTGTGCCTCAGCTTGTGCCTCAGCTAGAGCCTCAGCTAGTGCCTCAGCTAGAGCCTCAGCTAGTGCCTCAGCTAGAGCCTCAGCTAGTGTCTCAGCTAGTGTCTCAGCTAGAGCCTCAGCTAGAGCCTCAGCTAGAGCCTCAGCCTCTGTCAGTGCCCAAGTAGAAAGTTCCTCCTGTGAGTCCACACTGACTGCGCTGCAGTTTAAACAGCTGGACTTCCCTTGGAGGCTAATTTTCCTAATTCTCCTGTCTGTCTCTCTGAGTTCCACTGATAAGGTAATTACTCTAATGAATTTAAGTGGTGATTAGAGCTCTCTACAGGACTTAATCAGGTGGTGGGTAGCAGGAAGTCTGGTAATGCTCTTATTTCAAGCTGTTTACAAAGTTTCTGTGGTTGGAATTATGTCTGCGCTGCTGTGCCAGTGTACGTTGATTTAGTGAAGTGAAGAGAGGTCAGAGGTCAAATCAAATCAAATGTTATTTGTCACATACACATGGTTAGCAGATGTTAATGCGAGTGTAGCGAAATGCTTGTGCTTCTAGTTCCGACAATGCAGTAATAATCAACAAGTAATCTAGCTAACAATTCCAAACTACTACCTTATAGACACAAGTGTAAGGGGATAAAGAATATGTACATAAAGATATATGAATGAGTGATGGTACAGAGCGGCATAGGCAAGATACAGTAGATGGTATCGAGTACAGTATATACATATGAGATGAGTATGTAAACAAAGTGGCATAGTTAAAGTGGCTAGTGATACATGTATTACATAAAGATGCAGTAGATGATATAGAGTACAGTATATACATATACATATGAGATAAATAATGTAGGGTATGTAAACATTATATTAGGTAGCATTGTTTAAAGTGGCTAGTGATATATTTTAAATCATTTCCCATCAATTCCCATTATTAAAGTGGCTGGAGTTGAGTCAGTGTGTTGGCAGCAGCCACTCAATGTTAGTGGTGGCTGTTTAACAGTCTGATGGCCTTGAGATAGAAGCTGTTTTTCAGTCTCTCGGTCCCAGCTTTGATGCACCTGTACTGACCTCGCCTTCTGGATGATAGCGGGGTGAACAGGCAGTGGCTCGGGTGGTTGTTGTCCTTGATGTGGTAGTGCTGTTGATTACTGTTCACCTCCTGTTCTTCAGACTGGAGAAGACGGACAGAGATGGAGAGACTGGAGGAGGTAGTATAGTAGTGAGCATGGTTGGTCTCAATTCGAAATGAAGTCACTCAATTCAGGAAGTGATTTGAAATAAATAAATAAAAAACAAAAATGTATATATTTCTAATGAATCGTTTCTTCTTTTCAGTTTATTAAGTCACTGAAAATAAAAGCCCTTCAATTATTTAATTGGAATTTCAGTGAACTTCCTGACTTCAATTTGAATTGAGCCCAACCCTGGTAGTGAGACTGCAGACATGGCTTTCCAAGGCCAGGGCCCTAGGAATGGTGGGACTATCTACTTTTATCTGCTATATTTTGGGGAAAGTGGCTAAATTCCCCCTTTTTCCAGACAGTTAACAAGGACACTGTCTGAGAAACGTTATGAAATGTCTACCGGGAGGACTATCTTATTAGATGTTGGTAGTTTAGGGGATTTTTATTTATTTTTTTAACTAACTTCTGAATAATAGTTTTCTCTTTACGTTGTGATTGAACAGAATTATATCGTCAAAGAGCAACGAGGCTGACGTTATTTACAATGCAGACGACATCGAGCTAAAAATATCTATTTTAATTTAACAGAGCAAACACCATTAGATCTCTGTATTCACACAGCGAGCTCATTAAATTCGAGATTAACTTCAGATGTTGACCTGCTTCTTAGCCTTTCTTAAAAAAGGTTTCACTTTGTTTGGAGTGAATCAACAACAAAGACAAGAACTGCATAGTTACTGTCACATTAGATTTAAAAACCCAGCTCATATCAATTTCACTCGACACAAAACAACACTATTCACGTCGAGGATCTTGTTGAATGTAACCAGATGGTAGTTGAGACTACTGGAAATCACGAAAGGAGCAATTCATAGATATGGAGAAAGATAGCTCTATTAAATTAGCGATGAGAATGGACAGAACGAGTAAAATACTAAATTAGGCATGAGTGAAAATGTCTGACTGCTGTGGTAATTGTGTCCATTTGAGAGCAGCAGAGAGAGAGAGAGAGAGAGAGAGAAGCTGCCTCATGCAGGGACACATCTGAACCATGAAAGCACTGCGGTCGCCGGCCGTCTGGCTTGGCTAGCACAAGTGAACCATTGTTTTCCTCCTGTATATCTCCATCTCTGGTCTGACATGGTTAGAGCTATTTCCCAAACACTCCCAGACCGTCTTCTTATTCATCCACATCTGTTTGTGAAAAGCCAGGCCCAATCACTAGATCAGAACTGGGGTTACTACTGTCCACTAACCAGACCTTCAGAGCCCCATTTGCAGAACTGTTTATCAGAGGCATTACTGTGAATATTACTGTGAAAATTACTGTGAATCTGAGCTGGAGCAGAACATGATGGTGCAGAGTGAACGGTAATTATGATTGGCCAATTTGCTGTGGTTAATCTCTGCCGTAGAGGTAGCGAGGGGGCTGATGGGTGGTGAGTCAGTAAAGGAGATGAGTCTGGACAAGACCCTGCTCTCTCTCTCTCTCTCTCTCTCTATCTCTCTCTCTCTCTCTCTCTCTCTCTCTCTCTCTCTATCATTCTGTCTCTCTCTATCTTTCTGCCTCTCTTTCTCACATTCTCTCTCTCTCTCTTTCTCTCTCTGTCTCTCTCTTTCTATCTTTCTCTCTTTCTCCCTCTCTCTTTCTCTCTCACTCTCTCAGTCTCTCTCTAACTGTCTAATCTCATACACACTGCAGTACATTGCTGCATAATCCCCAATGAAGCAAGATTAAAGCCCTGCATGCCACTGTGTGGACATGTGTGTTATGATCGTGTGTTTGTAAGGAATCAGAGAATTAGTGACATTCCCAGGTTGTATAAAACACCTCCTGGAGGCCCTCTGTTCTGGATAATCCAGTAGTCACAGGGAGTCACCACAGGTCAACGGGTACAGGAGCCACAGATGTAGGACAGGTCAGGACATGTCCTATGTCACATGGCTTTTCATTTCATATTTCCTGATCCTGTCCCTCTGTGTTGGGCTTTGATTCTCTGTCTACTTGCACTACGCCACGCTGGTATAAACTGTTACAACAGACAGGTGATGGTTTTGTGTAACCTCCTTTCTTTTACAAAAGAAAAACAAACATTTACAAGCACGGTTTGCCAAAACTCGGTCCTGGGGCCCTCCCCAGGTGCATGTTTTTATTTGCCCTGGTGCTACACAGCTGATTCCAATAAGCAAAGCTTGATGATGAGTTTGTTATTTGAATCAGCCGTGTAGTGCTTTGGCAAAAAAAATCTAAATGTGCACCCAGGACCGAGTTTAGGAAACCCTGATCTATGGAACATGTGACATGGTAAGGTAATCAGGAAAATGGAGCTTTGGTTAAGCTGTGTTGTGGCAGTGTAAACTACTTTATTACTTCAACATCACACAGTACACCTTGCCTTGGCTGCAGCACAGACTGACTGTACACTAATGAGTGTATTCTGTACTGTCTGGTCTGGGATTGTTTGTCATTGCAGCCTTGCCTTCTGATAGGATGCTAAAATATGAGATGGCACAGTCACAAACCACTGTTCATACATTTCAATTCCAGTCAATTCAGGAAGTACGCTGAAATTCTATTTCCAATACTCTTCAATGCTTTTCAATTAGGAAAATGTGGGATTGGAATAGAAATTTGGTTTACTCTCTGAATTGATTGCAATTGAAATGAAAATAATTGACCCCTCTAGAGGCAGAGGGCCACTCAAGTGTATTTCTAAACACCCATTGGGGAAGACTGAGTTATTGGGGGAGACAGAATATTCACCATTGGTTTTCTTCATGTGCGACTGAGGGCTCATTTTGCCTCCTGTCAGTAGTGATCAATGGGACCTTGTTGTTTATTTGCTTGTATAACAGAATGACAGGCATCCTTGTAGGCGTACTTGTATTGTGTTGCTGCATGCTTGAATACCCCAGCGCCAACACACTCCACACATCTCTGATGGCACTCAGTCAATACCGCTCACTCTAATGAGCGGAGTGTTAGCTCTGCCACAGTTCTGCCTCTGATGCTTTCTCAGAGGCAGGAACACAAAAAACACTAACCTCTCTATAGGTGTAGGTACTTAATTTGAGCAAGTCTGCTATTGCAGGAAAATAATCCTGCAACAAGAGGAAATGTGGATTATTGTGTGGATTATAATTAATGGACATTCCGTAGTGGTTGATATGTCGGAAATTTCATAGTGGAATTTTCTGAAACCCTCTACAATTTTCACAGGAAATTTTTCCTGCAACAGGGTGATCAAAGATGGTGCCGACAGAGATGGTCACCTCGGTTCGCGTTCTTAGGAAACTATGCAGTATTTTATTTTTTATGTATTATTTCTTACACTGTTACCCCAGAAAATCTTAAGTCTTATTACATACAACCGGGAAGAACTAATGGATATACGAGCAACATTAACTTACCAACATTACGACCAGGAATACGACTTTCCCGAAGCAGATCCTCTCTTCGGACCACCACCCAGGACAAAGGATCTAATCCCAGCAGCTGACCGAAAACAACGGCGACGCAGAAGGGGCAGACAGAGTGGTCTTCTGGTCAGGCTTCGTAAACGGGCACATTGCTCACCACTCCAGAGCATACTACTCGCCAGTGTCCAGTCTCTTGACAACAAGGTAGACAAAATTCGAGCAAGGGTTGCCTTCCAGAGAGACAACAGAGACCGTAACATTTTCTGTTTCACAGAAACATGTCTCTCTCGGGATATGTTGTCAGAAACGGTCCAGCCGACAGAGATAAACACCTCTCTAGGAAGAGGAAGGGTGGGGGTGTATGCCTTATGATTAACAACTCATGGTGCGATTATAACGGGGCGGCAGGGTAGCCTAGTGGTTAGAGCGTTGGACTAGTAACCGGAAGGTTGCGAGTTCAAACCCCCGAGCTGACAAGGTACAAATCTGTCGTTCTGCCCCTGAACAGGCAGTTAACCCACTGTTCCCAGGCCGTCATTGAAAATAAGAATTTGTTCTTAACTGACTTGCCTGGTTAAATAAAGGTCAAATAAAAAATAAATAAAAATAACAACACACAGGAACTCAAGTCCTTCTGCTCACCTGACCTAGAATTCCTTACAATCAAATGCCGGCCATTCTTCCTACCAAGAGAAATCTCATCAGTTATAGTCACAACTGTGTACACCCCCCCCTCAAAGCGCAATCCACCGCATGTAACCATGGAAAGAGGTCTGGCGATATGGCTGAATATAAACAGTGTAGTTATTTCTTCCGCAAGACAATCAAACAAGCAAAATGCTGGTACAGGGACGAGGTGGAGTCGCAATTCAACGGCTCTGACACGAGACGTATGTGGCAGGGTCTACAGGAAACCACGGACTACATAAACAAAAACAGCCACGTCACGGATACCAACGTCACGCTTCCGGACAAACTAAACACCTTCTTTGCCCACTTTGAGGATAATACAGTGCCACCGTCTCAGTGGCTTACATGAGTAAAACATTTAAACATGTTAACTCTCGCAAGGTTGCTGGCGCTGACGACATCCCTATCTGCGTTCTCAGAGAACGCGCCAGACCAGCTGGCTGGTGTGTTTACGGACCTATTTTATTGCTCCCTATCCTAGTCTGTTGTCGCCAGTTGCTTCAAGATGGCTACCATTGTTCCTGTACCCAAGAAGGCAAAGATAACTGAACTAAATGACTACCATCCCATAGCACTCACTTCTGTCATCATGAAGTGTTTTGAGAGGCTCGTCAATGATGAAGTCACCGCCACCTTACCGGCCACCCTAGCTAGACCCACTTCAGTTTGCATACCGCCCCAGCATACCGCCCCAAATGACGAAATCGCCATCGCAATGCACACTGCCTTATCCCATCTGGACAAAAATAATACCTATGGAAGAATGCTGTTCATTGACTACAGCTCAGCATTCAACACCATAGTACCCTCCAAGCTCATCATCAAGCTGGAGGTCCTGGGTCTCAACCCCTCCCTGTGCAACTGGTCCCTGGACTTTCTGATGGGCCGCCCCCATGTGGTGAAGGTAGGAAACAACATCTCCACTTCACTGACCCTCAACACTGGGACCCCACAAGGGTGTGTGCTCAGCCCTCTCCTGTACTCCCTGTTCACCCACAACTGTGTGGTCCTGCACGCCTCCAACTCAATCATCAAATTTTGCAGATGATACAACAGTAGTGAGCTTGATCACCAACAACGACGAGACGGCCTACAGGGAGGAGGTGAGGGCACTCGGAGTGTGGTGTCAGGAAAACAACCTCTCACTCAACATCAACAAAACAAAGGAGATGATCGTGGACTTCAGGAAACAGCAGAGGGAGCACCCCCCTATCCATACGAAGGGACAGCAGTGGAGAAGGTGGAAAGTTTTAAGTTCCTGGGCGTACACATCACAGACAAACTGAAATGGTCCACCCACACAGACAGTGTGGTGAAGAAGGCACAACAACGCCTCTTCAACCTCAGGAGGCTAAAGAAATGTGGCTTGTCACCCAAAACCCTGACAAACTTTTACAGATGCACAATCGATAGCATCCTGTTGGGCTGTATCACAGCCTGGTATGGCAACTGCACCGTCCTCAACCGCAAGGCTCTCCAGAGGGGGGTGCGGTCTGCACAACGCATCACCGGGGGCAAACTACCTGCCCTCCAGGACACCTTCAGTACCCGATGTCACAGGAAGGCCAAAAAGATCTTCAAGGACACCAACCACCCGAGCCACTGCCTGTTCACACCGTTATCATCTAGAAGGCGAGGTCAGTACAGGTTCATCAAAGCTGGGACAGAGAGATTGAGAAACAGCTTCTATCTCAAGGCCATCAGACTGCTAAACAGCCACCACTAACTCAGAGAGGCTGCTGCCCACATTGACACCCAATCACTGGACACTTTAATAAATGGATCACTAGTCACTTTAAGCAATGCCACTCTAAATAATGCCACTTTAATTATGTCTACATATCTTACATTACTAATATCACATGTATAAACTGTTTTGAGACCCTGTCACGCCCTGACCTTAGAGCGTTTTATGTCTCTATTTTGGTTTTGTCAGGGTGTGATTTGGGTGGGCATTCTATGTTCCTTTTTCTATGTTTTTGTATTTCTTTGTTTTGGCAGGGTATGTTTATCAATCAGGGACAGCTGTCCATCGTTGTCTCTGATTGGGAACCATATTTAGGTAACTTTATTCCCACAGGGTTTTTGTGGGTAGTTGTTTTCTGTATAGTTTAGTTTCCTTACAGAACTGTTCATTTTCCTCTTTTGTTATTTTTGTTCTAGTGTTCTGATTTAATAAAATATCATGAACACGTGCCACGCTGCGCTTTGGTCCAGTCATTCACAGGAAGGGGATCGTTACAGACACAATCACTGGACACTGTAATAAATGGATCACTAGTCACTTTAAACAACGCCACTTTAAATAATGCCACTTCAATAATGTTTACATATCTTACATTACTCATATCTCATGTACATGCTGTATTTTGTACCATCTACTGCACCTTGTCTATGCCGCTCGGCCATCTCTCATCCATATATTTATATGTACATATTCTCATTCATCCCTTTAGATTTGTGTGTATTAGATAGTTGTTGTGGAATTGTTAGATTACTTGTTAGATATTTCTGCACTGTTGGAACTAGAAGCACAAGCATTTTGCTACACTGGCATTAACATCTGCGTGTGACCAATACAATTGGTCCCCCAACCCCACCCCCCCAACCCCACCCCATTCAAACAAACACACACACTTGAGGTGGTGGCAGTGCTTGAACATGGTACCTCTGGCACCAGAAGGCATTTGTTCACACACACACACGTTAACACACATACACACTTACACAGAGCCAGCAGTGGCCCTGTCTGTCACAAGGGCTCAGAGCCAGTGGTGGCCCTGTCTGTCACAGTGGCTCAGAGCCAGTGGTGGCCCTGTCTGTCACAGGGGCTCAAAGCCAGTGTCATTCTGTCAGCTGTGTGCCCCACTGCTCCACTTGGGTGGGTTGGTCACGCTGAGATTAGAGCAGAGCCCGCTACTTCTCTAGAGCCACTCCATTTTCTGTTACTCTCCTACAGCACACTTTACACCTCAGGGTGGAAACTACCAATAGAGAAGTCACGCCTGAGGATCTCTCCTTTCACAGTAGAACGAGCACTTTTGGGTTGAGAGGCCTTTGATGTAGTAGTACCATGTGTTTGACAGCAGAGAGGGAGCTCGAGAGTTAGAGGAGACTAGATACAGATGGAGGGTGTGTGTGTTTCTGTCTCTCTGCATTCGGGCCTGCATGTGTGTCTTCGTGCTCCTCAGCACAGATTTCACCTCGAGGGCACAGCCTGGCAACTTGGCTCTACTTACATTCATAGATAGAATTGTTGTCACAGTAGACACAGGTAAGTAGCCTGCTCATAGGGCAGGAGTCTATCTTCTGTGTCATGAACCCCACCCCCTGGACAGGACACTAGTCTATCACAGGGCCTTATCCCCAATCTATCACCTTAATGCTGAGTGCCAAGCACAGGCGCATCAGGGACCCATTTTTAGAGTCTTTGATATGACTCAGCCGGGGATAAATCTCACAACCGTCCAATCTCAGGGCAGGCACCCTAACCACACGGCCACGGAGTTGGTCAACAGTAGAGGCATACAGTCAAGTTATTCGTATGTCCTTGTCTATAGTCCCCTAGCTACAGAGACCAGCCAACAGGCAGAAAGCCTGTGCATTTGGAAAATATTCAGACCCCTTGACTTTTTCCACATTTTGTAATTCTATAATTGATTAAATACTTTTTCCCCCTCATCAATCTACACACAATGCCCCATAATGACATCACAATGCCCCATAATGACATCACAATGCCCCATAATGACATCACAATGCCCCATAATGACATCACAATGCCCCATAATGACAAAGCGAAAAAAAAGTAAAGGAGTTCTGAGTACTTTCTGAATGCACTGTATATAAGGTGCAGTTCCTTGAGACTCCACCCCTCCAACCATTATGCTGTCTCCCTACATGGGCACGCCTACATGGACACGCCCACATGGACAAGCCATGGCCAGAGCAGTAGTGATTTGTAGTTCTAACTCTGCCTGGAAATGGGTGCTTTTCCAGACCTTATTATATCTATTTGAAAACTGTCACAAACGCATGATTTCTTCCCCTGTGTGACGCACATTCTGTACTCTCCTCAGAACAAGAAGAAAGAAGCATTTCCTATTTCTTGCTGTGCCCCCACCCCAATCTCTGAGTCTCAAAGTGAGTCAGTGGTATAACACCAGTGTATGGTTTCTATTTCCTTCCCATCAATTGGCAGTGACATCCCAAAGACAGATCACCCAGCTAACCAAAATTGGTTCTGTGAAAGTTCCCAGAACATCCATTAGGTCGCGGAAAATGTTCTCATAACACAAAAACTGTCCAGTCGTGGTGAAGATCATAGAATGCTTTTATAAAACCTTTGCATGATGTTACAAGAATGTTCCTAGAACACATTAAATCTGTTCTTTAAAGGTTCCCCAGAATGTTTCATTAGATTGTGGGAACATTGTGGAGACATCACAAAAGATATCTTCCCAAAAACTCATAAACTGTGCAGTTGTGTGGATGATTCTACAATGATTCTTTTAGGGTGCAAAAACATTCACCTGATGTTACAAGAACGTTCCTACAAGAATGTTCCAAGAACATTGTGTCTGTTCTTTAAAGGTTCCCAGAATGTTTCATTAGGTTGTGGGAACATTGTGTCTGTTCTTTAAAGGTTCCCAGAATGTTTCATTAGGTTGTGGGAACATTGTGTCTGTTCTTTAAAGGTTCCCAGAATATTACATTAGGTTGTGGGAACATTGTGTGTACATTTCAAGAGATATGATCCCAAAGCTCAAAACCTGTCCACTTGTGCTGATTATTACAATGTTTCTATTACTGAACAAATGTTTTTTTAAAGTTATTACAACATTTATACTGAACAAAAATATAAATGCATCATGTAAAGTGTTTGAGCTGAAATTAAAGAGCCCAGAAATGTTACATATGCAAAAAAGCTTATTTCTCAAAAATGTTTTCATCCCTGTTAGTAAGAATTTCTCCTTTTCCAAGATAATCCATCCACCTGACAGGTGTGGTGTATCAAGAAGCTGAATAAACAGCATGATCATTGCACAGGTGCACCTTGTGCTGGGGACAATAAAAGGCCACTCCAAAATGTGCAGTTTTGTCACACAATACAATGCCACAGGTGTCTCAAGTTTTGAAGGAGCGTGCATTTGGCATTCTGACTGCAGGAATGTCCACCAGAGCTGTTGCCAGATAAGTGAATGTTCATTTCTCTACCATAAGCCGCCTCCATCGTCGAATTTGGCAGTACTTCCAACCAGCCTCATAACTGCAGACCACGTGTAACCACGCCAGCCTTGGATGTCCACGTCTGGGTTCTTCACCTGGACAGCTGATGAAACTGTGGCTTTACACTACCAAAGAATTTCTGCAACCAATTAATTTTGGCACAAAGTGTCATAAACCGTCCCAGGGAAGCTCATCGGCGTGCTGGTCGTCCTCACCACAGCCTTGACCTGACTACGTTTCTGCATTGTAACCAATTTCAGTGGATTTCAGTGGAAAATTGCTCACCTTTAATGGCCACTGGCTTTGAGTGTGCTCTTCACGGATTAATCCCGGTTCCAACTGTACCGGTCAGATGGCAGACCGGTACAGATGGCAGATGGCGTCGTGTGGGCGAGCAGTTTGCTTATGTCATCGTTGTAAACAGAGAGCCCCATGGTGGTGGTTGGGTTATGGTATGGGCAGGCATAAGCTATGGACAACAAACACAATTGCATTTTATCGATGGCAGTTTGAATGCACAGAGATACCGTGATGAGATCCTGAGGCCCGTTGTCGTTCTATTCATCCACCTGCATACTCATCAGACATGTCAACCATTGAGCATGTTCAGGATGAGAGTGTTCCAGTTCTCGCAGGCCACAATCAACAGCCTGATCAACTCTATGCGAAGGAGATGTGTCATGCCGCATGAGGCAATGGTGGTCACACCAAATACGGACTGGTTTTCTGATCCACTACCTTTAAAAAAATATATGTATTTCTGACAAACAGATACATATCTGTATTCCCAGTCATGTGAAATCCATAGATTAGGGCCTAATTTATTTATTTAAATTGACTGATTTCCTTATATGAACTGTAACCTGAACAGCTTTCAAAAGCGCTGCAAAGTCTGCTGTGCGGGGGAGGCCCTCCCTTCTTTGAATGTGTGGGGTTACAAGTGGCTTTCCCAGCTGCTCTAGGAACACCCTCCTCTTGTTCTGCTTATCAGGCATTAAGGTAGGGTTGAACTTGTTCCATATCACGAAGGCATTGTATGAGGACACATCAATGATGTTATGGAAGATGACCAGGGGCCAGCGGGCAGTCATCCTCTTGCAGCTGTAAGTTCAAATCATCTTGTCCAGGTTGTCCACACCTCCTTGTTGTGGTTGTAGTCCAGGATGATGGCTGGCTTCCTGTCCTCACGATCACTGATCTTAGCCATTTTGTGCAGTGTGCCCAGGAGGACCACATTCTTGTTCCTCTTTGGGAGGTAAGAAACTAGAGTGGTGGTGGGGGTGGAGGCAAACTTTGATGAGAAGGCCTCTCTCCCCCTTGTTGAGAAGAGTGCAGGAGGGAGCTCGGGCTTGTTCTTTCTAACTGTGCCAGCCATGGTTATCTTCCTCTTCAGGAGCTGCTGGCTGAGTTCAATCAGTAGCACACATCATCTCAATTTCTCATTGTGTGTGTGTGTGTGTGTGTGTCTTTGTGGTTTTTGTGGTGTGTAAATTATTTTATAACTGCCGGGTTAAAAATTACCCTAAGACAATCTTTGTTCCCTGGTGGTGTACAGGTTTCATGGAAATATGAACAAAGGCAATATTTCACTTTTTCTAATGTTGGGGTCACTCTAGGAAAAGTCATAACATTTCAAGTTGAAAAAATATCATTAAGGGCTTTTTCCATGATGTTAAACATAGTGGCGGACCAAGGATTAAAGGTTCCCAGAATATTTCATTCTTATTTATTTAGGTTGTGGGAACTGTGTGGGTACATTACAAGATATAGGTTACAAAAACAAAAAAAATGCTAAGTTGTGATGACATTCATACCATGTTTAAGTTAGGTTGTGATGACATTCATACCATGTTTAAAGTTAGGTTGTGATGACATTCATACCATGTTTAAGTTAGGTTGTGATGACATTCATACCATGTTTAAGTTAGGTTGTGATGACATTCATACCATGTTTAAGTTAGGTTGTGATGACATTCATACCATGTTTAAGTTAGGTTGCAGAGGACATTCCTGAAATGTTGTAAGAATTAAATAAGCTACTAAAACACAGAAGAAATGAGATTAGAATGTATCCCCGTTATGTTTCTCTCCAGATTTAATGGCAATTTGCATTTGAGGACTGTATTGCAGGTGAGATAGAGACACATTTTCATTTAATTCATAGGGCATTTTAGCAGCATTTAATCACACAAACACAACTATATATATATTTTTTAACACTTGAATATGATGACAATCTGCACATATGGGGTTTCAACCTGCAATTTGTGGTTCCCCAGGTAGGGCTTTTAACCTCCACACCTCCAGGGAAGCTCTTTTACATCTTCTTTGGCATTATGGTCAATCAGAGAATCCATGCTTCCTTTTTAACCTTCTTAGACGTAACTAACCCATACTGGGTTATTCACAGTCACTTTACCTATCCTCTTCATGTGCTGCGTACGTCTGGGTATCCAAGACTATGACTGCTGATCTAGGATCACTTTTGCTTGTTCAGGTCTTGAAAACCAATCCAGGGGGTACCACATCAAGCGTCTCAAACCTCAGTTAAAAATTATATATATATATATCTAAAGAAAGATGGTTAAAGAATATGTGGGACTGAACCTGCGATCTTCAGGTTTTCAGCGAGATCATTTACCCTCTTACACCAGGGGATAGCTGTGTCCTTCTGGGTTTTCAGTCAAATGTGGTCAATTATCCTAATGTTAGATAAAACCCTAACTAGTACTTAGCTAAAGTTCTGGGAATGTTCCTGGTTTGCTGGGCAGGAGCTCCTCGCTTCCTCCCTCTTCCCTTCTCCATGAGACAGGCCAGTTCTGGCAGAGCTCAGGCCCAGTAATGAGCCAGCAAGTGGGGGAGAGGGAACAAAAATAGCCCTCAGGTATCTGACAGTCATATTGCTGCTCCCAGGAGATGAGACACAGAGGTTTTAGAGTCTTCCTCTTTCTCTGACTCAAACAATTCTCTCTCTCTCTCTCTCTCTCTCTCTCTCTCTCTCTCTCTCCCTCTCTCTCTGTTTCTCTCTCTCTGTCTTTCTCTCTCTGTCTGTCTGTCTCTCTCTCTCTCTCTGTTTCTCTCGCTGTCTCTCTGTATCTCTCTCTCTCTCTCTCTGTCTCTGTCTCTCTCCCTCTCTCGCTCTCTCTCTCTCCTTTCTCTCTCTCTCTCTCTCTCTGTTTCTCACTCTCTGTCTCTTTGTATCTCTGTCTCTCTCTCTGTCTCTGTCTCTCTCTCTCTCTGTTTCTCACTCTGTCTCTCTGTCTCTGCATCTCTGTCTCTCTCTCTGTCTGTCTGTCTCAGTCTCTCTCTCTCTCTCTGCCTCTCTCTCTCTCTGTTTCTCACTCTCTGTCTCTTTGTATCTCTGTCTCTCTCTCTGTCTCTGTCTCTCTCTCTCTCTCTGTTTCTCACTCTGTCTCTCTGTCTCTGTATCTCTGTCTCTCTCTCTGTCTGTCTGTCTCTGTCTCACTCTCTCTCTGTGTCTCTCCCTCTCTACACTGCTCCCTCCATTAAGTGCTGAACTCCGAGCAGAAAGTGCCGACTCATCATGTCCCCTAAGACATATTCAGCTTATTTCTGGAGTCCCTGTAGATGTAGTTGATGTCTGTGGAGTGGAGGGAGGGAGGCGTAACGAAAGGAGCTGACAGTATACTGGCACGGCATAGATACTTACACTGCTCAGTCCACCGCAAAGGAAAATCAGCCCTCAGCTGTTAAAACACAGATAGATAGAGAGGAGAGAGAAACCATTCCAAAACCAGGATGTTAAATATGAGAGACTTATGTTCGCCTAAAGCACAGAGAGGGAAAGGTTTCAGAACATCATGAAATCAGTCAAGTGCAAGATGTGATGCATGTTGAAGGAGGCTGATGATGTGATGCAGACTGAAGGAGACTGAGGGAGACTGAAGGAGACTGAAGGAGACGCAGGGAGACTGAGGGAGACTGAGGGAGACTCAAGGAGACGCAGGGAGACTGAAGGAGACTGAAGGAGACGCAGCGAGACTGAAGGAGACTGAAGGAGACGCAGGGAGACTGAAGGAGACTGAAGGAGACGCAGGGAGACTAAAGGAGACTGAAGGAGACTGAAAGACGCAGGGAGACTACAAGAGACTGAGGGAGACTGAAAGAGACTAAGGGAGACTAAAAGCGAATGAGGGTTTGAGAGAGACTGATGGAGACTGAGGGAGACTAAAAGAGAATGGGGGGGGGGGGTGAGGGAGACTGATGGAGACTGAAGGAGACTGAGGGGATGTTTGAGACGGAGGGAGACTGAGGGTAGAAGGGAAACTGAAGGAGACTGAGTGAGACTGAGAGACTTAAGGAGACTGAGGGAGACTAAAAGAGAATGAGGGGATAAGGGAGATGGAAGGAGATTGAGTGAGACTGAGTGAGACTGATGGAGACTACAAGAGAATGAGAGTTTGAGGGAGACTGATGGAGACTGAGTTGATGAGGGAGACTGAGTGAAACAGGGGATAAGGATGAAACAATGGAATGATAAGTGGAAGACATGTAACTGTAATTAACTACAAGTCTGTATTGTGTGGAGAGAGAGAGAGAGGGTTGAGAGAGGAACATCTGACTGTAGGTACCGTATGACTGTAGTCTGTATTGTGTGGAGAGAGAGAGAGAGAGAGGGTTGAGAGAGGAACATCTGACTGTAGGTACCGTATGACTGTAGTCTGTATTGTGTGGAGAGAGAGAGAGAGAGGGTTGAGAGAGGAACATCTGACTGTAGGTACCATATGACTGTAGTCTGTATTGTGTGGAGAGAGAGAGAGAGAGAGGGTTGAGAGAGGAACATCTGACTGTAGGTACCATATGACTGTAGTCTGTATTGTGTGGAGAGAGAGAGAGAGAGAGGGTTGAGAGAGGAACATCTGACTGTAGGTACCATATGACTGTAGTCTGTATTGTGTGGAGAGAGAGAGAGAGGGTTGAGAGAGGAACATCTGACTGTAGGTACCATATGACTGTAGTCTGTATTGTGTGGAGAGAGAGAGAGAGGGTTGAGAGAGGAACATCTGACTGTAGGTACCATATGACTGTAGTCTGTATTGTGTGGAGAGAGAGAGAGAGAGGGTTGAGAGAGGAACATCTGACTGTAGGTACCATATGACTGTAGTCTGTATTGTGTGGAGAGAGAGAGAGAGAGGGTTGAGAGAGGAACATCTGACTGTAGGTACCATATGACTGTAGTCTGTATTGTGTGGAGAGAGAGAGAGAGAGGGTTGAGAGAGGAACATCTGACTGTAGGTACCATATGACTGTAGTCTGTATTGTGTGGAGAGAGAGAGAGAGAGAGGGTTGAGAGAGGAACATCTGACTGTAGGTACCATATGACTGTAGTCTGTATTGTGTGGAGAGAGAGAGAGAGAGGGTTGAGAGAGGAACATCTGACTGTAGGTACCATATGACTGTAGTCTGTATTGTGTGGAGAGAGAGAGAGAGGGTTGAGAGAGGAACATCTGACTGTAGGTACCATATGACTGTAGTCTGTATTGTGTGGAGAGAGAGAGAGAGAGGGTTGAGAGAGGAACATCTGACTGTAGGTACCATATGACTGTAGTCTGTATTGTGTGGAGAGAGAGAGAGAGAGAGGGTTGAGAAAGGAACATCTGACTGTAGGTACCATATGACTGTAGTCTGTATTGTGTGGAGTGAGAGAGAGAGAGGGTTGAGAGAGGAACATCTGACTGTAGGTACCATATGACTGTAGTCTGTATTGTGTGGAGAGAGAGAGAGAGGGTTGAGAGAGGAACATCTGACTGTAGGTACCATATGACTGTAGTCTGTATTGTGTGGAGAGAGAGAGAGAGAGGGGGTTGAGAGAGGAACATCTGACTGTAGGTACCGTATGACTGTAGTCTGTATTGTGTGGAGAGAGAGAGAGAGGGTTGAGAGAGGAACAGACCGGGAGAAAGTATGACTGTAGGTATGACTGTAGGTACCGTATGACTGTAGTCTGTATTGTGTGGAGAGAGAGTTGCATAAAAGCAGACACGTCTTGGTCAACTGCCTTTCTCCTGGTCTGTTCCTCTCTCTCGTGTGCTGTCCATAGCTCCCAGCCCTCTTCAAAGTCATCCTGTCTGAACGCACGTCAGGACCTTCTTACAATATCTCAGTCAGCAGCAGCACCAGCTACCTGCTCTGTTCTCTGTCTTCCACAAAGGGAGGATCACACTGTCTAGACCACACATACAGTCATACCTACAGTCATACCTTCAGTCATGCCTACAGTCATACCTACGGTCATACCTACAGGCATACCTACAGTCATACCTTCAGTCATACCTTCAGTCATACCTACAGTCATACCTACAGTCATACCTACAGTCATATGGTACCTACAGTCATACCTACAGTCATACATACAGTCATACGGTACCTACAGTCATACCTACAGTCATATGGTACCTACAGTCATACCTACAGTCATACATACAGTTATACCTTCAGTCATACCTACAGTCATACCTACAGTCATATGGTACCTACATTCATACCTACATTCATACTGTACCTACAGTCATACCTACAGTCATACCTACAGTCATACCTACAGTCATATGGTACCTACAGTCATACCTACAGTCATACATACAGTCATACGGTACCTACAGTCATACCTACAGTCATACCTACAGTCATACATACAGTCATACCTTAAGTCATACCTACAGTCATACCTACAGTCATATGGTACCTACAGTCATACCTACAGTCATACATACAGTCATATGGTACCTACATTCATACCTACATTCATACTGTACCTACAGTCATACCTACAGTCATACCTACAGTCATACCTACAGTCATACATACAGTCATACGGTACCTACAGTCATACCTACAGTCATACATACAGTCATATGGTACCTACATTCATACCTACATTCATACTGTACCTACAGTCATACCTACAGTCATACCTACAGTCATACCTACAGTCATACATACAGTCATATGGTACCTACATTCATACCTACATTCATACTGTACCTACAGTCATACCTACAGTCATGACTACAGTCATACCTACAGTCATGCCTACATTCATACCTACAGTCATACCTACAGTCATACCTACAGTCATGCCTACAGTCAGGTGAGTAGACCATCCTGGTCACTGTACTATATACTGTATTACTCGGTATTCACCCATATAGGGAATGGCTCTGTGGTGATTTATTCAGTTCTCTGTCAGTTTGGAGGGGGCTGTCCCTCTCTCTTCAACCCCGCTGTCTGTTGTCTCCTGGCTCTGAATGAAGCTCTTTGGCCCGCACGGCTCAGTCGGAGGGGAAAGAGCTGAGCGGTTCCCTAAACTACCATGTTACAATGTGAGAATTCCTCCCTGTGGGAAGCGGTCAGGAGACACAAACCAGAAAGCCCACACAGACTCCAGAGCCAAGCAAGTGCAGTACTGTACTGTCCCTCAGGAGAGTCTGTGTAATACATGTCAGTAATGTCAAATAAAGACATTCAAACATCTTATGATAATGTTATTTCAAATATCCTTTTTACTGAAGCTGGTTCTGTATTGGAATCTATCTCTCAGATTCATAGTTTTCAACGTAAAGCCCTGACTTTGATGATCCGTCTTTAGGTGAAGTGAGCCTGCCGTAGGTCTGTTGGCAGGAGATTTCATAGTGGGGAAATGGATGAGTGTGTTCCCGGTAAGCAAAGCAGGGATGATTTAGCATCTCGTCCTCCTCCTACAGAGAGCAGCCAGGAGCTCCGTTACACCACACACCTATTAGTCCCGGTGTCACGGCTCTCTCAGCAGCACTGGGAGATGGCTGGAGGTGTGAGTGTGTGTTGTTTGCGTGTGTCTGTGTGTTGTGACGACAGTGAAAGGGAGAGAGAGAGAGAGAGAGCTTCTGTGTAAATAAAGGCCACTGTTTGTGTTTCTACAGTATATGGGTATCTGTGTGTGTGAGGAATGAGGATCCAATCCAGCTGGTGAACATAACCACAGCCTAAAGGAATGAAAACAACGTGGATTTCTGTTTCCCACTCCTGACACCCCCTTCTCTGTTACTGTGTGGATGGTTGCTTCCCTTGCTTCCTTCCCTTGACCCCCCTTCTCTGTTACTGTGTGGATGGCTGCTTCCCTTGCTTCCTTCCCTTGACCCCCCTTCTCTGTTACTGTGTGGATGGCTGCTTCCCTTGCTTCCTTCCCTTGACCCCCCTTCTCTGTTACTGTGTGGACGGCTGCTTCCCTTGCTTCCTCCCCTTGACCCCCCTTCTCTGTTATGGTGTGGATGGGAGTGGAGTCATGACAGTGGCTGTGGCTGTAGTGACACAGCTTGGCTGCTGAGGAAGCACCACACTAATGGCAGCAGCTTCTGATTTATGAAGACTTGGACAGGTCTGTGTGTGTGTGTGTGTGTGTGTGATGACTTGTATGTTTGTGTGTGCGCTTGCATTTGTTTCTATTCGCGTGGTGCGTGTGTGTGTGTTTGAGGACCAGTGGGCAGGGTTATGGCTGGCGCAGCAGGAAGCAGAACAGGACCTGTCTCTAGAGATCAGTAGTGCTATGATCCTCTGTAGAGCCAGAGGAGAGGAGGCAGGAGTAAAGGAGAGGAAAAGAGAGTTGAAGAGGCAGAGAGGGTAGGAGAGGAAGCAGGAGGAGGAGGCAGGAGGAGGAGAGGAAAATAGGCAGGAGGAGGAAAGTAGAGGAGAAGAGGCAGAGGAGAGGTGAGGAAAGGAGAAGAAGAGAAGATGAGAGGAGAAGATAAGAGAGGAGAAGAGAGGAGAAGAGAGGAGAGGCGAGGCGAGGCGAGGCGAGAAGAGAGGAGAGGAGAGGAGAGGAGAGGAGAGGAGAGGAGAGGAGAGGAGAGGAGAGGAGAAGAGGAGAGGAGAGGAGAGGCGAGAGGTTGGATGAAGAGAGGAGAAGAGGCAGAGGAGAGGAGAAGAGAAGATAACAGGAGAGGAGAAGAGGCAGAGGAGAGGAGAAGAGAAGATAACAGGAGAGGAGAAGAGGCAGAGGAGAGGAGAAGAGAAGATAACAGGAGAGGAGAAGAGGCAGAGGAGAGGAGAAGAGAAGATAACAGGAGAGGATAAGAGGCAGAGGAGAGGAGAAGAGAAGATAACAGGAGAAGAGAAGAGGCGAGGCGAGGCTGGAGGTAGGATGAAGAGAGGAGAGAAGGAGAGACAAGAGGAAGATACTCTGCCAGGGAGGAGGTGGCTTTACCTCTGAGGGACCGTTTTCATCAACACAACCCTCTCCCATACACTAAGAATGAATCTGAAATGGACCCTAGTACACTAGGTCAAAAGGGTCAATATATAGAGAGGGAATAGGAGACACAAAGTAGTGGAAGATATAGGGAATAGGTGGCCAAATCTAGTGCCCTATATAGGGAATAGGTGGCCAAAAGTAGTGCACCACATAAGGAATAGGTGGCCAAAACGTGTGCACTATATTGGGAATAGGTGTCATGCCTGCTCCCTGCTCCCCCTCCCTGGTGCTCGAGGGCGCCAGGCTACCCGTCATCATGCGCACCTGTTACCATCATTAAGAGCAGCTGTGCTCAGTGGACTCACCTGGACTCCCTCACTGTGCTGATTTCCCCTGTGTACGTGTATGTTCCTCTGTGTTGTTCCCTGTAGCAGCTTTGTTTGTTGTGTCGTGTTTATGTTATGTTCCAGTTCTGTTGCATGCATGTCTATATTAAAGGGTTCCCTTCCTGTACCTGCTTCTCATCTCCTGCGTTGGGCATTACAATAGTGCACTACATAGGGAATAGGAGGCCAAATCTAGTGCACTATATAGGGAATAGGAGGCGAAACGTAGTGCACTATATAGGGAATAGGAGGTGAAACGTAGTGCACTATATAGTCGGCTTAGCCCTCTCTCCTGTCCCTCTCTCCTGTCCCCCTCTCCTGTCCCTCTCCTAGCCCTCTCTCCTAGCCCTCTCTCTTATCCCTCTCTCCTGTCCCCCTCTTCTATCCCTATCTCCTAGCCCTCTCTCCTATCCCTATCTCCTAGCCCTCTCTCCTGTCCCTCTCTCCTAGCCCTCTCTCCTGTCCCTATCTCCTAGCCCTCTCTCCTATCCCTATCTCCTAGCCCTCTCTCCTATCCCTATCTCCTAGCCCCCTCTCCTAGCCCTCTCTCCTGTCCCTATCTCCTAGCCCTCATCTCCTAGCCCTCTCTCCTATCCCTATCTCCTAGCCCTCTCTCCTATCCCTATCTCCTAGCCCTCTCTCCTATCCCTATCTCCTAGCCCTCTCTCCTATCCCTATCTCCTAGCCCTCTCTCCTATCCCTATCTCCTAGCCCTCTCTCCTGTCCCTCTCTCCTGTCCCTCTCTCCTTCCCTCTCTCCCGGTAGCATCTACCTGTCTGTCTCTAATGAAAGTGATTGAGCTGTATGTCCCCAGGCTGGGAGCTGCTAGCAGGGCTTCATAGGCAGTAAACACCTAATATACGCTCCGTAATACCTAACTTTACTGTCCACAGGGAGTTGCTATAAGGGCCATGGCTCCTCTCTGTGATTCAATCCCAAATGGCATCCTATACCCTACATAGTGCACTACTTTTGACCCAAACTCTATGGGCCTTGTTTAAAAGTAATGCACTACATAGGGAATGGGATGTCATTTATGACGCAACCTATAAATCTACAGAAGGATTCATCAGGGGGTTAGTTGGAGGAACCGACTGATAGAACCCACAAAACACTGTAAAGAAACAGAGAGATTAAAATGAACGTCACAGTTGGTTCCCCCTCACATAAACCATGAACTCCGTAGGTCACTGAGGTCTATTTCTCTATATCAATTCAATTCAAAGGGACTTTATTGGCATAGGAAACATGTGTTTACATTGCCAACGCAAGTGTAATAACAATAAGGAAAAGTGAGAAGCAGAACAACATCAACAAAAAACTATTTGAATTTAACAGTACATTTTGTGGCCAATTTGAGTGATGCGGGTGATGGAGATGGGGGTGTGGGTCTGGGCAGGTATGATGTAGTTGATGGAGATGGTGGTGTGAGCTAGTGGGTCTGGGCAGGTATGATGTAGTTGATGGAGGTGGTGGTGTGAGCTAGTGGGTCTGGGCAGGTATGATGTAGTTGAAGGAGATGGTGGTGTGGGTCTGGGCAGGTATGATGTAGTTGATGGAGATGGCGGTGTGGGTCTGGGCAGGTATGATGTAGTTGATGGAGATGGTGGTGTGGGTTTGGGCAGGTGTGATGTAGTTGATGGAGATGGGGGTGTGGGTCTGGGCAGGTGTGATGTAGTTGATGGAGATGGTGGTGTGGGTCTGGGCAGGTGTGATGTAGTTGATGGAGATGGTGGTGTGAGCTAGTGGGTCTGGGCAGGTATGATGTAGTTGATGGAGATGGTGGTGTGGGTCTGGGCAGGTGTGATGTAGTTGAAGGAGATGGTGGTGTGGGTCTGGGCAGGTATGATGTAGTTGAAGGAGATGGTGGTGTGGGCTAGTGGGTCTGGGCAGGTATGATGTAGTTGATGAAGGTGGTAGTGTGAGCTAGTGGGTCTGGGCAGGTATGATGTAGTTGATGGAGATGGTGGTGTGAGCTAATGGGTCTGGGCAGGTATGATGTAGTTGATGGAGATGGTGGTGTGGGTCTGGCCAGGTGTGATGTAGTTGATGGAGATGGTGGTATGAGCTAGTGGGTCTGGGAAGGTGTGATGTAGTTGAAGGAGATGGTGGTGTGGGTCTGGGCAGGTATGATGTAGTTGAAGGAGATGGTGGTGTGGGTCTGGGCAGGTATGATGTAGTTGATGAAGGTGGTAGTGTGAGCTAGTGGGTCTGGGCAGGTATGATGTAGTTGATGGAGATGGTGGTGTGGGTCTGGGCAGGTGTGATGTAGTTGATGGAGATGGTGGTGTGGGTCTGGGCAGGTATGATGTAGTTGAAGGAGATGGTGGTGTGGGTCTGGGCAGGTATGATGTAGTTGATGAAGGTGGTAGTGTGAGCTAGTGGGTCTGGGCAGGTATGATGTAGTTGATGGAGATGGTGGTGTGAGCTAATGGGTCTGGGCAGGTATGATGTAGTTTATGGTGATGGTGGTGTGGGTTTGGCCAGGTGTGATGTAGTTGATGGAGATGGTGGTGTGAGCTAGTGGGTCTGGGCAGGTATGATGTAGTTGAAGGAGATGGTGGTGTGGGTCTGGGCAGGTATGATGTAGTTGAAGGAGATGGTGGTGTGGGTCTGGGGAGGTATGATGTAGTTGATGAGGGTGGTAGTGTGAGCTAGTGGGTCTGGGCAGGTATGATGTAGTTGATGGAGATGGTGGTGTGGGTCTGGCCAGGTGTGATGTAGTTGATGGAGATGGGGGTGTGAGCTAGTGGGTCTGGGCAGGTGTGATGTAGTTGATGGAGATGGTGGTGTGGGTCTGGGCAGGTTTGATGTAGTTGATGGAGATGGTGGTGTGGGTCTGGGCAGGTTTGATGTAGTTGATGGAGATGGTGGTGTGGGTCTGGGCAGGTTTGATGTAGTTGATGGAGATGGTGGTGTGGGTCTGGGCAGGTATGATGTAGTTGATGGAGATGGTGGTGTGGGTCTGGGCAGGTGTGATGTAGTTGATGGAGATGGTGGTGTGGGTCTGGGCAGGTTTGATGTAGTTGATGTTTGTATGTATATGTTTTGTATGGTTTACCTTTTCTCATGGCAACAGGGCACAAATCTTGCTGCTGTGATTGCACAATGGGGTATTTCACAATGGGGTATTTCACAATGGGGTATTTCACAATGGGGTATTTCACAATGGGGTCATTTTTTCGTGGCGTCATTACGTAATGTACCCACTGTATGTTTTATAGGTAGCTTTGAAATCGGTTAAATACCAGTGTTGGGGGCGTTAAACTAAACATTGGCCGATACCGATGTTGGCATTTTTAGCTAATATCGGCCGATTACGATATGTTCACCGATATATCGTGCATCCCTAATAAATATGGGTTGTATTTACAATGGTGTTGGTTCTTCACTGGTTGGTTCTTGTGGCAACAGGTCACAAGTCTTGCTGCTGTGATGACACACAGTGTGTTGTGAATTCTGTAATGAATGTATTGTATATTTTTTCAAACTTTCCTTTCTATGGAAAGATGAGACTCTCATGAACACGAATGGTGTTCTCTGTTTAGCGCTATGTTTGGGCTAAACACAAGTGTGTGCGTGTGTGTGCGTGTGTGTGTGTGTGTGTTCAATGAGAGTGTCTAATTGTGAGTCACTTGTCCAGTATGGATTACACTTTAAGACCCCTCTCTGCTGGGAGAAACCAATTATGGCTATTAGAGGGATCCAGAGGAGGTCTGTGTGGATGCATTATTAGTGGACCAATCTTTAGGACGTAGGAGGCTGCTGCTTGGAGGCTGGTAGAGGAGGCTGGTGGAGGAGGCTGGTGGAGGAGGCTGGTGAAGGAGGCTGGTAGAGGAGGCTGGTAGAGGAGGCTGGTAGAGGTGGCTGGTAGAGGTGGCTGGTAGAGGAAGCTGGTAGAGGTGGCTGGTGGAGGAGGCTGGTAGAGGAGACTGGTGGAGGAGGCTGGTGGAGGAGGCTGGTGGAGGAGGCTGGTGGAGGAGGCAGGTGGAGAAGGCTGGTGGAGGAGGCTGGTGGAGGAGGCTGGTGGAGGAGGCTGGTAGAGGAGGCTGGTGGCTGGTGGAGGAGGCTGCTGCTTCTTGTGCTCCCCAGTAAATGATCCGTTATCAATAGGACAAGGCAGTGCTGAGAAAAACCGGGACCAGGAAAGACTAGGAGCAGCCAGGGTATCCACCACCCTGGAGGGGGTGGCATTTACAGCCTGCTGCTCATTAGGACGAAGCGGCCAATGGTTGTAATGTGGGGGGGGGGGTTAATGAGTGGAAGTCTGATATGTTTGTGTAGACAATGTGTTATGTGTATATATTATGTGTTATTATGTTATAAGCTTGGCACATCTAGCCACTGGGATTTTTGCCCATTCTTCAAGGCAAAACTGCTCCAGCTCCAGCTCCTTCATGTTGGATGGGTTCCACTGATGTACAGCAATCTTTAAGTCATACCACAGATTCTCAATTGGATTGAGGTCTGGGCTTCGACTAGGCCATTCCAAGATATTTAAATGTTTCCCCTTCAACCACTCAAGTGTTGCGTCATTGTCCTGCTGGAAGGTGAACCTCTGTCCCAGTCTCAAATCTCTGGTAGATATATCCCTGTATTTAGCGCATCATTCCTTAAATTCTGACCAGTTTCCCAGTCCCTGCCGATGAAAAACATCCCCACAGCATGATCCTGGATGGTTTTCTCGAGATGAGAGGTGTTGGGTTTGTGCCAGACATAGCGTTTTCCTTGATGACCAAAAAGCTCAATTTTAGTCTCATCTGACTAGAGTACCTTCTTCCATATGTTTGGGGAGTCTCCCACATGCCTTTTGGCGAACACCAAACATGTTTGTTTATTTTTTTCTGGCCACTCTTCCATAAAGCCCAGCTCTGTGGAGTTTGCTGCTTAAAGTGGTCCTATGGACAGATACTCCAATCTCCACTGTGGAGCTTTGCAGCTCCTTCAGGGTTATCTTTGGTCTCTTTGTCGCCTCTCTGATTAATGCCAACCTTGCCTGGTCGGTGAGTTTTGGTGGGTGGCCCTCTCTTGCAGGTTTGTTGTGGTGTCATATTATTTACATTTTTTAATAATAGATTTAATGGTGCTCCGTGGGATGTTCCAGGTTTCCGATATTTTTTTATAACCCAAACCTGATCTGTACTTCTCCACAACTTTGTCCCTGACCTTTTTGGAGAGCTCCTTGGTCTTCATTGTGCCGCTTGCTTAGTGGTGTTGCAGACTCTGGGTCCTTTCAGAACAGATGTATATATACTGAGATCATGTGACAGATCATGTGACACTTAGAATACACACAGGTGGACTTTTTGTTAACTAATTATGTGACTTCTGAAGGTAATTGGTTGCACCAGATTTTATTTAGGTGCTTCATAGCAAAGGGGGTGAATACATACGCACACACCACTTTTCTGTTTTTTATATTTTTTTTTAAACAAGTTCTTTTTTTCATTTCACTTCACCAATTTGGACTATTTTGTGTATGTCCATTACATGAAATCCAAATAGAAATCCATTTAAATTACAGGTTGCAATGAAACAAATTGAAAAAACACCAAAGGGGTTGAAGACTTTTGCAAGGCACTGTATGTGACATTTGGACCTCCTATGGACCAATAGATGTTATCGCCTGCTCTAAGATCAGTGATTGAGGTGATTTTGCCCATCCTCCAGGTTCTTTGACTGAGTTATTTGACTGTCTGGCCTGTTGGTCTGTGAGCCCTGCTAATGCCCTGCTAATGCCCTGCTTATCAGTTCACCCATAGCAACAGCAGTAGCAATAGTAGCGTCAGTGGTCCAAGGGGGATCAGAGCAGGCCCAGGGTCTGAGATAAAGCTGTCTCAGGCCTCCACTCCGCCCAGGGGATACTCACATGTAGATAACATCACTCTGTCTCAGACCAACCCCAGTCAGATTATTCTGGATGACCAGGGGACACTCACCACTCTGTCTCAGACCAACCACAGTCAGATTATTCTGGATGACCAGGGTACACTCACCACTCTGTCTCAGACCAACCCCAGTCAGATTATTCTGGATGACCAGGGGACACTCAGCACTCTGTCTCAGACCAACATTCTTGGCATTCTCTCAACCAGCTTCACAAGGAACGCTTTTCCAACAGTCTTGGAGGAGTTCCCACATATGCTGAGCATTTGTTGGCTGCTTTTCGTTAACTCTGCAGTCCAATTTATCCCAAACCATCTCAAATGGGTTGAGGTTGGGTGATTGTGGAGGCCAGGTGAACTGATGCAAAACACCATCAATCTCCTTCTTGGTCAAATAGCCCTTACATAGCCTGGAGGTGTGTTTTTGTTCATTGTCCTGTTAAAAAACAAATGATAGTCCCACTAAGACCAAACCAGATGGGATGGCATATCGCTGCAGAATTCTGTGGTAGCCATGCAGGTTAAGTGTGCCTTGAATTCTAAATAAATCACTGGCAGTGTCACCAGCGAACCAACCCCCACACCATCACACCTCCTCCTCCATGCTTCACAGTGGGAACCACACATGCAGAGATCATCTGTTCACCTACTCTGCGTCTCACAAAGACTCGGCAGATCTCAGATTTGGACTCATCAGACCAAAGGACAGATTTCCATTGGTCTAATGTCCATTGCTCATGTTTATTGGCTCAATCAAGTCTTATTGATGTCCTTTTAGCGGTTTCTTTGCAGCAATACAACCATGAAGGCCTGATTCACGCAGTCTTCCCTGAACAGTTGCTGTTGAGATGTGTCTGTTACTTGAACTCTGTGAAGCATTTATTTGGGCTGCAATTTCTGAGGCTGGTAACTCTAATGAACTTACCCTCTGCAGCGGAGGTAACTCTGGGTCTTCCTTTCCTGTCACGGTACTCATGAAAGCCAGTTTCATCATAGCGCTTGATGATTTTTGCAACTGCACTTGAAGAAACTTTAAAAGTTTTAAAGTAATGATGGACTGTCTTTGCTTATTTGAGCTGTTCTTGCCATAATATGGACTTGGTCTTTTACCAAATAGGGCTATCTTCTGTATACCATCCCTACCTTGTCACAACACAACTGACTGGCTCAAACGCATTAAGAAAGATAGAAATTCCACAAATTCACATTTAACAAGGTACAACGTGTTAATTGAAATGCATTCCAGGTAACTACCTCATGAAGCTGTTGAGAGAATGAGTGTGCAAAGCTGTAATCAAGGCAAAGAGGTGGCTACAGTACTTTGAAGAATCTAAAATCTAAAATATATTTTGATCTGTTTAACACTTTTTTGGTTACGACATGATTCCATGTGTGTTATTTCATTGTGTTGATGTCTTCACTATTATTCTACAATGTATAAGATCGTAAAGATAAAGATAAACCCTTGAATGAGTAGGTGTTCTAGAACTGTTGACCGGAGGTGTGTATATACACCCATTGATTCTTGAAGAATATAATTGATAAATGCCTCATGAGTTTAGTTAAACTGTCCCACTCCATCAGAACCCAAAATATAAGAATGTTTTACTCCAATGTTCGTAAACATTGTAAATGTAAACAAACACTTTATAGCTTCATAACATGGTTAAAACAATACTTTTGATATCATGGATGGTCAGTCCATGCATCCATAGCTCTGTCTATTAATCTGAGAGTGGTTACATTTCTCCAGATGTAGGGACCTGGCTATGCTGAGTTAACAGGGAGGGAGGGAGGGAGGGAGGGAGGGAGGGAGCTCTGTCCATGTAAAGCAGTGTAAGAGGATGTAAATAACTGTAATTAAGGGGATGATTAAAATGCTTGGCAGCAGCAGTGGCAGAGGTGTCCGTTTCATCACTGAACAATTTAATATCACCACATGGACTCACAGACTGCCCCACAGCACACCAGGGAATAGCAGCGTAAGGGAAACAGGTCTGTTAACACAAACTAATGCTTACAGAATGTGTTTGTGTGGGAAGGCAGGTATGTGTGTTTGTGGAGTGTGTGTCTCAGCCAAGGCAGAGAATACTTGTGTAATGTAAGTGTGTAATACACGCCTGTGAGGATATGTCAACTGTCCTCCAAGTCTCTGCCAGGTGACAGTATAAACCAGCTCTCCCCATTCTAGGACAAGCAATTGTCTCTGGTAGTGGTTCCAGCTCAATGTTAATTATAGAGTCCATACTAATGGTTGGCTTGATTTAGACAGAGTGATCTGAGTGAAAGACAGACAGTGGTACACAGTGCTATATATCAGTACACAGTGCTATATATCTGTACACAGTGCTATATATCAGTACACAGTGCTATATATCAGTACACAGTGCTAAATATCCGTACACAGTGCTATATATCAGTACACAGTGCTGGATCTCAGTACACAGTGCTATATATCAGTACACAGTGCTATATATCAGTACACAGTGCTGGATCTCAGTACACAGTGCTATATATTAGTACACAGTGCTATATATCAGTACACAGTGCTATACATCACTACACAGTGCTATACATCACTACACAGTGCTATATATCAGTACACAGTGCTGAATCTCAGTACACAGTGCTGGATCTCACTACACAGTGATATATATCACTACACAGTGCTATATATCAGTACACAGTGCTATATCTCAGTACACAGTGCTGGATCTCAGTACACAGTGCTATATATCAGTACACAGTGCTGGATCTCACTACACAGTGCTGGATCTCACTACACAGTGCTGGATCTCACTACACAGTGTTATATATCAGTACACAGTGCCATATATCCGTACACAGTGCTATATATCAGTACACAGTGCTGGATCTCAGTACACAGTTCTATATATCACTACACAGTGCTATATATCACTACACAGTGCTGGATCTCAGTACACAGTGCTATATATCAGTACGCAGTGCTATATATCAGTACACAGTGCTGGATCTTAGTACACAGTACTATATATCAGTACACAGTGCTGGATCTCAGTACACAGTGCTATATATCAGTACACAGTGCTATATATCAGTACACAGTGCTGGATCTTAGTACGCAGTGCTATATATCAGTACACAGTGCTGGATCTCAGTACACAGTGCTATATATCAGTACACAGTGCTATACATCACTACACAGTGCTATATATCAGTACACAGAGCTGGATCTCAGTACACAGTGCTATATATCAGTACACAGTGCTGGATCTCACTACACAGTGCAGGATATCACTACACAGTGATGGATCTCACTACACAGTGCTATATCTCAGTACACAGTGCTGGATCTCACTACACAGCGCTATATATCAGTACGCAGTGCTTTTTCTCAGTACACAGTGCTATATATCACTACACAGTGCTGGATCTCAGTACACAGTGCTATATCTCAGTAACAGTGCTATATCTCAGTACACAGTGCTATATATCAGTACGCAGTGCTATATATCAGTACACAGTGCTTTTTCTCAGTACACAGTGTTATATATCAGTACACAGTGCGATATCTCAGTACACAGTGCTGGATCTCAGTACACAGTGCTATATATCAGTACGCAGTCCTTTTTCTCAGTACACAGTGCAATATATCAGTACGCAGTGCTTTTTCTCAGTACACAGTGCTATATATCACTACACAGTGCTGGATCTCAGTACACAGTGCTATATATCACTACACAGTGCTGGATCTCAGTACACAGTGCTATATATCAGTACACAGTGCTTTTTCTCAGTACACAGTGCTATATATCACTACACATTGCTGGATCTCAGTACACATTGCTATATCTCAGTACACAGTGCTATATATCACTACACAGTGCTATATATCAGTACACAGTGCTATATATCAGTACACAGTGCTATATATCAATGCACAGTGCTATATATCAGTACACAGTGCTATATATCACTACACAATGCTACATCTCACTACACAGTGCTATATCTCACTACACAGTGCTATATATCACTACACAGTGCTATATCTCAGTACACAGTGCTATATATCACTACACAGTGCTATATCTCACTACACAGTGCTATATATCACTACACAGTGCTATATATCACTACACAGTGCTGGATCTCAGTACACAGTGCTATATCTCAGTACACAGTGCTATATCTCAGTACACAGTGCTACATCTCAGTACACCGTGCTATATATCACTACACAGTGCTGGATTTCTACCCTGCAGGACCCGAGATGCACCGGATGAACACAAACAAACGGAGGAGTCTATGGGATCAGGCACACCTTACCTTGATTCAAACACACATATACAGACATTTCTACTGATTCTGCCTGCTGACATCACCTCTCCATACGTCATTATACTCTACTACCAATGTCTTGACATTTACCAAAGGCCCGACAGGACTGTGATCTTACTCGCTAGTACATACACACACACACACACACACACGCACACGTACACACACGTACACACACACACACGCACACGTACACACGCACACACACGCACACACGCACACGCACACGCACATCACACGTCACACACGTCTCCCAGGAGAGAGTCGTCCCCAGGCGTGTTCCTGTTCAGTGCCCCTCTGCCAGTGGCTGGCCCAGCAGCAGCAGCCTAAATGAATCATTCAACCTGTTGAATAAGGGGGTAATGCGAGAAGCCACGTGGCACGAGTCGCTCACTTTAGGCTTTCAACTCTGAGATTTATGGCTGGTAACATAAATAATGGATTCATCCATCTCTCAAGGACTAAAGAAAGGCAGCACGTCACAGGAGCTAGACAAGGGACCAGAGACACCACAACACTTTGCACAGCGCTGCACAGCGAGGCACCCAGACAGAAACACATAACACCCAACCCAAATAGAACCAATGTCAGCGGTAGAGAGTCAACTGGCTGGGCCGTCATCACAGGTAGGCCAGAGGCTAGAGAGTCCTGGCCCTATTGTACCCAACGATGCTCTCTCCTCTCTGGAGCACACTGTGGAGTCGAGGGACCAGAGAGAGCCAGCCATACACATTTGTGGACTGCAGCCAGTGGGAAAGATTTATAGGAAGGTTTGAGAGGGACATTTGTATCTGGTTCTCTGAGGAAGAGACAGTGGCTGTGTGCCAAATGACAGCCTATTTCTTACATGTCCTACAACCCATTTCCCTATTTCCTGTGTGATCAGGCTACCATTTGGGACTCAGCCAGTGTCACAGTCGGCCAGGGACTGTAGCCGCCGAGCCTCCGCTCAGACAAAAAAATCACAGTCTTCTCATTTGATCAATTAATTGTTTACTTCATCGTGTAAATCCTCTTGGAGGAAGCATTATCTAATTATCAAAGTGGATCTGGGCTTATAGATGACGTCAAGAGGAGTCTGACATTTATAGGCTATTGGTTAAGCCCTAAATGGCATCTCTGTACTCTATATAGTGCACTACGTTTGACCAGGGACCATAGGGAATAGGGTGCCAGGGACCATAGGGAATAGGGTGCCAGGGAACATAGGGTATAGGGTGCCAGGGACCATAGGGAATAGGGTGCCAGGGACCATAGGGAATAGGGTGCCAGGGACTATAGGGAATAGGGTGCCAGGGACCATAGGGTATAGGGTGCCAGGGACCATAGGGAATAGGGTGCCAGGGACCATAGGGTATAGGGTGCCAGGGACCATAGGGAATAGGGTGCCAGGGACTATAGGGAATAGGGTGCCAGGGACCATAGGGTATAGGGTGCCAGGGACCATAGGGAATAGGGTGCCAGGGACTATAGGGAATAGGGTGCCAGGGACCATAGGGTATAGGGTGCCAGGGATCATAGGGTATAGGGTGCCAGGGACCATAGGGTATAGGGTGCCAGGGACCATAGGGTATAGGGTGCCAGGGACCATAGGATATAGGGTGCCAGGGACCATAGGGAATAGGGTGCCAGGGACCATAGGGTATAGGGTGCCAGGGACCATAGGGTATAGGGTGCCAGGGACCATAGGGAATAGGGTGCCAGGGACCATAGGGAATAGGGTGCCAGGGACCATAGGGTATAGGGTGCCAGGGACCATAGGGAATAGGGTGCCAGGGACTATAGGGAATAGGGTGCCAGGGACCATAGGGTATAGGGTGCCAGGGACCATAGGGTATAGGGTGCCAGGGACTATAGGGAATAGGGTGCCAGGGACCATAGGGAATAGGGTGCCAGGGACCATAGGGAATAGGGTGCCAGGGACCATAGGGTATAGGGTGCCAGGGACCATAGGGAATAGGGTGCCAGGGACCATAGGGAATAGGGTGCCAGGGACCATAGGGAATAGGGTGCCAGGGACCATAGGGAATAGGGTGCCAGGGACCATAGGGAATAGGGTGCCAGGGACCATAGGGAATAGGGTGCCAGGGACCATAGGGAATAGGCTGCCATTTCTGCCACACATATTGTCTGCTTCTATTCTCTAAACTCCACGTTGGTTATTTATTTATTTAAAAAAAATTGTACTTCGGCAGGCTGGTGTGTTTACTGAAAGGTCAAAGCAATAAATCTGTCTTCTAATTGGCTGGCCGCTCGTTAGCAACCTTTGTTCTCTCGTTTACATTCATGCTATCAGAGAATGTGAAAAACACATTATAATTCAAATTGAAATGTAGTAAATTATGTATTGTAGGAATAAAGAGCCTAGCTGAGTCATGGTGTAGAGAATCAGACAGACAAGACAGGAAGAGGGGAGTTTAAATAGGCTGCATTCACAAATGGCTGACTGTGAAGTGTTTGTGACTCACTCTGACGTAAATAGTGATTTTCTCATGGCCACAATAATTATAAATGCCAACAAGAAACATGAGAAACACTTACAAAGTTACCTTATTCACACTGAATCGGCAAAGTGACTTGGATTCTACATTCAACGTTAGTTGAAAGATTCAGTTTTAGGAGTAACTGGGTGGCAGGTAGTGTTGTCGTTTTTTTCCGAAGTGTGCCTATCAGTGGAGGCTGGTGGGAGGATCCATAGGAGGACGGGCTCATTGTAAGGGTTGGAATAGAATAAGTGGAATGGAGTCAAGCGTGCAGTCGCCATATGTTCCATGTCTTTGGCTCCATTCCATTAATTCCATTGCAGACATTACAGTGAGCCTGTCCTCCTATAACTCCCGCCACCAGCCTCTTCTGGTGCCTATCAGTAGTCAATCTGTCTTCTCTATACTATAATAATCTTCCTCAAAACTGCAAAGCTTGTTTTAAAAAGTCGTAACGCTGAAATATGACGAGAGGGAAATATAATCACGAGAAAGCGAGTGTCTTTGTACTCTGCAGTTGTATTAATATTTCACACGTTTGGGATTGAAGTGAACAGAGGGGATGTCATAATTAGTTTAGTTCACAGCTTCCAGCGGCAAGACATATTTGCTTCTGGCAGATCATTAAAACACACACACACACACACACACACACATACATACACACACATACACACACATACATACACACACATGGGGGCAATAAAGACGTGTTATTGAGGGTTCTCTGTCAGTGTGTATGGTGAGGTGAACATGATTGTGTTTGACACCATAGGGAGGGCAGAAATGCTGCTCAGGCAGTCTACACTGTAATGCGATATAAGTACAGAGATAGGGAGAGAAAGTGCTGTGCAGAGAGAGACGTAGAGAACAAGAGATGGCATGATTGTATGATGGCACAATGACGTGGCATCGAAACCTGCCTTCTTGTTGCAGTGGCTAAAGTAAACTAGCAAGCATCTTTTCCTCCTACTCACAGTCCGTTTCTGTGGGTTGGATGTGGTCTCAACCCTGTAGCCCACTGTGCTAAACATCGACTTAACCTGCTAAGTGGGACACTGACTGGCCCGGCCTGCTTCTCTCAGTGAGGGAGAAGAGTAAGAGCAGGGATGGAACTCACAGCTCAGGACTGCATCACAGTGAGGGAGCTCCTTTAAAGACTCTTCTCCTTCCTGCCTGTATGCCTTCCTGCCTGTCTGCCTTCCTGTCTGCCTGCCTTCCTGCCTGTCTGCCTTTCTGCCTTCTTGCATGCCTTCCTGCCTGCCTTCCTGCCTGACTTCTTGCGTGCCTTCCTGCCTGCCTGCCTGCCTTCCTGCCTGTCTGCCTTCCTGCCTTCTTGCATGCCTTCCTGCCTGCCGTCCTGCCT